>NC_135498.1:154150725-154459059 GCF_052857255.1 Amblyomma americanum
GCGCCGGCCGCCGCGTCGTCGGCGCTATCGGCTGGTGGTGGACTCCTGTCGGCTGGCACGTCGGGCGCTTGACTCTGGGAGCGGGTGAGCGGCATGATCCCACCGCTGCCACCAAAATGTTACGGTGTGGGATGCCACGGGGTGGCCACGGGCCCGCCCAGAGAAATATATCAGCAGTACGGAGGAGAGCGGCGAAGCACGACCGGCGGCTGCCAAGCTTTTTCGTTCTATCTTCCTCGTGCTAGAGCCGCGCGCTCGCCGCTCGCGCTCGCTCTCCGCCTCTTCTTTTATTCCCGTATCAATATTAGGCTACTCTAATTTTAGTGCTGAACAAAAGGTCTGGAGACAAAAGTAACATTGAGTATACTGTTTATGTTTTTACGAAGCCTATGCGCTTTACAGGTAGGTTGATTGTGATCGATATTGTAAACGCATTATGAGATTTATTGAAAAACAATATATCGAAGAACACCTTCTCAATTGCAGCGTCCGTGAATATAAAGCGAACAGGGCTTATTGAAACAGCCATAACCTGTCTTGTGGCACTGCGACCGAAGGTGTGGCGCATATGGTAACTAACTTACAAGCATCAGTAATCGGCTTCTGTAACAAGGCATCGCGCAAGCATTTTTATATTTACTGACATTTTAGACTCATTTATCTGCACGGCACATTATCAGAAAATCTTCCGCGTGTCTCCTCATAATAATGTAATGTGTAAAAAAGAGTCGTTTTTACGAACAAGCTGGTGTCTCAATCAGAGTGCAGCAGGTTCTTCATGAAGTATTTATTTAATTTGTAGAGAAAAAACTAGCAACGCTAGCGGCCTGTACTGTCTTCGTAAATCGCCCTCCTGACTCTCTGCAGCATAGGCGTCTGCCTGATCGTAGCCCAAGGCTTCAGCCGGATCCAGGCGAAGTCTAACCTGTCCAGGTGGGGCAGCCTGGCGGTTTGTTCTGCAATGGTGCTGCTCTTTGCCGCGAGAACGTGGGACAGAAACCGGGTGTGGGTTTCCCGGGAGGCCCTGTTTGAGTGAGTATTTGGATTTGTTTAATTTTCTGAGCGGAGAAACTTGGCAACATGGAGCACTGTTTGTTTCTACTTTGTTCTTGGTAGGCAACTAGACCTGTCAGTTTGTGTTTATTTTTTGCGGTAATGATACATGTTTTTGTTTTGTTGTTATTTGAGGACCGACTGCGTACACTTGACATGGAAAATTTTTCCAGATGATAAGCCTTAGAGCAAGGAGATGTGTGTTGTTTCTAGAGTAAGATAGTTAGAAATTCGAAAGGGCTGCATGCGCAAAACGATTGGCCTTCTTAGTTTCGTCTTTGCACGTCAACATTTGTAACTGAGTGGCTACAATGCGCTACAAGTGATGTGCAAATCCGCGTCAGCTGACTTCTTTTTATACCACGGGGGATTTTATTCCTTCTGTGCAGCTAAGGTGTTTATTTTTGCGGCCTCCTTGAATGAAGTTTTTTGGATTATTCTTAAAAATCAATCACTATAATGAAATGGAGACCAATTAGTCATGCAACGCTAAGAGAAACCTCATTATTTCTACCTGTACTGCGTCAGGCTGCTGGCGTTGCCTTGAAGAGGCATTTCCTGTAACCTAAGGTCCTGGTCTATAAGTCGCGAAATTACTATTCTATCTTGTCCTTAACCGCGCGAATTCTTTCTGTTTTCTACTCTTTCCGTCGAATAAATGCACACTTCTCAGTGCTCGTTCTGAACTAAAGGTAAATCTGTAGGTATAAGCTAAATTTAAAAACCTGCTGATTGATGGCGGTGCCTTGTTCCAAAATTTCTGTTTTGAAAGCTTGTGTCGTGCCTTTCCAAAGAAGTGATATTTTAAAAAACTAGACCAGTTCCGTGAAATAAATGAGGACGCTTTCAAAAGCTCTGCGATGGCAAAAGCTGCATAATACAGGAAACAAAACTTGGCTACGGCATTGCACGTAATTTAAATGTTGCTCTTTTTATTTTGAGTATTTAGCAATAATTTCAGGATCTCGTGTAGCTGCGGTAGGAGTAAAGCTCGGTAATGGCTGCAAAAAATAGCGCTTCGCATGAAGCACATTCGACAAAAGTAATAACTCTAAATGGTGGCTAAGCGTACTCGGTAATCTCGGCCATAACAGTAGGAAAAATGCTAGCTCCATTATGTTGACATAAAATGACACGCTAGGAAGGAATAAAAAAGCACATCGTATTATCCCTAGAGTTTGTAACCCTGAATTCCCCACATATCCTTATATTCGTGGCTCTTGTGTGAGGACTACGCACAGAAGCGAAGAACTCAAGAGAAATGTTAATTTATTACATTATTCCTTTATTTACGAAATTTGTGTGTTAAATAACTGGTTAGAAAATCCAAGTGCTCATTTATTTCTTCCTGAATCAAGAGTTATCTTAAACAACACGGAATAACGTTGACTGGGTCACTGTGTGCTGCATGAATACTTCTGCTAGAATTGAAATCGGTTCGGAGCTCACATATTAGTTCTTATCTGAATGAATTGGAATGTATATATTTTTCATTCACATTTTGTGACTTCAAGCTTGCGGAGAATTTCTTTTATTAGAACATCTTGCTACCAAGGTGATATGTTTCTTGCTCCAAGGGATTATATTTATTGCAAAAACCGCACGAATGCTTTTTAAAGCTCATCATACCGAAAGTAAGCAAAACTCCTGTACCTCTGGATGCATGAGTTACAACTCATGGAGCTTTTTTTTTATCTCAGGTCAGGCATCCGAGACCTTCCCGGAAACGCGAAGATGCACTACAACTACGGGAACCTGCAAAAGGACCTCGGCAACACTGAACTGGCTATCAAACACTACAGGCTAGCCATCGAGTGAGTCCTGCTATGGTAACAAAACTTCTATCGACACAAATTACTGTCCGCGACTGCAACAGCTTGCTGCGGCCAGTCGCCGGCTTACATTTCAGCAGATCTTAAATATGATGCTTCGGTCGACTAGCTATCTAATCTATTAAAGCTACTGTTTATGCGAAATATATTTTGCATTAGGTTGACAATATTAGAGGCCACATCAATATAGCAGATACGCTTTACAAAGAGCAATGTAGGAGAGATGTTGATAATAGGTTGCCGCTTTCTCTGTTCGAAACTTATTGAGGCTGACTTCAGTGAAATGCTTGCTGAAATCTCCGGTTTCGCGAATGAAGACTGTGATGGCGTTATGAGCGGAGTTCAGACGAGAGCCCCGTACGTCGTTTGATATAAGAGCGCTGAAATACTGGTGCTCACGTGAAAATCCAACCAGTGTGTTAAACGCATAAGGTAGGTTTGAGCTTTGCAATAAGATTGTTGGAGAGCTTAAATTTTTTCTTCAGTTCGCACTCGTAATCTGCTCCTCACTTCACGTGCAGTGTTCAGTTTTACGATGCATGTACCCAATGGCACGCTGGGAACATTTACAAGGTTGGTAACGAAAATATTTAAGCAATTCTTTTTCTAAGCAGTCGATCTGCGCAGTAGATGAATGTCAATGGCGGTGACATGCCTAGCAAGGGTCCAGGGGCCCGATTCTTTGCAGCAGCAGCACCATTTTAGATGGGCGTAAACGCGGAACTTAACGCATCGTGTTTTGGTTGTGGTCAACATGAACCCACTGCTTTCTACTGTGGGGTATCTCATTCCCAGGGTGATAAGTGTCAATTGTTGAAAAATCGCTATCAAAATATAATGTGCTACCCCATATTCAGTTGAGATCTGATTTATGCGAAGGATGCATGCTGTTAGCCCGTCGGAATCTGTCCTCACCTCCGCAGCTCAGTGGCTTTGACGCTGAGCTGTTGATTCGCGCAAAGGAATTGTGGCCGCCACAGCCGGATGTCTATGGAGGCGAAATGCCGAAATAACTATATAATGTCTCATGTCACCACCGTCAAAGCCGTTAACTATGACCATGTGACCGACGTGGCTTTCTGAAAATGGCACCTGCTCATAGTTAAGCATAGAGGACGACGAAGGCCACTAATGGTGAGTTAGCATTCAACAAATCGAGAAGGGTTGAAGCCGAATGGCGTAGCCACCTAATAGGTGATTTAATTTCATTTGTTAAACACATTACAAAGTGATCAACTTGGAGGTTTTTATATACTTTTAGTAGAGTTGCTGGCCCCCAGCTGACGCTCAAAAAAATTAGTTGACGCACGACAACGCCACGGGCTCGCACATCCGTTGGCCACACCGCTACAAATGAGGGTGCCTTATATGATTTCTCCTACTGCCTACTTTCAATTCTCTTTGCCTTAAGAGTACGCAATGTGATCTAAAATATATTTTTAGAGCGGCAAGGAGTGAAGCGTTAATTAGCGGGAGCACAAAGGGCAATGATTGGATTTCGACTCGCAGTCCGAAAACTTAGGTCCAAATTTTTGAACATTTCACACCGTACACAGTTTCCTTACCTCAGCTAAAAAGCCCTCCTCGCTTCCTTGGATTAAGCAGCTGTTCAAGGGTAGCAGCTAACTCTAGCGGCTCCCTCGGCTGTTCCTTTGGTAAGGAGACGTTCAGAGGCACGAGGAGTCACTTATAGGTTTTTTTTTCTGCAATATAGCGCCTAATATTGGGAATGTATTCCTCTGAATACGATACCAAGCTAGGTACCATTTACACCTTGAGATCTTTTTAGTGGTACGTACGCCTACAAGTTCATGTTTTGCATTTTGCATGCATTGTTTCGATGATATTGATGTTTTGGGAGGAATACGGTTTTTCTGGAAACGTAAAGCTGCTTGCGGGGAAGCGGCAGTGGCGAATTATACCTCTATTACAATGTTTTCTGTCTGTTTTTCTATTTAGCCACCCTTCGAAGCCGATGCGTCTGGCGTAGTTACACTACGGCTCATGACCAGAGCTTCCGCTAGTGCGGCGAATCAGTCGTTCTAGACAAGACGCGAGATAACGAAGAAGGACAATAGCGTTGCGCTTACCTTGACAAATGTACTCCATGAGGCACGCTTAACAAAGGACTCCTTAATAAGCAGTGTTTAAATTTGAGTGAAGGAATGTAAGTCACTCTTCAAGGGACGCCGAGGAGAAATTGAAGTTCACTCGTATTGAGGCAATGCCAGCTCTTAACCACAACAAGACCACTCTTACTGAAAACGAACCTCTTGTAAGGTAAAAAAGAGCAAGAACTAAAATAGAGGTATCGCAGCCACTGGCTAACCACACAAGTAGAAGCCGATGGCCGATCTGTGAAGCTGACAAAATGACATGAAGCTTACGTGTTACGCATGAAGGGACGCATTAAGTATCCTCTGACTACTGTTGCCATCAAGAAGCCACATTGACATCATCAGTCTTCTGAGGCATTGTCCGTAGTCTGTGGCGTTCTCTGAACACAGACTTATTTGGACAGCTAATTTAGGACGGCACTGAAAAATTGAACCTTACGCTATGTGTTCGATAGATTCGTCGAGACGCCCACTCCACACAAGCTTTGGTGGATGGAGCAAGTCACGAATCAGCTAATCCACGTTCCCTTCAAGCGGCCCCGACCCCTCCGAAAACAATACTCCTTCAAAAAAAAAAAGGAAACCTCCGGCGTGCCAAGCGAGCATTTCTCCCACCGCGTGGCACCGACCTCACTGGCGGCTTTGCCCGCTCCGAAGAGGTCTTCCTTCTAAGGTTACGCTTGCATGTCGCCCTCATCCCATCGGTAACCTGGCCGTGGCCGGCACAGTATCATGCCCTTTCGATTGCTCCCGTCGCTTCTGTCCCGCTCCTGCATGTCTGCGAGGCGGACACTAACCTGCCCCTCTGGGCGTGCTATCCGGAAGAAACACCTGATCCGGTGCGGACCGTCGCCTGACTGTCCACCAGATGTAGAAGAATGGACTTTGGGGCCGCAACACCGGATGTTACTGGACTTTCTTCGAGAGTACAGTGTATAGCTGTATTCGTAAATAATATTTTATGCCAGCTGGCGCACTGCCGCTATATATATATATATATATATATATATATATATATATATATATATATATATATATATATATATATATATATATATATATATATATATATAAAACCTTATGTTTCGTTACCACTACGTTACTTTTATTTCATGAGGAAGATGTAAAAAAGACAATCCTAAATGTTCAATCCCTCCACTACGGCACCTCTTTCTTCCTTTCTTCATTTAGTCTCTCCTTTGATCCTTCTCTTACAGTGCGGTTCAGGTGTGCGCCGATATGTGAGACAGATACTGCGCCTACCCTTCCCCCCCCCCAAAAAAAACAAATTTAAATGTTCAAAGGCAAAGAAAACCTATACTTGGTGGTGCAAGAGGCGGCCAGCTCAGTTTCGGTATGTTTTGGTGCTTCGCGGCTACGCGCTTTGCAGTTCCACGCGGTTCCTTTTTGGATGTGCCTCGAGTTACAAGTGCGGAGAAGTAGCAAACCTCCAAGTGCCCCTTTAAGTGTTCCTCGGACGAAGTTTATGCAGCGGCACGCAACTGCAACGAACGAAACGCCTGAGTGTAGATAATTTTTCACGAGCCTCCACGTTAGCAAACCCACCGCTCGGCATGCTTGCTTCATCAGCGTACCAAGACGCTGGACTGCATAACCAGCGCTACGATGACGATTATTAAAAATTCTAAATATATTCGTTCATACCAAGTCTCTGCTCGTCAGTCGTGACGTTGGCTCGGCAGTGAGAGCTGCCGCACCAGTAACTTGGCTTGCGGTCGACGCGGCTTCTACTGGCCAGGCCCGCCTCCTTAGCCCTCAAACGCATCGCACGATGTGTGGGGTTGAGGTCGCTAAAGTTCAGGCCGCAGTTCTACGGGAGAGAGAGAGAGAAAGAGAGGGCTCATTGACTGGAAAGGCAGAGAGGTTGGCCTGAAAAATAAATATGTGGCCTGCTACTCTGCACTGGGGAACGGGAAGAGGAGAAAAAAGAGGGTCACGATGGTAGATGATGATGATGGGAGGGGGCAGATGAAAAAATTCATTTAAAAAAAAGGCACGCTTTCTAATACCACAAACGCGATGCAAGGTCCGTGTCGCTTAAAAGCGTGAGAGCGCCTGTACAGTTTTCAAACTATCTGGCCAAGCGCCGAGGATCAAATCCTCCGAGAGGGGCCTTGTGTCCATACACTTGAAAGCAGATGCGAAAATGAGTCTTTCACGTGCGTATGCTGGGCACGCCACTAAAACATGTTCTATAATCTCGAGCACGCCACATGTGGTACAGTCCGTGGAGTCCGCTTGTCCTATTGAGTGTATTTGCGCGTGAAGGCGACGTTTAAACGTAATCTTTGGATAATGCATGCAATATGGCGCAGTATTCCGCGAGCAACAGAAAAGGTCATCGCCGGATCTAGCCGTTTGAGGCGGATGTTTCGTGTGTCTGGCAGGGCACGGTACCTAGCCGTCGCACTTCTCATTGATTCCGAAAGGAGACAAGTGGTGTCCGGTCTAGAGAACGGCACAGCTGTACGCAAGCCGCTGCAGGAGGCGCCTCTTGCTTCGGCGTCGGCGGTCTCATTTCCATCGAGTCCGCGGTGTCCAGGGATCGACTGGAACACTATACGGTGGTCTTTTTCCTGAGCAAACGACAGGAGACTAATGATATCAAGAGCCAGAGCTTGATAGGCGGTGTGGCGGTGTGGTTCTACTAGAACTTCGTTTTTGGAATCGGGAACGGGATCGCAACAGTCCTGGAGTCTACGTTAACTTCAGTTTTCCGCAGTTTTATCATCAGACAGTCCCAAGTTTTGATCACAGCGGCGGGAAAAGGTTTTTAAACTTCAAATACAAATCTCCTAGCAATAAATGCATATTTCGCTGCCGGACAAGCGGCAGCAAAGCCGTGAAATGTCGAACTGTCGAATTTTTCTCACAAACAAAAAAATCAGTGTTGTCCTCAGTGTCCATTTAAAATATCCGCATTGAGAAAAACAACCATTGTAAATTTTTTGTACCCATAATTGCTAGACATCCACAAAAGCGACATTTCGAAGAAATGAATTCTGGACAAGGCTAAAGTTGGCGTGTCGTTATGTTACAGCGCAAAAGGCGAGAACAAGACGAGTACACGGACGCCGCGCATCCTCGTATTTTGCGCTCTAACATTAAGGACATACCAGCGTGCCCAAGCATTTACCTTGTCTGTATTCATTTCTAGTACAATGGACCCTTCTTCAATGGATTGTGGTTGAGGCTTCTAACGTTCCGGTGAGACCCAGGCTATGAGGCACGCTGGACTAGATTACGCCACTTGGGGTTCTTTTACGTGCACTAACATCGCAGAGGCGTTTTAATATTTTGCCTTCATCGGAATTCTGCCGCCATGCCGAGACTGAACCCACGACCTTGGGAGCAGCAACCGAAAGCCAGAACCATTGGGGCCACCAGATAAGGTTCCTCAAATAAATGATTAGATAGCTTTAGAACTGGGTATCAGGAGCGTTGTCGCCGTCCTCTGCATAGTATTAAAATGCATCCAGTGAAACTACTAAGGGGTCCACGCCGTTTGACATAATGATGTAACGTTCAGGACGAAGCAAGAACCCCTGAAACAAAGAAAACTACGGCGGGCCCCAAGCGGTCTGAGCCCACGAGCGAGAGGCACCTAACTCCTGCATCTTCTGATGCATGCATCACTTCTGCTAACGGATACATCTTTGCCCCCCTGCTCTGTAGCATCTTGCCGATCCCTTAAGGTAGGCGCTGCGCCAGACGGCTGCGTTAGATTCAGTCGGCCATGTACGCACGACGCTACAGTTAAATCAGGTGATGAAAGATGTAGATTATTCCTGATGTTATCGCGCAGGCTTTGCCCTGAGCACGCCAGCGCACACAACAACTTGGGCACAGTGCTTACATCTACGGAGGAGGCCGAGCGTCATTTCCGGTTGGCCCTCAGCATCAACCCGAACCACCCAGGTGCTCATTTCAACCTCGCCAACGTTTACAGGCAAGTGTTAAGGGACAGTCACTATTTAGGGCGAGCTATCGTTTTGTTTGCTTCCTTCATTCTGTAAGCTCACTGTTTGACAAAGGTGAATGCTGAGGGTTCGTTTCCCGAGTCTACGGCACCGGCGTTGTTGTTCTAACGATTTTCTAACATTGCGCTGATTAGTCAGCGTGGAGTTACATGAAAAACGATACCGCTGCAGCAGACACCATGCGGAGTGGTCAGAACACAGCGACGCCTTGAACAGCAGCACAGTGGCGTCACGGGCGCCATACCAGAGAAGGCAAGTTAAATTGAATTGAATGGAGCTTATTCGCCCATTTTAACTTGTGAGGGTGAAGGATAATTGATACGAGAGCACCTTGGAAATACATCGGCTGCCGAGCTGGGCAGCAAGCAGGAATGCACGACAATCAAGAATTCAATGTGCGTAACATTACAATCGTTGAAAAGACAGATTATATGACCAGTTCATTAGCGCCTACAGTGCGCGGCAGACAATGCCAATACCGCAAAAAAGACACATAAGCCCTAAGAAATAACATTATTGAAGGAGGGTTTACAACGTACTTACAGCAGTGGAATAGTAATGTAGGTTTCTTTGTTTATTAGAATTTCCCACAGCGCCCAGGCGTGCATTATATTAGGGGGAGGGATATACATAAAAATGATAATCAGCAAGAGCAACCCATACATACAGACATAACCAATATTTTTGCGCACGCCGCGGATACTGACAGGTTAACAACAGTGCAAGAAGAAGACGTGCCACTACTGAAATTTGATACGCAAGCTAAGCAGGACATCAAAGAAGACGTCAAAACTAAAGAAACAGAAAATGAGAAACTGCACCAAGCGCCTCGGCGCAGAACAACGCATCAATGGTCGGACATGAAACGCTGCAGTTGTGTAGAAAAAGATGAGGGAGGAGGGGTGACAATGGCAAATCATTCCTGTAATTGCTGTTTTTAGGAAAAAGGTGCATAAGATATATTAAAATATATTTTACTTAGCACCGCGAAACGCTCTGTTAATCTCGGCTTGGATTTACCGCACTGTGAGTTCTCTGCCTTTCGGGATCCTCACTACCAGCGCACGAGAGCTTATCGCATATGCGGAAAAATTAAATTTCATCATGGTCGCTTTATGTTTCTAGTACGTTTCTAACACAGATACGCTGTGCTCTGCACGCGCGCTAGGCCGACTAGTGTTGATGACTGCAGAAAATGCATTAAGGGCTCAGCCACATATTTGGCATGCTCTCCTTTTGAAAGCAACGGCTTTTGCGAGTACGGCTAAAGTTATTTTCATCGTATTCGGGCCGAGTGGCAGTAAACAAAACGAAAACGACATTTAACATCAGCGTATAGTCTGTCTACATCACTACTTACCTTTCAAGGGTATCTCATGTGTATGTACTCATAAGGAAGGAATTGAGAGAAACTTAGGCAGCCTTCTCTACTCTACTTTCACTTTAGCGAGCTGCAGATTGTGAAAACTTTCCAAAAATGATACTGATTCACTGAAGCTCACAATTATGTTTCTAACACAGTATGAAATCAGCTGCTATCTCTGTATAGTCGCTATCAGGTTTGCATTTTGCCAGACATTTTATCAGATGCTTCATTTATTCTCTAATAAGAAAGTTATTTATTTAACCTATATCCCATATCATGACATGAGTTCGCGTGGTTCGCGGGATAAATTCGAATATGGAGTCCACCGCCTTTAGCCAGTCTGTATTTTCAAGAACCCACTACAGGAAAAGAATTTTTTATGCACGTAGAAGGCGACTTCACTGTCGACATTTCATCCAAGTGCAAAGAAAAGCGGCTCTCTACAAGGTCTTTCACTAACATTTCAGAAGTCCTGCTACGAATAAGAGAAAACCACTGTCAGGAACTGTACCGGGCTTTGGCTCCAGGCTGTATTAGATGTCGCGTTCGATATCGGATGACCTCTTCCGACACAGTCAGCATTACACCTTAACAGTGATTTGGCCGGCAGCGCAAAGCCATTCCTGTTATTGTTTCCAAAATGCCAGCGCTTAAGGGAGAGGTTTTCAACTCAGCTATAGAAAGGAATATATTGAGTGTGACACTCAGTTACAGGAAGAGAGAGGAATGGGTCAGGGAACAAACGCGAGTTCATGAGATCCTAGCTGCATTCCAGAGCCCCAGCAGCACAGCGAATCGGCCGAATCTTGGAAATGTATTGGCAAAAGCAGGTCCTACAAAGAACCAAAGTTAAAACATTTATTTCTAATATTGGGCCTATTACCTGTGCTCCTTGGGAAGAGTAAGTGAACATGGCCAGGCCACCTAGTATGCAGGAAAGAGAACAGACGATCCCTTAAGTAACGGAGTGGATTCCAAGAGAAGGAAATCGTTGCAGAGTGTGGCAGAAAATGAGGTGGACGGATGAAATGAGAAAATTTGCAGGAACAAAGTGGTCTCAGCTGGCACAGCACACAGTTATTTAGAAGTATATTCCAGAAGCCTGTGTGTTGCAGTGGACGGAGTTAAGATGATGATTACCCTTGAATACCGGGCCGCAAAGAAAACACAAAATGTAGCAACAACGCAGACTCCACCAGCGTTATTTTAAGGCGTCATGCCGCCTTTTTCCGAATTGTTACACCACGCGGCACGAATTAAAGCCTTCGTAAGCTGTAACGAATCTCACTGTTTTAGTTTTTGGCTCTTCTGATAAAGATCTGGTTTGTGAATCAAATACCGAAGTTAATGTGAGTTGAGTCTTTTCGAGTCCTCTGATGCACTGCAGTACACATTTAGCAAGTCAATGCGTACCAACCAGCTAGATTCATGAGGCTGAAAGTGGAGGGGGGCACTGATTATTCCTTTTCAATTTAAGATATCAACAACCCTTAGCAGTACGACTATACGTCTAAAGGAATTCAACGTTAAAGAACAGAGTCGTCAAGGCCTTGAGAGCGCAAGAAACAACTGTCAGGGAAGTGTCTGAAGCACATTGCGGCACGAGAATAGAACACAGCGTGAGAAACAAACTTCCAACACGCAGAGTGCCAGTTTGAAACTACGCTTACTTTGAATCATCCCTTGGTTTTATAGCCCTATCACTGTCCCTCCAATCCTGGTCACATCAAAGATACGGTTTCATGAATTTTGCATCTTTATATCAAGACGGTTGATTAACGCTGTGGCGATGCAGGGGCTTTCCGGTTTTTTAATAAATTTTCCAATGTTCGTGAAAGTGAGTAGTGTGGGATTTTTTATACGTTTCCGGATGTGCGACGCAGCCTCTGCTGAGTTCATAGATAATGATATCTTGATGTTTATGAGTTTCCATGCACGCAGCAAGCAGGGCCAGAAAGAATTGGCCCGCATCTTGCTGGAGCGCGCAGTGGAGCTCGAGCCCGAGTTCAGTGAGGCGTACTCGTCGCTGGCGGCGCTGGCGGCGGGACTGGGACACATCACCGAGGCTGAGAGGCTGCACAGGCTCGCTCTACGCAGTGACGCAGCGAACGCCGACGCGCGCAACAACTACGGAACCTTCCTGCAGACGCAGGGTGAGCTTTGCCTTTTTTTGCTGCGTTGCCAACGGATGTGAGCTCAGGGGAATTGTTTCAAAAAATATTGTTTATATTGGTTAGTCCGTTTACATATCTGGTGCAACAGATAATACTTTTCAGGTAACGGCTGGAGTGACACTAAGATATGGGCATACAAATACGTATGTTATTCCTTTCGCCACAACTGTCTGAGCCATCTGTGTTAGCTTTCCCACAGTGGGGAACTTTCTAATGGCAGGATAAGAGAGGTTGCCTAGGATAAAGAAAGATCTGAGCGCCTCGTCATCAGCTCGTTTTCTCGCCCGGTTCTCCGTCGACAAAACTTCGCCCCTAAAAAATTCGTTAGTGTACGATCTAAGGTGTTGCGTATTTTAGGTGAAACCGGCATGCTTACAGCCCTTAACTGATGATAGCGTTTCTTAACTCTGTTCGCAAAGAAAAGGCATAGCTATGAGGCACTTGAGATATTAACACACCCAATAGACATTTATTCGAGAGTGAGATTTATAACTATCTGATCGCAGAATATAGCAAATAAGTGTTAACTTCCTCCGATGGGCGTTTTTTTCTGAACACAATGTTTTGTAGCGATAGCTACATAACGGTAGCATTTTGAGCCTTCAGCTGGGCGGTGGCACGTGATCATGACGGTGGCGGTGCACCCATAGCGCAGCAGCGCCGCCACTGCCACGTGGTCACGTTGTTGGTCACGTGACCAGCCACGTAGTGCGGAGCATCTGCTGCTGTTGGCGGCGCCACGCGCCGGCGAAACCGCGCTGCAACGGCTGTGCGCATTCGACGTGTCAAGTAGGACGAAGATGATAAAGGAACGCCCAGCGAAACGGAGCGGCGAAAGACTGACTTTGCAATTACACTAGCAGGTTACACTCGGCCAGCTGTAGCTATCGCGTAACTTCAGTTTTAACCAGAGTTAAACCACCGCCAATTTTTTTAGTGCTGCAGGTGGTAAATGGGCTCGATGATTTTGTTTTCCGGCGAATTGTTGGTCAAACGTGTCCCAAAAATTCTTGAGCTTGGCACTGTCCACACTAAAGTTGTCGGGCAACACCTCTCGTTTTCCGTTTTGGCTGGACAGTGCAAACGTTTAAACAGAGTACACGATCAGTTATTGGGACGTCTCTTAATACAATACAGACGGTGACGACGATAGGCCCACTATTTGTCCGAATTCCGCTGACGTAACCATCATCTTGCCAATAGCTTCGCAAACTCTGTCTAGCAGCGCGGCGCTATGGCCGCGATCCAGGTGATCGGCCCAATATTGCAACAGGATGGTTCCTGTTGCAATATTGGGCCGATCACCTGGATCGCGGCCATAGCGCCGCGCTGCTAGACAGAGTTTGCGAAGCTATTGGCAAGATGATGGTTACGTCAGCATCCTGGTCCTTTGTAGGGCCAGCCTTTGCCGATACGGTTCCAACGTTGCGCCAATCACCTGTTCTGCTTGGAATATGGTTGCTCTCTCGCTTATTATGATGCAGAAGGCAAGAATACGGAGCTCAGTGGATCTACGCTCTGTACCGGAAGCGCAGATGGTGGGCGGAAACGTGCATGGGAATAGACAACCATATTTCAGTGATATACAGAACGGACTATGTGGTCCGTTTGTTGTCAGCGCATTTGGAATGAAGCACTTATTTCACAGCGGTTTTTTTTTGCATGGCCATTACCAACGTTTTTCTTACGCGATGAAAGTATCCTCATGTTTATGTGCCGAGGGTAAGGGAGTTACGTCGGCAGAGCTTTTAAAGCCGCTTCTTAGTGATGCACTCAAGCTGAGTCCTTTTCAAGCGGCAATCAACCAAACTAACACCTGAGGACCATCGCGCTGTTACAGAGGTACGCTGCATCGAACGTTTAATGAGAATCATCTGAACTTTATGAGGCAACTTACGGCGCGCATAATAGCAGCAATCGTGAATGATTCTGGAACCGACGTGTTAAAAACATCATCTCGTGAATAAGCTTAATGTAGCCGTCACTATATAGGATGGTGTGATAGATGCTCTTGTCTTTTACACATAAGCGACTTTTACTAGGTTGTAAGCTAATAGGAAACCCACCAATCTATGAGTGTATGGTAGAATCTGAAAAATAGCTCAGCAAAGAAAGGAAGGAGGAGAAGGAAAGGCGGGGAAGCTGACCGGGTCAAGAAACCTTTCATGTACACTGCACTGCTGAAAAAGATGGGGGAATTTATATTTGAAGGACAAAACAAAGTTAAAAATAAGAAGAAGTAAGTAAGCACTTAGCGCACGGCAAAATTATAGTCTACTTTGCAGGGAAATGTGGAAGCGTTGCTGTCAATGTTTAGTCCGAACAACTGCATTGAAGCCATTAACAGAGGGAATTACAACTGCGTGACTTTGAATGCGTAAGCTTAGAGAATGGCAATGCAGTACTGAAGCCACCGTAAAAGCTGCGCTGTCACGCAGCTAAAATGCGGTATGTTGCAAAGAAAACTGCATGCTTATAAATTAAGTCCTCCAAAATTTTGCCGCACATGGTGTTTAAAAAACAGAACCTCTAGTTCGATACAGGTTGAACATGCGTTAAATGGACTTTTCGAACCTTTCAGTTCTCTGTTATTTCAAAGCAAATAGAGCATAATAGAGAGGCCTCTTCAAAAATCACTCTGAAATATCTGCACATAGGGCATTCTTGCTGATAAGTAATATGAGGAGCGTGAATATGACGAAACGAGATGGTTATTTTCCTACACTTAACCCTGTGTCGTATGGAATTTGCTGGCTGTGCTGTCACCTCCCCTGCCTCTTTCCGCGCCGCACAGGTCGCATCCAGGAGGCAGTAGACCAATACCAACGAGCACTAGAGCTTCATCCAAATCACACAGTGGCTTTGCTGAATGCCGCCAGAAGTCTGCGGACCATGAACCTGGACAGACAGGCAGAATGCCTCTACAAAAAGTAAGTGCTGATCAAGCTGATTTAATTACTGTGACTATATGAGTAATAAGGGAGACAGTCCGTCGGCCAGATGTTTAAAAAAGGAGTTTTTACCAAATTATGGAGTCCCACAAAATGTATACATTAGAAACGGAATCCTTAAATAGCCCATATATTTCCGCGTTATTTCCTCTACAAAAATTTGTGTAACGCGGCGTGATAGCAATATACAACATCTTATAACGTAGTGAAAGGGCTTGTTTAATAGTAGCAATTTGTGCTTCTAACCAGAGTGCTCGGCAACCTGTCATTTATGCTGATCTTATCTCAATCTGGGTTGCCTGCTTTAGACACTGCCCGTTAAGATTTATCCTAAGTGGTGCCAATGGAATTGCTACCAAGAGCACTCTTGGTCATCTTTCTTGGATTACAGTAACAGACAAAGAGGGGTGGAAAGGAGAGGAAGAAAATATTTCTTCCAAGGCAGAGCCAGAGATTTGACAGGGGAGAGCTTCCTGCTGTGGAGTCCGTTTGTTGTCAGCGCCTATGGAATAAAACCTTTGTTTTCACAGCGGGTTTTCGGCTCATTTAAGGGGACGGGGCTTCGTAGTAAAAAAGAATGGAGTTCTCAAATACTTTCATATGGGTGCCTATTGGGCGTAGATGGAGCCTTCGGACTTTTGCCCTTTATGTATTGTAATGAAATCATGAAGGCCCACAAAAGCATTTTTCCGCTACGGGACACTTTTGTTTTGCTTGTTTTGGCAAACGGAGCCTGTTCTCAAGAATGTAATTTGAATAATTTAAAAAGGCGCACAACGCTTCCGCATGGTTCGAAGAAGACAGTGTGCACAGAATTGGTAAACGCTAGCAGTTCTTCTTGCAGTGGTTAGTTTGAATATTGCGGTGTGTACTATGTGCGCCATTACCGTTCGGGGCTTTAAAATAGACCTCAAAGAGCGACGATGATTGAAACTCAGAGGAACGATCAGATCTGCAAAATGATGCTCTAGAGCTGCCCTAACTTTCAGTTCGAGGTGCAGAAAGAGTAAGAATAAAACGATGATGTAATCACCTTGAGAGATGATGGTCAGATTCCATAATTCTGCTGAAAAGGAAAAGGAAAGAATTTATAATCTAGTTTACAGCCGGTGTAGCAGAATTTTAAGCGTTATCATGCGGATACGAGGGTGCAAAATGCGTGTCCGTTTCAAACCTTGGTTAGAGTATTATTTAGACCATTAGCAGTCAGCCGTGCGCGTGACTTTTACGCTTAATCAAGGAGCCTTTACTCACATATATGTCCGCTACTGCGATAGAATCTGCAAAAAGATTCACTTTTTAGCACTTTTACAGCTTATAGGATATAATTTTTCTTGCTGCTAAGGGCCCTGGCCGTGGAGCCGGACCCGCAGGTGATGGACAACCTTGCTGGTTTCTACATCAATGCCGGTCGCCTGGACGACGCTCGGGTGCTCTACGATGAAGCCCTCAAGCTCTTCCCTGACCACGTCGACTGCAAAGTTCACCAGGCGAGTACGCTGTTGTAGTGCAAACACTTCTATAGCAAAAACTCTACTCATCGCATTCAAAACTGAAGGTCATGTGGCTATGAAATTTGACCTTCGAACCAGGAGGAGCGCAGGCTTGGCTCTGACATCTTGCCACGTGACTCGCCACGCCTCGCCACAGCAGCGCGAGTTGAGATGACTGCGCTCGCTCGCCTCGCAACTATTGAATCACGTGACTCGCTGCGACTGGCTAGAGCTTCGTATGCGGAGCCGACTGCACTCTTTCAACTGCCAGAAATCGCGTGACGCACCGTTCGTTATATAAAAGCATGATACGTGTGCCTACCTTCGCACAAAGCCATGGATGAGCAACGCGCCGGAACTAGTGATTCGGCCAGGAACCGCCGCCTTCCAAGCGAAACCACTGATATGCAATAAAGTTTAATTAAAGCTAAACCATGTCTAACCATACTTGAGAGAGCTTTCGCTCGTCTTGTTAGGTTCAGCTGGGCTGAACGACACCTATTTTTTTTACACTGCAGCAGGTGCAGTCCACGCGAAGCTCTATCTTCGCTGTTAGTGCACTCCTGATCAAGATTTATATCTTGATTGGTCTGAAAAGCATCTCTAAACTAATTTAAGGGGCAGAATTGCAGCAAATTGAGCGCCCGTTTTATGACACAAATTTATAAACACTGCACGATTGGAGAGGGAAGGGTCGGTTGAAAGATCAAAATCATTCATGGAAAGGAAGTATGAAACACGATTGAAAGTATGCTCTAAGACGGGTATGCCTGTGGCAGTGCCCTGTTTTCCGTGGCAAGGATATGCTGTCATGGAGACCTATCGATGTCTCTCTAAAAGAAAAAAAGGACAGGTAGTGTTTATATTTCTTGATTATGTAGAGGCTTTGCTTATACACAGCTATCTGACGAAGCTGAGCGCAATTAAATAAGTAAATGACGCAGCTGATGTACGTTATTTATTTATTTAATTGCATTACATGGGGAGAGAGTCAATAAAACAAAAAATAATTACAATAAGCAGATGAGTAACAATTGCGTTTCATACAGAATAAACCATGCTTCAGAAAACTATGCAATTCGAGAGGAAGTTGTTAAGGTGAGAGCAAAGTTAAAGCATTCTGTACTTTTAAACTTACAAGGCAGTACATAAAATTATTCCCCCAAGGTCTCAAATAATTTGACACAGTCCTAAACAATGAGCTATCTGCACTGATTGCCGAGCACTGGATGCAATACAGTTGTGAACACAGCCCTATAATCTGGGTATCGGCTCAGTTTTGTCCAATTTTCTGTGCAAAGCAGTCAGACGCTCTGCGCAGTTCACTGTGTACTCACCAGGCGGCGCCGATCGTTCACCTTGGTCGTGCTTTGTCTAATATAATATGCAGGGTTCAGTGGATGTGGGGCTTTTATCTTTATACAGAAGGAGTGTGCTTTGCACATTTTTGTTTGCGTAATTTGTTTGCTGCATACTATGTTACCGATGCAATAAAGGTGTTGTACCTTTATTATTTCGTCTTTTCATTATGTACAGCATACGTTTTTCAGTGTAACTGAGATGGTATCGATATTTACTAGCCTTTTTTACTAGCGGCATGATGTTAGCAGTGGACACTTTTACCCCGAAATGTATTTTATATGCATTGCTCTGTTATATGAACTGTATAAAGTACATACTGCACGTCAAAAAAGTCCCTACATTCCCTTCCCGTTTCCTGAACACATAATTTGCCTCACTCAACTAATAAAGAAATGAACGATGGCGGTTATGCTATTTTACTGGCTAGCGAACTTAACCTGTCTCAGCGCCAGTGCCCACGCTGTCGTCTTCTGGCTGGCGATGTTACTGCGTGTTATCAGGCTGTCTTTGCGATGATCCTTTTCATTGTGCTTCTTCTTCCAAGTACACTTGAATAATGAAATATCCTATTCTCCTGTTCTCCTTCCAGTCCTAATTGCAGCCCACCTGAGTAGTAATTCTGTTCAGTGTATTTGTTCTCCTTCAGAACCTCTTGCACTTCATCTTTCATATCCTTCCGTAATACATTCTATTCCATCAAGGCAGCAAAAAACACAGGGAAATTCTGAGCGTGGGACTGGTAAATGGCTTGCATTAAGGAAATGAACAAAGGGGTGTATGTACTACATATCAAATAGATTATAACCCTGAAGCTTTGTGAGAGACCTACTATTGTAAAAATGTTATACTACAGCTCGTGGTCGACACGTTGACAAGTTGATGTCGGTGACGGCGATCGCCTGAATGCGCATAGATAGTAGGGCGGGACAAAGCCTAGAGAAGTGGCCGTGCTTCAACTTTATCGGATGGTGAAAAGCGCGCAGCACGTTTGGGTCGAGATTGGCGCCCAAGAACTGTCACCTTGGCCTGGAAGCAGCCAAAAGTTTCGTTATGCCCTCTGCCCCTTTCATAAGGCTATTCCAGATGTGTGAACCTTCATTGTGATTTATTTTTGCTTTGTAACGTACATAAAAAAGAAAACCAACCTGTCTCTATTCCTGCAACAGCCTCGAAAGAGGCTAGCAGTATGTTCCAAATAAAAATAATAAAAAACTGGTATTGTGGCTTTGAATGCTTCAAGTCCCACAGACGCTAGCTCATTTTCTTGCTTCGAACGTCAATGAAATTGTGGAAGACCACAGGTGAATATCAGCACTTGCTTGGCTGTGGCTATGAGTCAGCGGTAGCTTGGTGTCCGAGTCCGCATGAATCGATGGACATTTATTTGACTGAATGAAATAGGGGAAATCTGCACATATTTGTTCGGCAGCTTGATGGATCGGGTAATTGACCGGGGCTGCAGTCGATGATGCAGCGCGCCGAAGTGTGGCTGTAATTTTGTGATTATCTAGAGCTGTACGAAGCGGGAACTCGTGTTTGTCAAGTCATGAAGGCCGAAGGTAGAAACCAAATCAGGATGAGTGCAATACTGATTAGTGTGAGTCCTGCGGCAGGAATGGTGATTAGAATACGTAGGAGGTCTGTGTAACTGAGTGTGACCAATTCGTACATCCAGCGAGCTCATGCTCCTTAAAAAGAGTCACTTTCGTTCTCGTGCGCTGTACGACAAACGCAGAGCATTGAAATGGCTTCATTAGTAATTATAAGAATAAGTTTATTTCCATCAGATCAAATACAATTTGATGAAGGAGGGGAGAAAAAAAAGCGGAATTCTGCTTGACACAGTTCTCACGTCCTGTTCAGGTGGCAGTGACATCGACGAAACGTAATGTTTCAGTATAACAGTCAGTTTCAATATGCCACTGTATACAGTCAAGAAAATGAACATTATAGTGAGCGCAGTCCAAAAGAAATACAAGGGATTATAAGGAACGAAATAAAATAGGCGGCTGGGCATCAGACAACAAATAAGAGTGGAAGGCCCATCATACAAAACGGTTGATGTATTAGTGATATCTTAGGTGAACTAGAATATTTCACAGAGATGAGAGAGGAATATCAGGAATGCTAAAATTAGCTTCAATTTGCTTGTTTAGTGCGAGTGGTAATTGATATTTAACCATTTGACGGCCATGGTTGGTTCTTGTAAATGGTAAAATCCACTGTTGTTTATGGCACTGCGGATAGGGCGAATCAGACTGATGCAAAGATGCCAGACAAAAAATGGTGTCGATACGTCGCTTTTGCTCGACTTTATATAGGCGCAACAGTCTATAAGCATTAAGATTTAGTATGGTAATGATGCCGAGGGTAGTTATCAGATTCTGAGCTGTTTGTCTGCTGGGTAAGCCAAAGACCATACGAACGATTTTTTTTGAAGCACCAATATCGTTTCTAAATTAGAATATGATGTCGCCCACACTGATGTACTGTAATTTAGGCGGAGCAGATTAAAGAATTATATAAGACAGGTTTGACTTTTTCCGTTAAAATGTTTCTGCGACGCGATAGAGAGCCTACAACCTTGGATGCTACCGTCATCCGTAGGTCTACAGAAAAACAATGTTCCCTCTACCGCCCTAATTATTCCTGGCCTTCGCCAGACACGGGCACCCATTCCCTGAAGCCTATTCAGTATGGTGTTTCCCCTTGAGTTCGGACAGCTTCCGGTGATGACTTCCTTCTCTTAAAACCTACTCCGCTACCGCAGAATATCATAAGTTGTCTGTTCCCCATATTAAATACAACGCTGTTATGTGTCCGTGTCGATGTACAAGAGCTAAAGACTAGAAATTGGGAGACGGAATTTTAATCCGAAAGCATTGGATGGTCTGTCGACACGAAACCCCGGTGTCGTATAAAACGTGGTGGCGTTACAAAACTCGCGATTTATCGAAGCGTTAGGACGTCGCCAAGGCACGAAAATACGGAATGCTAACTAGCACATCCTTATAACAGGTGAACGTATCTTCACGCATAGGGGTCCTGTTTATAGTGGTAACGTGTAAGGCATAACTGATCTGCGCAGTCCACCAAACAAAGCCAAGAATGTCGCACAGTCAGGGCTCGTCACCAATGGTCTTGGGTACATTGTAGCAAAGAGTTTTTATGGGCTGACACTTCCTTCCGTTGAAGTTCACTAGTGGCTCATCCACGTTTTTCCTACTGCTGTTCCTACATATCTTATACGGTTCAATGACAGTTGCTTCCCGGTCTGCAGGTGAAGGAAAGTGTAACGAGGGGTTTCTCGTCAGTAATGTGCTTACAAAAACGTTCTTCTGAAATGACTTAAAAATGAATTCTATGCTAGTGATCACGAAAGATGCTGTTTATCGCATAAAATTGCGCGATTGGCTGAAATGTTCAAGTGTTCCTACAGAAGTCTTTCTAACCAATATGCCTTTAACTCTTGGAACGTGAGCTTTTTTCTTTCGCATGTCGTTCACCGCAACCAGACAATTATTTTACCTAGACTGAGATCGGGCGCTGCATTAAGGCGTTGATAGTACACGCATTTAATTTGACTCTAGGGCTCCTCAAGCTACTCTTCGTGCTCCACCACTAGAACTGTAGACCTTGAAATCGCGGTACACCGTGGTATGTTTGAAAAGCAGGCCTCTCTCGGATGACTTGGTGTTGACAGTTTGGCCGGAGACATGGGAAGCCCTTCACGCAACGCAGGCGCTCCATTGTACCTTGACAACACGGGTCTCATCATATGGTCGTGATTGGGCGCGCCTCTCATCTTTTCGCACGCGTTAATTATTCGCATCCCTCTTCTGTACACATCGTCACCCATGATAACCCGCTTTATAGTGGCCTTTCACTTCCCCATTGCAGAGTAGCAGGCCAAATAACAGTCCCTCAAGTCGACCTCGTGCATTTGCCTCAAAATAAACAGCTCTTTCTGTTAACTCTTTTTTTACTGCTGCGTCACGCTGCTCTAATTACATGATTTTCATCATCATCCTCATCATCATAATTAGCCTGGCTACGCCCACTGCAGGGCAAAGGCTTCTCTCATGTCTCCCCAATTAACCCTGTCCTTTGCCAGCTGCACCCACCTATGCCTGCAAACTTCCTAATCTCATCCGCCCACCTAACCATCTGCCGCCCACTTCTCCGCTTGCCTTCCATTGGAATCCACTCCGTTACCCTTAAGGACCAGCCCATTTCCGTCACCCTTAAGGACCAGCCCATTTCTTCCTCTTAATATCGAGTAGGTTGTCATTAACATGTGTTTGTTCCCTCACCCACTCTGCCTTTTTCCGGTCTCTTAACGTTACACCAGTCATTTTTCTTTCCATGGCTCGCTGCATTGTCATTAACTTAAGCTGAATACGTTTCGTAAGCCTACACGTTTCTGCCCCGTAGGTCAGTACGGGTAAGATACCGCTATTGCACACTTTTCTCGTCAGTGATATTGATAAACTGCCATTCATGATCTGAGAGATCCTGCCATATGCCTTCCTCCCCACTCTTATTCTTCTAGTTATTTCCATCTCATGATCTGGATCAGCGGGCACTACCTGCCCTAAGTAGATTTATTCCTTTCCCACTTCCAGCACCTCGATACCAATTGTGAGCTGTTAATCGCTTGCTAGACTGTTGAACATTATTTTGGTTTTCTGCATATTAATTTTTAGAACCACCATTCTGCTCTGCCTGTCTAAGTTATTGATCATGCTTTCTAATTCATGTCTGGAGTGACTTAGGAAGGCAATGTCTTCAACAAATCGCAGATCATTTAGGTATTCTTATCCCCAACTGTTCCTAGTTCAGGCCTGGGAATGCCTCCTGTAATGAGGTGGTGAATTGCATTGGTGAAATTGTGTATCCCTGCCTGACGCCCTTTCTTATTAGAATTTATTACTCACTATATGAAGGAGTATGATAGCTACGCAATTGGTATAGACATATTCTAGTATTTTCACATAAGGGTCCTCTACACGCTGATTATGCAATGCCTGCACGACTGCTGAGGTTTCCACTGAGTAAAATGCTTTCTCGTAATCAATAAACGACACGATTTTCCCGCAGGCCCAACTGCTTATGCGCCTCCGGAACTTCAGCGGGGCTGAATACATACTGCTGGAAGTGATTGATAGGAACAACAGTCACAAAGAGGCTCTTCACACAGCGGCGTTGCTGTACAATCTCACAAACCGTACAGCTGAGGTATGTACAGGGACAGCAGTACTGGAAGTGCGCCCTTAATGCCAGAGCCTGTTAGTGTGTTAGAAAAACAGATCACAGCTAGGAGATGTCGGAATCTTGTTCGTGAGGAGGCAAGGTTCAACAAATATAGCACCATAAACGCAAACATAGTGAGACCAATACCGCTCATATCTTTCTCTTGTCAGTGTGATTGCTGCTTCATATTTGTGTTCAAATCTCATACCATTGGCTCAGTTTGCTTAAGGGATATTCCACCCGAGTCAGCCTGGCAATCTTCTATACAGGAGAGATATTCCAGCTTTCTGTAAAGAATCAGCGAAGCATATTTTCACGTAGTGGTGACGGCAGTCGAAGCAGCGATGAAAACTGACGAAAGGGTCTTCTAAAAGAACTGTTTATTGGGCTGACTTGCACCCAAAATGGACTGAATCACTCGGCGGCGGCGAAGCGACAAGCGTGATCGGCGGTCGTCGAACAGAATGCCGGCCGCTGTCGGCCGTGCTCAATTTAAAGCTGATAGCGAACTTTCGAGATAAAGAGCGCAAAGTTACTAGAACATTCCGGAACAACGTAGAATCAGCTCTGCCTGGCTGCGATCAATCGAGATAAATCTAGTCGCGTCTTGCGTAGCAAACAAAGCGATAAAGTGATGTGGCGGCAGATGGGAAAAACGAACACACTGCAAATATTCGCGGCAATATATGTGTTTGGTATAGCCATTTAATTGAAACATCATGCTGAATCTTTGATGTTTTCATATATTTCCAATTCTTGAATTTCTGATCCACCTGGTAGCTTTTGCAAATACGTAGAGAACCCATGCACATGCATCTTTTGGGGTGTTTTTAATCGGCCTCCTTTCAGGACAGCTATGCTAACAGTTGTTTTGCGTTTTGAATCGTTCGTTTTATTTCACTTTATTTCTGCTTCTGCCTTACAATAAATCCAAGCAACAGTCCCCGCTTTGCTTTGAAAAAATGTGTGCTGGCCAAGAACACTTCACACACGATAGTTGCGTTGTGATTGAGCGTCAGTGAATGTGTTTGTTTCGGTTTATTATTTCAGGCTATAGAACACATCCTCAAGGCTCTCAAACTATGCGCTATCGATGACCGGTCTTGTGCCAAGATACACGCTGACCACGGTGACATTCTTAAGGACATTGATGACCTGAACTCGTCTGCAGAGGTATGATGTATTAGTATGGCTAACGTGCATGCGCTTACATTATCTTCAGGTCGACACTCAAAGGAACACGGAATTCGTAGGAAGGCATAACGGTAAAGGGAAGGTCGGGAAACGGTTGATTATCTGTGTTAGACGTGAAAAAGATAAAAAAACGAAATTCGTGGTGATAGAGGCAGAACATTCAGGGAGTAGTGTTAAGCTTGAAAGTAAGCACAAATTTATGTAGCACGCTTTCGGCACGAAGGCAGCGAGAGCTGGGGAAGATGCCCCTCGAGAAGAGGTGGTGAGATCTATGGTGATGCCCTACATGCACAAGTTGGTCCAGAATTTAAAGAAGGTCACGAGCAGGTATGGTGTAGCAGGCTTGTCTTTTCAGCCCCTAAAAGAGCTTGGAAACCTCTGCTATCGTATCGAAAGTGGATTCAAAGATGAAAAAAGTTGCGGCCACCAAGCATGGGCCACCGTTTGTGAGGTGCGCCGAAGGGGTGGTGTATCAAATCCCCGTCTCCTCTGGCCGCCCCTACATATGGCAAACCGGGCGCTGCATTAACGGGCCAATAAGGTAGCGCGAAAGAAACGTTGAGTTCGATAAAGAAGGCAAAATTTACCCAACCGTATAAGGTATGAAGTCCGTATAACCGTATAAGGTCTTGCTTCTCACGCCCTTGTCAGCATGTTTTGCCGATCCGCGAATTGTGTCAGCAAATAAAAATACCAAAGCTAGGGATTTAATTGAAGCTGTTTTTATCAGACAGAAAGAAAGCATGTGTGGGAGCGACACACCTATAGCTTTGTATAAGACCCAGAATAATTATTTCAACATTTGCTATTGTATGAAACATTAAATAAGGCACGACGGTGTTCCTTACGTTTACGATGGTTATATATTTGTGCGCTCTGCCTGCGAATAAAGCAGTTGTGATTGGCGCTGATTCGCGTCTCCCTTCTCGTTACTGCCTGTGTTCCGCGCCTGTAAACAAAACTATTTCCTAGTCATAGACCACAAATCAAACAATGTGTGCATTCACTGGCATTTTCGCATTTTCAGAGCTACATGATGGCTATACGGTTGGATCCGGATCTGGCTCACGCGCATCTCAACCTGGCTGTGATCAGACACCTAGAGGTTTGTGAAAATGGTCAAATGGAGTGAACGGTTTCCATATTTGTAAGCAAATAAATCTTTGGAGTTCCGGTTATGTGACCTGCAGCAGTGAGTCAGTGGCTATTCGGTTCGCTTGTTGAGCCGAAATAAACACGGGAACGAATCCTGGCCGCGGCGGCCGCACTTCGATGAGGGCCAAATGTCCATAATTTGTCCAGTGCGTTGTGAGCGCACGTTAAAGAACCCGAGGTGGCCTTAATTATTGGATCTTCCGTCAACGCGGCCTCTCATAGCCAGTGCGAACCATTGGAATTATTAATCCAATATAGTATATCATGATTACGGGCTCTAACATACTTTTGATATACAATGCATGCCACACTTATAAATCTTTTCTGGAAAAAGTGTGTTCAGTTCCATGCATAAGAATAAGTCTAGGAAGTAAAACTGCACAGCTTTCTGGGACGTTTAGACTAAACGAAAGAAAACCGTTTGGGACAGGTTGACGGAAGGGAGCTTGAAAGAACTGTTCAATGTGCATCTCGCTCAAGCGAAAACAGATGCTGCCACACACTGTTATTACGCGCGGTGATGTGCAGTGTTATGGTAGCAATCTCATATATCTGTTACCTTACTCTAAAGGTCATATCGTGATCTCCGAATGGTACAGGGGGCTTGATCTTAAAAGAAAATTCCAGAGGACGAGCGGAAGAGGAGAAAGATAAAACTTTATTTTCGTCAACAAGAGTAGTATATCGTTAGGGGTTATAGCGCCATCAAGTGGCCATGAGCCCGTGGCGTTCGGCGACATATAGGGCTCTTGTCACAACCCGGATCTGTGTGTCCGAGTTGGAACTGAGCAATGCGGCCTCCCACTGGTCTGGATTCGAGAGCTGCAAATCTCGCGGAGGGGAGTCCTGAGGGCAAGCCCAGGGTATGTGGAATAGAGTGGCATGTTGGCCACATAGTTGACAGGAGGGAGACTAGACCCCAGGGTATACGCGGGCGGAAAATTCTGACTCCGAAAAAACTAAATTCCAGCACCGTTTTCGAAAATGAACTGTGAGATAAATTGTGTGATGTTTGTGAAAAACAGGACAATTACCTTCAAAGGCTCGCTGTCACACATTACTAATCTGCAGGTGAGATGGTTTGATAAATGCCTTCATGTCATTCTTTTCTCTTAACAAGGGCGAATGTCCCGAGAAGACCGCTTGGTTTTTGGACATCGGTCGAAATATCAATATACTGATCTTAATTAAAGAGAACAGCTTAATTTGACGAAGGTTCCCAGATGTGTTCGCCAAGCATTAAGCATATTAATGTCTCTGCTAACAGTAGCAGACCCTTCTACGCATCGGGAATAAAAAAAATGGAAGGTGTGATTGCGTGAGTGAATATAATGGAAATATTGTGTTTTTCCCGTCCCGTGCAGGGTGACTACTGGGGCGCTTTCCACCATTACCAAGCCGCCCTCTCTCTCGACCCGAAAAACGAGCTGATCGTGGACAACATGGCCAAGCTGAGGCGTCGACTGGCCCGTCGACAGCCTTCTCACCGTGGTGTTGCTCTTCTGTCATCCAGAAGAAACACATCGCCTCCGGCCTCAGTTGGCGTAGATGGCGCCATCCATGTGTATTGATTGGACCTGACAGTGACGTGCGCGCCGTGAATTGTCCGTCGAAACCTGTCGGTCGCGCGAGGTAGCCTAGGACACCAGTTTCACAATTGCTGTCTACAGTACATGATAGACATGTGTCTGCAATTGATCCACCATAGCGTGCCATCTTCCCTAAAAATGCAAAAAATTCTCTGAGCGCTCGGTGCAGATTTTTAGTAAATGTTGCTGGCTTCATCCCTGCGAACGCAGAGAAACAGACATGGTGTCTTAATGCATATAGGCGTATCGGAAGAGTGCATTGGCTTCATTTTGGGAAGTGATTTCGATAAACCAAAGCGAAAAAACGCCTGAAGATCTATTAATGCTCCTAAATCCTGATACATTTTTTCGTGGTAAGGAAAAGAATGAACTATGAGTTCTAACGACTCTTCGTAACTTCGCCACGTTACCGTGCTTCAAGGATGTTTTTTTGTTATTTTGGGTCGGTTAAGTATGTAAATAAAATAAAAAGCTCTATTATGACGAAGAGTTCTCATCGCCCTTGTAGTGCAATTTAACCAGAGAAGGGGATTATGATGATGTTTAACTCTGCTCCGAGAGCTCATTAACACGTCTTGACTGAGAGGATGCGTCAAGCTATGCAAACCCGTGCCTACATGTTCAACCTTACTGTGTGGATTTGTGCATCACTTCCAACATCTGCTCCGTTCGTACAAAACTTGACCGGTAGTGAAAGAGCCACGGGACGCTTGGACTATGTCCCTCACTATTCGTTTTGCAAGAGAAAAGTCAAGGCAGAGTTGTGATGCCACAGCATGAACTCGCATTACACATGGCACATTGTGGCGTGCGTAAGTTTGCTGTATGCCTCAAGAGACTTCCTGTGAAACTTCATGGGATGTCCGTGCTCAAGACGCATTCCATTCGTGTTCTGCGGCTGTGGATTTAGGCGAACGGAAGCTGGTTGCATTCTTTCGGGCTGTGATCCAGCCAGTCATGCTGGGGACGACAGTGCTCAAACTGCTGGTATGCTGCACTCAAGACTGCCTTAAAGTTCTTCTCGCGAACTGTGAGTGCGGAGGCCTCTGTTAAAATCCGTGCTTGGTAGAGTCGGAAAAAGCGGGCAAGTGCTGCTCGTCCTTTGGATTCCTGTGATTTTTCCAAGAGGAAATGACGTATGTATTTTAGCGCCCCGAATGTTTCTCACTTTTGTAGCAATAACGTGTTTTTAGCACAGAGAGCTGAATTGCCGTGCAGTGTCATCATCAGTGTATGTCTGTGTGCTGTGCGCCGCAGTGCGCCTCTCTTAATGTAACGGTGTTTGCTGCATGTCTAGGTGGGCGCCGTGCGTAAAAGTGTCGTGAAAACTGCTGTGCGTTTGTTGTTCCTAACCTGCTGTCTCCGTGGTTGTATTGTATAAGAGTGTATTGTTATACTTACTAGTCAGGATGAGCTGGACCTAGGTCTAAGTAATGCAGCTTGAATAAATCATACTCACCAGTGTTGTAGCTTAAGCTATAAAATTATGAACGGACTGATTTCGAGGTTTAACTATTGAAATGTTATTACTATATTATAAATGTACAAAACAACCTTCTACGCTCAAAAAGCCGTGAATGAAGCCCTTCAAAAGCGAAAAAAATCTGGCCAGTGTAATCGCCGGAATTCCTTGCGTTCATATGGCTTTTGAATGAGCAATTACTTTTGAATACTATAATTTTCATGCAGCAGCAACCTGTCAAAGCATTTACAAGTCAGTAGATGCACTACGTGTGTGTTAGATTGAGGATCGCGCAACGAATTTGTTATTTCCTTTCATAAGCATCTTTTCTTCATTCTTCCCCGCCATTTGTTGTTCATAAAATTAATGTGCATTTCTAATACCGTATATTTTGCAAGCTAGTTCAGAGATTCAGTGCAAAATGTTTCGAGGTGTGCCATATTCATATGAGCGAACCTTCTAGGTCATACTGTTAGTACCGATACTATTTCGGACTGGTGTCTGTTAAGTCAACCACGCTTCTTGAGGTGGACAGGTAAGTGAAATGTGCCACAACAAGCTTTGTCGCGCATGCATCTTGCAAAATCACAAGATTTTAAGCGATTTTAAACACCATCATTCACAACCAAGTTACACCAACAGCTCCCTCTGATAGCTAATTACCCCGCAATCCACCAAATACGTCCGCATTCTCGCAAGGTACTTAGTGGCTTCCCTTACCATACGCTCTTTTATCCTGACATGCCATTGGTTATCTGCCGTAGGCAGCTCAGGTGGTTACTGGTTACTTGCGGTAGAAATGTGTAGAAACAAAGGCTTCAAAGAAAAGAATATTTAACAACGCGCTGTATTTGTGAACGTCTCGTAAAGGTGCCAGAGAACACAGTTGTCAGCAGTGACTCGTTTTTCTTTAAGTGGAGCTGTACTCACTGTATCATTGCTGCGTACACCTAATTTCTTCTAATCACGCTGACGGATCTAGAAGGGTTATGGCTGAAGCTGTCGAGTACTGACGGCACAACAGTGACGTGTGTGGTATCATAATCGTATCCTCTTGAAACCTGACTATTGAAGTAGATACTTAAATTTAGGAGCTTTTTCTCTTGTAAACAAAACTAGTTTGGCAAAGTAAGTAGCAACAAGGTAAGTATTAGTAAAGTGCACAGCGCAGGAATTGCATGAATTTAAGTTTAGCTTTGATAGTGTTTCATGTCAGCAGTATTTTAACAAAATCAACGAACTTTAAAACCCTTTTAAACCGCACCTTGCACGTCTGCGCGCACAGTAAGAGAGCTAAGGGTGTTGGAAGGTCGCCGCTGCTAAACATTTTTCTCGACAGTGATTCTCTGGTTTTCCTTGCAATAACAAGAACCGAAAGTCATACTCCTTAGAACAACGGTGACATATAGAACAAGAGTGTAGTGCTTGGTTCTTCAAAAGACTATAAACTTGTTTCAGTTGTTCAGCAGCTGAAATGATTTCCGTTGAATCAAAAATCGGAGTCTGCAATCTACATTGGTACTAATTGAGGCCGCAGGCCACTAGCCGCGGAATAATTTTGTTGCGTTTACTATTTCTGGCGACCTGCGCAGCATTTTCGTAGCCGAATTCAATATCTCGGTTATTGCTGGCTGCTAGAAAACGTGCTGTATCTCTATTTATCCGAGAGTGCGGTCTTCCAAAAGGCAAGGCATCACTCGCTTTGAGGCAGCCAACGGCGGTATTATGGGCGTTAAAAAAATATGAATATAAAAAACTACGGTGGGCACTGGCGTGCTTTCTTTCTTAAGACTGCTTACGTGCTTTCAGTGCAAAACGACATTTTTTTTCTATTTGCTTTTTACGCCTATGAAGTTTTAATTTTTCCTTTATGTTTAATGATGCACCTAGTCATTAGCGCAGCCGAGAGGCAACGCATATACTAGCACCTCCTTTGTTCGGCAAGAAACAATACGGGTTTGTGGCCTGGGGGTTGCTTGCTCGTCTTGGAAGGAATTATATTTTTCTTTGATACCACGGTGACGTCATTTGAGATTTTTGGGACCAGTGCTGCTCGTAACGCCGACGCCGGTATCGTTGCTGATAAGCCATATAATGTTTTCGCGTTAATAAACTCAACGTCATACATTATGCTAGCCTCAATGCGCACTTGCGTGCATTCAAGCACGAAAAGAAACAGCATGTTCATAATAATACTTCGTAAAACCGTGCCGAACTGCGGCGTCTTTATCTAGCTAGCTTTGTACTGGAGTGTTGGTTAGATCTTTCAGCTTATAGGATCGTCTTACTGAATTCCGGCAAGAAAAAATATGCGTTGCGAAACTAACGCCTGATGGAATAGTATTTTCGTCCTCCCCTCGCGGTGGGTATTATAATTTTTTCACTCATTTTTTGGGGGGCGGCAGGGGGTGGGGGGTGGGGGGGGCTTATGAGCTTTCAGCGTCCAGTGAAACGGGAACCAAAGTAATGAAGCTCCTACCACAAAATACGATGACCCGCATCTGAGTCGAACTGAATATTAGCGCATTGATTATCACGCCTAAAGTTCGAAAGCCACTCCTTCGCATTGGTTTTATACCTACTTGTTTTTTCCTTCCAGGGCTAACATTTTTTGTGTTCCTGAGTTCGCGTTTTAGTCCTGCTGAGAGCACTTCATTTCGACGCTGATGGTATAGAGCGCTGGCAGCTCAATGCTTGCTCGCGAACATAGTTGTACGTGACAGTGCAGTACAGATGTAAGCGCTAACCATTTGTTGCTGCCTAATCGCTCAGGTAAGGCGATAAAAATGTATGGCAGGTCTATATGGATGTGTGCCAAGGTTTTTTTATAGAAGTGAAATAAAAGTGTTTTTGAGGACTCCTCCGGGGCAGTGTGGTCCTGCGGGTGTCCGCACACTATTAAGTGCGGTCAATTCTCAAACCCCGTCATGTCACCACATCGCCAAAAATTGTATTTCATGAATCGGCTTTACGATGCAGTTTCAGACTGACTACTACCGCAACCTTGGTATGGTCAGGATAGAAAAAAGCAACGTTTAGCTGGAAATGTATAGATAGGGTCACATATGTCATAACTGTCTTTACCAGCAGTGAAATTGCGTAATTAACTTGTGGTGTGAATCTTAAGACCAAGGAAAGCATTGCGTAGTGTTATTGATGAGGTAACGCTAATACTTGAACCGAATAAAAATATCTGCACACTAAATTTGTGGTCTTGTGTTACGGGCTTTTTGTAAACGCTGGCGAAGAGACTCAATTATTGGCGGATATTCAAAAGGCGCACTCTCTCCCACGTACATATTCCGCAAAGAGATTGTAAATATCACCTAGAAAATACTGGCATTTTAGAAGCTTTAGACCAATACCTTAGTCTGTCTACCACGGTTTCGTTTAGTCGTCGGTGGCGTTCTGTCTGGATGCCCTCCTATCATTGCTCACATCTCTAACACTCATGAAGGGCTACTCGTTTGACCATTCTCTCTCCCGGACAGGGAGGAAAAGAATGATAGAGGTTTGGCAACGCGCTGAAGAGGAGAAAACGAGCAGAGGTCCCGAAAGAGAAGAGACAAAGGGAGCGGCCGCCATCGCAGGCATGCGTTACCCAGAGAAATATTTGGAGTCAAACCTGGACATATCGAACTCGATTAGGGTCGCGAAGTATTTGATATATCGATAATTACATTTATTAACACTGGCAACAGATAAGCTCATTAACAACCTACAAGCAAGGATACATGAGAGTCACGCCTGTGGCGCGCTTCTTTCAGCGGCATGCCGGCTGCCGGCGTGTTCAACTCCCTCCGTCGGAAACGACACCGCAGCGGATGGGGCTCTGGAACTAATCATTGCTTATCACGTGATGCGCAATACAGTTATCCGCACACTACGAGTAGAATATTCACGCATTAAAATATCATAACGAAATGTCATTAAAAGTCGTAAGAACATATTATTTTCCGCAACGCCTTCAGCAGCGAAGCGAACAAAACACGCCAGGCGAGGGCCTCGATCGGCTCGGCGTAGTTAGCTAGGTTGGCTACATCGCATGGCTTAACGTTACGTGGAAGTTGAATACAAGAGATCGAAAGCCACCCTCAAGTACAGCTCACGTTCACGCTGTCAGGCGTTTTTACAGCGCTAGCGCTGCCGGCTGGTTCCCAGGGCCACGCAGCTGACCGCTTCGCGCGCGAGAAGGGATCAAAAAGAACCGTTAGAAGAAGCATCACTTGCAGAGGCACGGTGTTCCATCCTATGCATCGAACGACCGGCGAAATTTAAGTGGGACTTGCTCCGCAAGTTTCCTACACTTTTACACAGGATTTGCGAGGATGCACTCTATGTGCTCAATATAGCCAATAATTCTAAATTACAGGGTTCGATACACTCGAACACGACTGTTCGTGAAAAACAAGTTGTCATTAGTACCCATCTTTTGATTTTGAACCGTGAAGCGAGAATTTGAATTCCTTTGCGTTGAGATTATTCACAGGGGTTATTGTCTTTGTGGAAATGCGCAATCGAGATCTGTCGTTTTACTACGATCTAAATGCAACGCCTCAATCTCTTTAAAACGAGGAATGTCTGACAAAAACCACCACAATGTTCACCGACAAACCAGATCCATAAAAGGCTTTCACGAAAGAACAAATTCACACCGGTCAAAAACTTTTATATTTTTACTGTTGTGTGGGGTAGGCTTTAGAATTTATGTTAGTTGAAAGTCTTACCATTTTTTACCTAAGGAGCGTATACTTTTTCCTTAGAATTGTTTAATGCACACGATTTCATTTGCGATGACATGCCCGGCTGCACTGTGAATTGCTGAAACAATGGGCCAATTTCGTTGGGAGCTAATGCACTATCTGCTTGAAATGTGAATGGAGCGTATCTGGGGTCGCACCAGGGCGCTGCTATCTCGCGCCGCTCGCTCGAGGCCCGAGTGCCCCGAGTGCCGACAAACTAGGCCCTCCACATCGCGCGGGTGGTTGTCACGCTTGACAAATTTGCAGCCCGGCGTTCGGCTCTCCTGCTGTTGAGGACAGCAACGGAGAAGAGCGTGCTTCTCCATATTGGAGCGCATGCTGATGTCCGACAATAGCGGAGCAAACGGCTGGCCGCATGGTATCAAACCACACTAGTCTGAACAAACTCAGCCCCACTTTCTTTTATATTGCTGATCTATACTCCCTCCACGTTAAACATTAGTGCTGTATTTTTTTACAACCATTCCTGACATGCGAACGCGGCTTTTCACCAGTCGAAAGCACAACTGCTGAGCGCGCATCCGAATTTGTTCTTTTCACCGGTGCGTAAGCATAGGTCTTGCGCTTACTGAACAGCTCACAGTATTATGTAATTATACCACACGTGAGAGCTTCTTAGGTGATGGTGGTTTCTTATTCGTGAACACTCACTTTAAGGTTTTCAAAAATTCTATAGATTGCTGCTAGTGCTGCTTCTCTTCCGATATTGTTTTCTAGGCAATAATTACCGCAATAAGATTTATATTTCTAACATTGAGGCCTTAAAAACGGCTTTATTTTGCTGTTATGTTAAGTGGTCTTTTGTGGAACGTTCGTTATTATTTTACAAGCAGGATGACATGGTCGTGGAAGACGTATGACAAAAAGTAGAGTCAGTCGTGGAAGTTTAGCGACTCAAAGCGTTGATCCAACTAACCGCCGCACTTTATGTTTTGGAATGTTTCAAAGACCGACACACAGTAACAGTCATGAAGCGACCCGCTACCGTACAAACCCGCCAATTCGCCTTAAGGTGACAAGAGTTTTCATTGCCAGAGAACTTTTATCCGGACGTTCATAACCTAGCAAAATCGTGACTTGCGTGTGTGCGACGAGAAGTGATGATGATGATGACGTCCTCAGGATGAATCCGTATATGCCTGGCGCGAGTGCTCCGTCCCACGCCACTTCTTCTTCACCTCAGTAAATATGGTACATACCCACGTGGGCGGATTGGCCAAGGTAGTGCGTTGAATGCCAATCAAGTGTTTGCGCGAGGAAAGAAAGACGTGAGGCGGCGGCGTAGAAGACTGAATAAGAATAAAAATTTGAAATTCAAATAAATTAAAGAAATATGAATTACCAGGAATAGAATAGAGTATTTTTGGAGACACCATGCCACTGCCCGCTCAACATCGTCTTCTATTCAGCGCTAATCCGATGCTTGTGCCACAAGCAAAATCGCCTTTTGTGTTTCCGCTAAAAAAGGCAGAAAATAGAATAAGTCATCATGTGTGTTGCTCAGATCAGTCATTCATGCATGTAAAAACGTTAAGAACGTTTTTTTTAAAAAAAAAGGCCCGTAAATTTGCATTGAATTGAATATTCTAAATATTCTCCGTTAATTATTGAATTGCAATTCGCCGTGAAGAGGGAAGCGTGCCAACAGGCAAGGAAAAAAAAGTTTCGCGGCAGTGTCCACGAATTGGAATGTCACATCACCTACGAAGCTCTCACGTCTGATATAAATACAATGCAACAGCGGTACCGTTTGGACTAGTTGCTTAACCATGTTTAGATCGTGAAAGCGCTCCAAAGGATAAGGGCACAGAAAGAACCTCTTTCTGTGTCCTTGTCTTTTTGAGCGTTTTGGCGATCTAAATGCAAAATACTCTGCGTTTTTATTGCACATGGTGTGTCACGTAATTTGAGCCAAGGATTAAAAAAAAAGTGGCGTATGGAGTTGGGGAAAGCCACACATATCATTTCTCGTCGTCTAGCGCTCCTTAGAATATTTTTAAATCCCGCTCAATTATCTGCTTAGCTAACAATAATTATGTAAAATCTTAACATTCAATTTACAGTCATGTGCGCTTCAGAGGGGGTTTGAGAAAGAAGCTTTATGCTTTTTTTGTAGCAATGTACTTTTTTCGCCATCTAAAGACACCCGGAAATATGAAAAAATGAAAAAAACATGACTGCCCACGTTTTGAACGAATGGAACGTGCGCGCTGACAGTGCCCAAGTGAGCAGCCGCCGATCAGTATTATGGACTGCAAGACGAAAAAAAAATTAAAACAATGAAGGCTACCTTGACATACGCGACTTCAATGCTTTTCCTTCCTTTTTTTCCTTGCCTATGCGATGGCTGTCGGTGGCCTGCCTGTCCCTTACCCCGATCACGGCGCGCGCTTTGCGTGTTCAGGAAGAGAGAGAGAGAGAGAATAAACTTTATTTTGCTCTAGTTTTGTTCGTCTGCGGTGTCAGATGACTTGGGTCATCTTCTCTTGCACAGGATTGTCTGCCCCTATTCCAGGGCTCCGCTGGATGCAGCCGCCAGCTTGGCCCGCCGGACTAGACCAATTTGGTCGCACCGGCGGTCGCTGGAGAGCAATCCCTCCCACTGCTCCGCACTCGGGATTGGTATGGCTGGGACCACGGGTATTCTCGGGCATTCTCACGAAATATGATATAGCGTGGGCGTTTCGTTACACCATGGACATGTATCTTTATATTGCGTAGGGTGAATTTTGCTTAGTATATGAAGGTTACGGTAGGTACCCATTTGCAGCTGTCTCCAAGCTACAACCTCTTCCCTGCTAAGTGATTTGTGTGGTGGGGGTAGTGTCTTCTGACCCCCTTAAAATAATCTAAAATCGCCGTATATCCCTGAGGGATAGGTACGAAAACCTCGGGGCCGCTTACGCGGGAAGCTCGGCTTTTCGTATGCTCTCGAGCTACCCTGTCGGCCTCTTGGTTGCCTACCACTCCTTCGTGACCTGGCGTCCATACTATCGTATGCAAAAGTGGTCTCCCTTGCTTATCCTTTTGGGGTGCGCCGCAAAAGCGGAGTATGCGGTGGAAGCTGCGGCTGATTCTGCCGTTCATATAGTTTCGGCAGACTGCTTGCGAGTCTCATATGATCGTTAAAGACTGTTTGGACCGGTAGCCCTCCGCTGCCGCTACAGCTACGGCCGCCTCTCCGGCCTCGACTACCGTGCAGTCGTTTAGAGATGCGCTAGTGATCTCGCGTAGGTCCGAGCCTATCACCGTCGCCACCACGTTGTAATTGCCTTGTCCTGGAATTTTGGCGTATCTGGCTGCGTCCACATACACCATTGTGTTCCTCAGGGCTAGTTTTCTTTGTATATAGGTGGATCTAGCGGCTCTGCGTGCAGTGTGCAGATTTGTGTCCATATTGTTGGGCAATGAAGCCGCCTTCATTGTTTGTCTGTGTTCGTCAGGTATTGTGTCTGTCCTTTGAATTTCTACTAGCGCTCCTTCGCAACCCAGTTTTCTTAATACTTTTCTGCCCGTTGGTCTAAGCATTAAACGTTGTAGCTGGTTTACAAGCTGAGCTCTTTTGAGCTCGTCTAGCGTGTTTAGGAGTCCTAGGGCCATCAACTTTTCGGTCGGTGTGCTGTTTAGTAACTGTAGGGCAGCTTTGTAGCCGCGGCGTAGAATTGCTTCTGCTTGTTGTATTTCTCCTTGGGTAAGGTTAAAGTATGAGAGACTATAGGTCATCCTGCTCACCACTAGGCTCCTTACGAGTTTAAGCGTGTCTTCCTCGCACATGCCGTATCGTCTCTGTGAGACCCGCTTAATCATGCGAGCAACCTGCAGGGTCGATGCTTTTAGTAGTGGCGAGGGTGTGACTACAGCGCTGGTTCGATTGTATCCACATTCCTAAGATTCTAATCATGGCTTTCTCTGGGATCGCTTTGCCTTCGAGGTAGATTTCGAGTTTTAGCTCGTCGTCGTCTGCCAGAACCGTGCGATTATGTTTGCCTCACCAGACGCGGAGAATTTCCGATTTTTCTGTCGAGCACGGGAAGCCTCTGGCCTTGACATAGTTTTCTACGCATGTCGCGGCTTCCTGAAGTTTCTCTTCCTTTTCCTCTAGCGACCCTCTGGTCATCCAGATTGTGATATCGTCGGCGTACATGGCGTGGTGTATGCCGTTGATTGTTTCTAATTGTTTAGCTAACCCAATCATCGCTACGTTAAAGAGCGTGGGAGAGATGACTGAGCCCTGTGGTGTTCCTTTGTTTGGGGTGGAGAATTTATCCGATCTATGTTCTCCTAGTTCAGTCGTAGCTGTTCTGTCCGAAAGAAACGCTTTAACATAGCCATGGATCCTCCTCCCGCAGTTTAGGTCGTCTAGACGCGTAAGGATGGCATCGTGGCTGATATTGTCGAAAGCTCCCTTTATGTCAAGTGCCATTATAATGTGTTCCCCGTTGTAGGGTACTCCTAGGAGTACTTGTTCTTTGATTTGGAGAAGTATATCCTGGGTGGATAGTGTGATTCTGAAACCAAACATAGAGTGGGGGTACAGCTCACTATCCTCCATATACTGTTGTAGCCTGCGCGTTACCACTCTCTCGTATAGTTTGCCTAAGCACGAGGTGAGCGATATTGGTCTTAGATTTTCAATCTGTAGCTTTTTGCCCGGCTTAGGAATCATGACTACCTCGGCATGTTTCCATTCCGCGGGTACCGTTTCCGCTTCACAATGTGTATTGAGAAATTCGGTTAGTTCCTCTACCGGGGTGTCGCTAAGGTTGCGGATGAGCGCGTTCGTAACTTTGTCCGCGCCTGTGGCCGTATTTTTAGTCGCGCACTGCATAGCCGCGTAGACTTCCTCCCTCGTAATGGATCTGTCTAGATCGTTATTTTCTTTGCCCCTGTACCTCTCCGTGTAGGCTGCCGGGTTTGAGTCCCCGTAGCATTTAACGCGAACCTTCTCGAGAAGCTCCGCATCCGGTTCTTTGTATTGATGGACCAGGTGGTATATGGCCTTATTATTTTCCGATAATGTTTTGGTTTTGTCTATGAGCGCCTTGAGAATACGCCAAGTTCTCGCTATGTTCAGGGTCCCGTTAAGGGAATCGCTAAATTGCTGCCAATTTTGCCTCGCCAGTAGGGCGGCGTGCTCTTCGGCCTTCGCCGTAATCTCCGCAATTTTGCGTTTCAATTTCTTGTTGTACTTTTGGTACTTACACATTTTGGTGAGCCCTCGCTTAGCCCCCAATGTCCTAGTAACCTTGTGTCTACTTCGGGTGTTTGGGTCGTTTTCGCTACGTCTTTTATGAAATGGTTCTGTTTTCCTTTTAGCATTTTAGTCCAATTCTCGATCGATTGTATCCCTTTTTTTCCTAGTTTGTCGCATGCCTTTTGGAAGGCGTCCCAGTCAGTAATTTTCGCGGTTCCTAACTGACGTTTAAGTCTTTCGGAAGAGATTTGCGTTTTTATGATGTAATGATCGCTACCTAATACTCCATTAAGTTTTCCCACTGCGCTAGCTCCGTGCCGCGAGTAAAAGTGAGGTCGGGGCTCGTCTCGTTATTGACGCTGTTGCCTGTTCTAGTCGGGGAGTCTTGGTCCGTGAGGAGCTCGCATTCGGTAATTTCGGCAGCCTCCGCGATTGCCTTCCCCTTGGCGTCGGTAGTCCCGTATCCCCAGATCTCGTTCCTAGCATTAAAGTCTCCTAAAATTATTAGGGCGTTGCCATTTGCTAGTTTGCGCGCGCCCTGAAACAGTTCCTTAAATTTTACTTTCCTTTGTTTCGGAGGGTTATACGCGTTTACTATGAAAATGCTGCCGCGTTTGCTCTTCGTTTTGGGTATAATTTCGACTATTACGTGTTCTACGTCCGTTTCCTCGATTCTGTCGTGGCTGATGGCCACCAACGATTTACTGACCAGGGTGGCCGTCCTGCCCTGTTCGTTCGGCTCGTAGCACGTGTAACCTGGTAGTGTGGGGGTTGCGTCAGTCTTCTGAAGTGCTATAACGTCGGTGGGGTGTCGTGTGTGTATATGTATTGTTGCAGTAGGCCCTGTTTTCTGCGGTAGCCTCTACAGTTCCACTGCCAGATGTTGAAGTATTCTTGTCTTCCTTTAGTCGTTCTGGCCATATTAGTTTTTAGCGGTGGTGTTGTTTAGGGCATCTAGGGCGGCGAGGCCTGGACGGTGAAGGTGGTGGGCCTTTTCCCTTATATTTCTCGAAAATTCTTGCTTTCTGAGATTGCTTCTTATTTCAGCAAACTTTGACTGTGTTTGCTGCATAAATTGTTGTAACAGAGATTGCATCGTAGCTTACATTTCTTCCTTGAATTTTGATAACTCGTCATCTCCCTAGAAGAATGTTATGTACGGACGCATTTTAAAGACTGCTGAGAGCGGCATCGGCCGCTCACTTCCAGACGGTGAGCGCGCTCCCCTCGTTCACTCAGGACGCGCTTGGAAGCGCTAGAATGCGGTAGTGCAAGTGCTCAATCGCATGTTTTTGTTTTTTAATATTTCGCGGGCTTTCTTTACAGGCTGGAGAAAAAAATTAGGACTACGTAAAAAATAAGTTTACAGTTTCCCGCGCATGACCCTAAAACATATTAAAATTTCATACTGAATCTAAGTTAATTACTTTTAAGCAAGCGAAATTAAATATATTTTGAGCCGCGCCACACGACGGGAAATTATGTAGTTTTATTCTCCCAGATCCGATGCGCCACTTTTTATATATCCTTGGTTCAAGTCACTCTGTGTGTGTAAGAATTCTTTGTCTCGCTGAAAAGAACAAATTCGGATGCGCGCTCAGCTGCTGAGCTTTCGACTTATGAGGCGAGGTCGCTTGTCTGGAGAGAAGCTAAAAAACAAAGCAGCAGTTTTCAAGATGGAGATAATATAAATCAGAACCGTAAAACAAAAATGGCCTGGCTTAGCTAAGGTTAAGCCTAGGATGCGAAGCATAATAGATTTGTGAAAGAGTATAGCCTGGTGACACTTGGCTATACTTGGTAATGCTCTGGTCGCACGCTCCTTTTCAAGCCGCTGCTGTCGCTGTTCGGGAGTTTCTTGAGCACGCATCTGCCGTTTGGTTGCGTTTCGGCACTCCGAACTGGTAGAAGCACTGTCGGGCAAACTCATAACTTCTTCCTTTACCGTTGTTTCCTTAGAGGAACGTTGTCGTCGAGCTGCATACTGGGCACGACGCTTGGCGAGTCGTTCTTCATCAGTCTCGGTGGCTCGCTGAAGCTTACGCTTTTCATTCCGCCGAGCTTCCCTGTCTGTAGGCGGCATCTCGCTGTATGACTGCCTCGGCGTGAGGAGCGGGGCTCTTTTATACAATGCCGCGACGACAATCGCCCCCTAGCGGGAGGAGCGGGAGTTAGCCTTGGTGGTCGCGGCCGCGCGGCGACCGCGCGAGTTGAGCCCCGTTTCTCCACAGCTGGCGTGACGTCAGACCACGTGCTCGGCTGCAGCGCCCCTAGCGGGAGGAGCGGGAGTTAGCCTTGGTGGTCGCGGCCTCGCCAGGCTGGGCTATGGTTGAGCTAAGTAGTGTCCCTATTATGCTTCGCATAAAACAGGGCTCCGTTCCTTCACAGTGCAGTGGCTTGATGCCGTGCGGCCAACGTTTGGTCCGCTACACTATGCTGACTACGGCGATGCGAAGAGGGCGGCCGAATGCCGCATTGGAAACTAATCAAGCGTGACAAGCACCCGTGCGAGATCGAGAGCGAAGTTTATCGGCACTCGGGGCACTCTGGCCGCTAGCGGCGAGAAAGAGCAGCGCCCTGGTGAGGCCCCGCAGTCGCTCCTGCAACCGGACCCATGGCCCGTTCACTTTTCCGGCCGATAGTACTGCTCACAGAACACAGTGTAATGCTTGCGGAGCCAGTTAGCCTGATTGTCGCTTTGGCTTGCTGCTTACTGCACGAATCCTTAAGTACGACCGCGTTGCTGAATAAATGGGCCTTTTTTCCAGCTCAGCAGAAAGTTGAGCTAGTTGTTATACGTTCCCCTTTAAAAGGTACAGGTGCTAACTTCAAAACAAAGACACAAAAAGACACATTACCCGGCCCTACTCACACCGGTATTTTTCCCCCCGTTGCTCGACTGCTTTACACAATCTTACAATCTTTAAGCTGTTAGGAAACAACGGAGAATTTCAATATATTAACGGTGAAGCCTGGAGATTCTTATGAGCTGCATAGTGCGTTATATTAAGAAAACTGTTTTTAGATACTGAAGATTTATTACATTATTTGGCATATATGGTCGCAAAAAGTTTGCTGTACAGGGCCACGAGACGTGACTGCTGTTTTATGATGGGTTCGTTAAGTTTAAGGTTTTTTTATTATTTTGCCACCTGCGGTATTTCGAAATTTTTTTGAAATCCTAACTATAGAGAAAATTATACACCAGTACTGTTTCGAACAAAAGCTTCGTTCTTAATATGCTACAAAACCGATAGTTTTCCTAGAAGTGTCGTCTAGCCCCAAAAAGCGATGTCAGAAGAGAATTGAGTTTAAAGACTCGAGACCTTCAATTTCGCTTTCAAGATTAATTCTTATTAACACACCTCCTGCGTAGACAAGACAACCTTGATGGATTGTAGGATTCTCGCTGGGTACTCGATAGAGATTTCCTTTCTTATTGATCTCCTTTCGAATGTATAGCAGCCCTGTTCGTACTGAGAAAAGCAAAGAAATTAGCCTAACCACAACGATAACCGGCGCAGAATGCAGTGAAAGCGAGGACTTCGGAAGAAAGGCTGCAAATAAGTCATCAAAATTAACATTATGAGTATTTGCCAATGGCAGCCCAAATTTGTTATGCTTGGTAATCAAGGTCAATCAGCTTGCGCTGTTCACCATTTCGTGTGGCTAGAAGGGCGGTCTCCCTGGAGGTTGAGAGGTTGGGGAGGTTGGGTGAATGGGCGGGGGGCACAGACTGGAGGGGAAGGCCAGAGGGCTCTTGGACAGAGGAGGCCTCCCAGGAACGTTTTTATCTTTGCTATTGATGAAAGTTTATCCTCATTTTCCTCCTGTGTTATCACAGCCGTTTTTCCTTCAATGTTTTATGACTTTGTGGTACAGTCTCTATCTACAAAAGGCTTGAGACGGCAGAAAGCACGCACAGCGCAGAAAATTCCAGCTTCTTAGCCAAAAGACAAGATGAGGAATCAGCGCTAGCTTTAATGAGCGAAATTTTCAAGCAATGAAGCCGAAGCTATGGAGCCGAAACGTGCCGTGTCTTTTTGCGCAGCCCAATAATGCCCCCCCCCACTCCCCTCCTCCCCCCCTGAATACAGTTTTTAGTTTTCTCTGCAAACATAAGATAGTGACAACATTCCTTTTAAGGAGTGTATTTAACATATCCGCAACTTTTCAAATAGAAAGTCAGGAAAAAGTTTCCTTTACTACAACGACATTGCTAGGCACGTCTAGTTGCAAGAAGCTTCAATAGATAGCGCCTCAGTCGCGGCAGCTCCACCGCTTTAGCCGTACCTGCATTGAAAAGAAAAGCTGTCGCGGAGTTCGTGCCGTGGAATGTCAAACGCAATGATGTTCCACGCATCTGGGTGCTACGATTCGATTTATATTTCGGGATGGTAGCAACCAGTGTTCTATGAGGACAGAAATATGTTATCACAGTTCTAACTTGTGCCCAATGCATTCGCGAGCAGCGTCTGAGAACGTTCTTGGCACTTATGTTGGAGACCAGGGACTCTACAATACTTAAAACTTCGCGAGTGGGACCCCTTGCCTCGGCTGCATTTGATCGCGCACTTCACCGCTGGCGGTTCTATCATACTTGCGCAGGGGGCTACTGCGACGGAACACTCAATACGGCGTGATTTAGTGATTCCTCAAATTGCCTAGAGAGGCATTTCAAGGAATTTCGCCGCAACTTGTCAAGCCAGCACGACCAACTTGACAAAGACGAAGTTAGTGCGAGGCTGCGGCTGAGTACAAGGCGTGGTCTCGTGACCGTGAGGGACAGCACTCAAATCCGCGTCGACGGTGGTAGCGCCATGCATGAGGCGCTAGACGGAGGACACTGACGACGGCTGCTAGGCTGTACAGGGAAATGAAGATGAAATAGAGCTGTAAAAGAAACTACCATGTGTCTTCTCGCATGCTTCCGACAAGGTGAAAGAATTCGTCCATTTTTGTAGGCCCGGCAGTGACCAAAGTTGGAAGATAGATGCGTTATTAGTTCAAGACACCTGTGGTACAAAAATCCATAATACGTTTTTTTAGTGGGAAAGCACTTCTAGCCGCACTCCCAGGCTTTCAGTGGTGTGTGTATAAGTTTGACGCCTCTGAGCAGCAAGTCTGGCGCACCGGGTCACGTTGTCTCGAGTGCACTGCGACTATAGGCGGTGGCCTCCACCTACAAATTGAGACAGTTTCCTTTTCTCAAAACCACCACAATGTTCAGACTCCACTGATTTTGAGGAAAGTAAAGGAGCTTAACTCACTTCCTGGGTCAGTGGACGCACTAATCGCACTTTGAGGTACATGGCAGTGGTGTCCGCTTGCAAAAAAACCATAATTTTGCTTACATTTCGTGCTTTGCAATGCTAAACCACCAGCCATTTTTTTTTCATCAGACTCACAATGATGGGTGCGGGTGCCTCCTCAAATCATGTGTTTACCCTGGTAATTAGTCGCCTTGGAATTGAAACCTTGAACTTCAACGCGAGAACAAAAAATTCTCCAGGAATTAGAAGAATAAATTATTCTTTTCAAGAATACTAAGTATGGTCTAAGCGGTACCGTGCGAGGTTATTAGCCACAGATGTTGCATCCAAAAGATGGGCACTGTCTTCTGGTGCAGTTTCCAAAGAGGGCGAGGACTCTTTAGGAAACGATAAAAATGAGGGCGAATTAGCAAGAACTAGTCTGTCGTAAATGCCTGACTATGAAGAATAGCGTAGTATACCGCCAGGTGTCCAAGGATGCGTTTTGTTTTGCGTGCTTCAGGCACACAAAACCGCGCTCATGCAAGGTGTTATCTTCGAAGAAAGAGGCAGCAGGCAGGTGGTGATGTTTAAAAGGAGTATATATTTTTTATAAAGGTCAAGCGACACATCGAAGATGGCAGTTGACGCATGCCGTTGCTTCGTTTAATTGCTTGTCATTAGAGTACCCACCGGGCAGTTGCCTAACTATAGTTGCTACGCAGGTCAGCAATGAAAATTAATTTCGCAAAAACGGCAAAATGTTTCTCCCTTCGCGGCGGCCACCATCAGAGAATAGATGAAGGAGCGAATAAAAGAAGTATAAAATTTGCCGTAGTAGAGGACTTCGTAATCATTACGACCACCTATAACGTGCACTGGCATTGCTCACCAAACAGGTGCCCTTTGCGTTTCGCCTCCATCGAACGTGGACTCCGCTGCAGGAATTTAGTCATATCAGCTTTTCTCAATTTTAGGGGACTAAAGAGACAGAAATAGTTGGCGCTAAAAACAAAGACCGGGGTGTATTCCCAACTGGATTTGGGAGAAAAAACTTGGTCTGCAGATGGCAGAGATGAAACAAAGACGGGTGAGGAACAAAAGGAGAGACATTTTAAATGAGGGACGTGTGATAGCCGCGGATACTGTCAGAACTTGATACTAAGTCTGTTGTGCCCCCGCTGTACGCTGTTGTGTATGCGGAGCTGGGCCAGCCCTCTGATCACTACGTTGATCACTCTTCCTCAACCATCCTGCATCGGCTTTCTTCCAGCTTTGCCAGGACATACTAGGCTGATATATTGGGTTACTGCACGAAAAGCAAGAAGACAGCAAGGCGAAATGCGGCTGCAGTATTTGCTGCGTTGGCGGAGGTAGGCCACAAAGTAATGCATGTATGCATCCTATTCACAATGGTCCCTTGGCCACAACTTGCTGATAACACTGGCTACATGGGGGGCTAATTCAAGGATTTCTATTCGACAGTGTACCTACATCGACGCTGCTTCAGACTCGCTAGGCAACTGCACTTAGGTTGTACACGCTTCTTGGTCATTGAGAGGTATTTCTGGATCAGACATAGGCCGTCTACACTAGCGCGCGTGAGTGCCACTGCTGGAATGCAATTAGGCTCCTCTCGATGAAGCAACTCCAAATCACGTAGCTTGCCTCCATTTTCCCACATAAGGCAGGTGAAAAATCCCGTTGACAGCCGTCATTATGCCGTTCCAAGCCCCACTCACAAAAGTGAAGAAGCGAAAGTCTACTTCTAATCGACAGCGGTTAGTCTTTCAGAAATAACTTCGTGCTTGTGCCATCGCCTGCAGAGCTTGCAGTCTGGCGTTCATTGTGGCTTCAAAGGTCCTTCCTTATCTTCTTTAGCGGAAATATATCAAAACCATGATCATCATCACCACAACTACGTCAACTTCAGGGCAAAGGCCTTTTCATGATATAATTTGAAACCCCTTAATCAGCAGCTGCGCAACGTTGTATTCTCAACATTCCTAATGTAACCGCGAACCAGAGCCTCGTCACCCTTGGCACGTGCGCTTTCCAACTTTTGGAATATTTTTTACCCTAAGTTATTATCGGTTATCTGCCCTAAGCACTAAATGCCCTGCCCATTTACATTTCGTATTTTTGACTTGCACTAAGATACTGCTTAGAGCTTTGGCTGTTTGTTCATGTTCAAAGACGCGAACTTGCGGCTTCATCACATTCTTAGGCACACGATATGCAACCAGGTTTATCTAAAATGACCACAGTCATTCGCAGCGGCTTCTACGTTGCTCCAAATTGTGGCAGTCGCTTTTGGCGCCTTATCTCGAAGGCTCATTGCCACTTTAAATTGAGTGCGGCTAAGAGCGGCAGGGATTCTGTGAACCGACGATCGTCTTGCACACGTGTTGCTACCTCCACTGCAGAGTTGCTTTTGTGGCCGCAAGTCATGCGGAGTAGCGCATGAGCTGCACCGAGCACTGTGTACCCTTGGCCCCCGTCAAACACTTGAGTGCCCTAGCTGCTGGAAACCCACATTCACGGAGCGCCGCTATTTGGGTCGTCCCTACGCGCATCATGCGCGACGTGTAGGGTCTAGTAAATGAGACCAGTGGAGGACTCACGATGACCGCTGACTGCGCTTCCATTGCAGGGGTGCAGGTCACTGTCCATAGTTCGCCACTGTCTGCAGAAACACGTCGATCTAGACATTTTTGCGCGCGATGTGCAACGAGCACCCCTCGGAATGTGAGCATCGGATATCAACGAATGCTTGCGCCGAGGAGTGTATGCGTCGAGGAGCCGTCCGTGCCGCTGATCGTCGCCGTCCACACAACGCTTTCCAACGCCTGGCCGCAGCTACGCAGCGGCCGCTAGAGGAAGGTCTCTCAGCTACCGTAAAGTACGGAGAAAGAGGAACCTTTGGAGATGATATGGTTTGGTTTATGGGGGTTTAACGTCCCAAAGCGACTCGGGCTATGAGAGACGCCGTAGTGAATGGCTCCGGAAATTTCGACCACCTGGGCTTCTTTAACGTGCACTGACATCGCACAGCACACGAGCCTCTAGAATTTCGCCTCCAACGAAATTCGACCACCGTGGCCGGGCCTTGGGAGATGAGGTTTCTCACCTGGATAAAACGAAGGTCCTCTATGGACGACGACGAATGACGGCGCACCATCCACCACGATCAAGTTAACAACCAAGCGACGCAACATCGGGACGAAGACCCCTTCCAGTGAAAAGAGACCGACGAGCCTCATCTGCAGTTACAATAACCGTCGAAGCTATGACGTGACAAGCCATCAATCCAAGGACACAAACAGCAGCCCTTTAAATAATTATCGAGAGCGACACGGTTACAGCCATGGTGCACAGAGCCGCCGACATTTCTGTCATCACTGGAACGTTCGTCGGTCATCTAAAGAAAGACGATCACTTGGGATGAAGAGCAGATCCGCACCATGGAATCTCACCCTATTACGCCATCTAGGTGATGCGCCACAGCAGTAACAGCGATCTTGAAAAAATGCAGGTGCTATATTCCAGCCACGGGCACGACAAAAGCGCAGGATACAGCACTATTCGTTACTAACGTTTCTTACTGACATCCTTTGTACACACATACCCAGAAAAACGCAGCAGTGATCATCCTTATCATCATCAGCAGCAGCCTGACTAAGCCCACTGCAGGGCAAAAACCTCTCCCATATCTCTCCAATTAACCCTGTCCTGTACAAGCTCCGGCCACCCTATCAACGCAAACTTCTTATTCTCATCATCCCGCCTAACTCTCTTCAGGTCCCTACTACTCTTGCCTTTTCTTGGAATCCACTCTGTAAACCTCAAAGACCAGCGGCTATCTTGCCTTCACACTACATGACCTGTTCAAGCGCATTTCATTTTCTTGATTTTCACTAGAATGTCATTAACCTGCATTTGTTCACTGATCCACTCTGCCCGCTTCCTGTCTCGTGACAGTACGCCCAACATTTTGCTTTCCATAGCTCGCTGTGTTGTCGTTAAGTCGAACGCGTTTCGTTATCCTCCACGTTTCAGTCCTATTGGCGAGTAGCGGTAAGGTACAATTGCTGCAGCCGTGACGTAGTGGTTTGAGCTATTTCTTTTTATTATGCTTACATTGCCACCGTTTTTCCTTCCTTTGTTCCCCCTCCCCTTTTTTTTCTCTATCTGAAGGTTGCTGGCTAATCCGCTCTTTATTCTTAGAGCATCACCACAGTTATTTTTAAGTGCATAGTTCAGAGTGCACTGTGACATTTTTTCCACAGTTTATCGGCTCCCTGTTTCTCCTCTATATTTATATTCCACCTAGTGAGAGGTTTCATCTCCCTTTGCACAACACAACAGGGCTCGTTGCGCATGTTCAATTTATAATTTGTTACTCCGCCTTGCGCACCGGTTGTGCTGCGGTTTTAATTGTCGGAGCACTTTGCAATTGGTCGCTGACGTCTAATAGGTTCGCAGGCCTGACCTTTCGGTTGACCTTGCGTGCAGATGACGCGCTGCAGTCTGCATTGTTTGTACTCGTGACCGAGTCTCCCTGCTGGACTGACTGTGAACGGAAGCTGTATATTTTGAACCAGTACGAGCCTTGCATATTCCCTCTTTTTGTGTTATGCGTTTTGTATGACTACTCGCGTCCCTCCTGCTGCATGCCTTGCTATGCGCAAATTAAACCGCAACAGCTACGCCAGTCGTTTTAAGCATGGCACAGGGAAAAGAAAATTTTGTGGGAGGCACTCAAACACGAGTGCAGTAGCGTTCGCGTCTTTGTTAAAACTGCGGTGCACGGTCTCTGTTCTCCTTTCTCGGTCACTTTAGAGACGAGGCGAGCAAGCGGGAACAAAGATTCCGCAGCGTCTCAAAATCTTTGGTGGACAAACTTCGTGTGGTCTCGAGATAATAAAGCGAACGGAACTACTCGCGCGCGCATGTCGTTCTGTCGCTACCTGTCCCTGAGATTAGTCTTAAACCGGAGCGGTGTACGGCTCCTAAAACAATGTTTACTGAAACCACAAATACAAAACTAAAAGAAAAGAGTTTAGTGCACATACATAAAGATGCAAAAGAACTCACAGGATGGTTTCGACTGACTAAGACGAGGTTCAGCGATAGCTGTTTAGGCGTTTAGTTTTCGGGATTTTTTGCTGGCGCACTGGTGTAGCGGTCAAGTGATGCACCCCTGGACAGGCAGTCGGGTGTTCCAAACAGGGCCACACGTCGGCTTATGCGACCCACGCTGATCGGCGCAACCGGCGGGTGCTAGCACACCCACCGGTTGCGCCTACGGTGACGAGCAAGCCAGGGGCGTGCGCCTGACAGCTGTCGCTGTAAAAATCAGACAGAGTTCCCACACACAGGTGGTGTTAAGACTAACGCCAAAAAGTCTTAATTAGAGTCTCTTGAGCCAATGTTGTATTCGAATGAAGAGTAATGAAAACAGTCCAATTGGTACTTAAGGCGGATGGTGGTGAGCAATGTCGCTAGACGTGACCTCACCGAGGCCTCCGAAGGGTAGCCAAAAGAGCGTCACGATGGTCCGGATCGCTGCCGGGATGCGTCGGCCCAGGAGGGCAGCCTCAGCGCGTTTCCTACACCGGCGTCAAAGCTCGAGTGCCCTTGTCTCCACTCGAAGCGGCCGCACAGAGGGGGCGCCTTCTCACACCGTCCTCCTTGCATGGCGGGTGCGTTGCGCCCATATATCCTCATGGTCGTGAATCACACGCATCTGCCGTCTTTGGAGCTACGTGCCCACGCCGCCTGGTTTTCTTCTGTCCCCGTGTAGACGATTATCAAAGCGAAAGCTTTACTGGGCTATGTCGGTGGGGATCGTGTCCGCAAAATATGTCGGCAGCAGTTGTAGGCTACTAAGCCAAGGTCGCGTCAGACAAGGGGTTGTAATCGTAAGAGGATGATGTGAGGGTGCTGCCCAAAAAAAATATTTCGAGATCGGATGAATAGTTAATTAATTAAAGCCAAAAATGTCTAAAAAGTGGGCGGGGACAGAGCAAAAGTGCCGCGAAATTTGAAATCTCCGGAATTAGGTGGATCTACAGCGTAGCGCCAAATTTGAAAAACTGGAACTGTGGACAGAGCCAAAGCAAGGCGCCAAGTTTGAAAACTCGAAATGGGCAGCCACGTGACCAGTGATAAGTGATGGACACGTAACCAGGAGATAGAAACAAGGAATGATAAATTAGAGGCTATTAAGTAATCAATGAGAAGTAAAAGGTAAAGGACGGGTAAACAGACTGGACGGGTATATATATAGTGAGTGGGCGGCAACGAAGCGTGGCGGAAAATGTGCAAACTCGAAATGGTCGCCAGAATGAAAAGAGGGTATAATCAGCGTTAATCGATAACCAATCATTCAAGTGAACATGAAAGCAACCATGGCGCCAAATTTGAAAGGCGACCAGTGTCGAGGAGGCGTGAACGCTTTCGCATTCTTCCAATGCGGGTAGTCGGTGATCTCTAGTTTTTGTTGCTGCGCAGGCACGCCCTTTACGCCGTCTGCTTCACTCCTTCTCAATGCAGAGAGCGGTTTGTTCCGCTGTGTGCCACAGTTTCTTTACTCGTTTCTTTTCTTGATGCGGCGTCTCGCACACACTCGTGACATCCCCACAGTTGCGCGCGGTGTGCAAGAGCAGAAAGCGCTGAAATGCAGTTCTCACTGCTAGAACGTAAGGGTTTACAGTTGAAAGGTTTTTTTCCTGTCATGTTTTCCGCCGTCCGAATATGTCTGAAGCTATTCTAACGTGAAAAACGCAGGAAGACGAAAGCGCTCAGCTGGAATCGATGAAAAAAAAATTAGCAGCGGCTTAGCTCGGCTATGCCAGGATATACGTAGCGTGAGCTACGCTGAGCCGCTGAGCACCAATTTCGCTCTCCTTCTTCATGGCTATACCGCACTGGCAAACGCCCCGCTATATGTATACCCCCCACTGATACCTCTGCGCATGCGCACAAAATGAGAGGCGCTGTCAAGCGGCTCCGGCACAGTGTCAGACCTGGCTACTGCGCAACGGAGGCGCACAGCTGAGCACGCGCCGGCTCCAGTGTGTCTGCCGCGGCTATGACTTCACTCCTCTGGAGTGCGCTGACCGGCGAGGCGCGCACGGCGGCGGCGGCGGCTCAGGCGTGCCAGGTGTGCGCCGTGTGACGTCACTGCTCCTCGCGCACGCGCAACACGGCTCTCCAGGAGCCACGCGAAACTGCTGAACCTCGGTCAGTGTATCTCACGCTACAAAACTTGGCAGAGACACTTAAGACTGCTTAAGCGAACGAATGCGAAAGCATTATATTCCTGCGGGTGAAATGTTTTAGGAAGATGATTCACTCGCAACTGCTCCCGAGCCTGAGCCTCCCGTTCGTGCCTCGGTCGTATTACCTCCGTTTTACGTTCTCGCAACGCCGGACCATTTTCACGGTGGTGTCGAATTGCCCCCGCTTCACGGTTTCATAACTCGACGCCGGCCGCACGCTTCTGTTGCTTCATTTACGCTTCGTGCTTGCGAAGTTCAACGTCTCCGCGCTTAAACCGTGTCAGACTAGCTTGCCGCGCTCGTACCGTGGCGGTGGTCGTCGATGGCGCTGCCTGCCTCTGCAGCCTATCATGCCGCAGCGCTGGTGGCGCACTTTCGTGGGCACACGTGTTGCTATTGAAGTACAGGCGGTCCCCTTGCCGGCATGGAACGTTGATAGCGACGCCATTTCATGTCACGACATCGCACACACACCGCCTGCAAGGGAGTCTGAAGAGACAATGACGCCGTGTGTCTGCGCAACGTTTCGCCAGACGCTCGAATGCTACTGCTTGAACGCTGTCTCTACTGAGTCATGCGGCAGGTGGTTTGATGCCGGCGCCTGCCCCAACCAAAGCTCCGCCCCTTCCTATGCTTTTTCACTCGGCCACGCTGTCCACTGTCTTTCTCTTCCGACGCCATCTGCCGACCGATATCTCTAGACCCCTATCACATCCTCTCCACCCGACGCCCTCTATGGCTTCGTTTCCTCTCTTCGAAGCTGCTGCGATCGCTGCCGCTCCGCTTCTTGCCACTTCCACGGCTTTCCGTTTCTTTGTAACATGACGCCGACTACAGGTTCTGTCGCAATAAGACATATAAGGCTGTCGCGTTATTAGACCAGCCGCCCGCAAGCGGCTTACGGACCGCCCTGCGTTCCGACCCATTCCTACTACTAGCGGCGCCACCGCTAGGCATTACCGCTTTGACCCCGCGCCGAGCAGGAGACGGCAGAGTAGCAAGTATTCTAGGGGACATACTAAATCTCAGACGCCTCATTCGCTAGTAGAGCGTCGTCGTTTGCGATGGGGCGTAGCAAAATTGCATGACTAGGTCAGGGGCAGGACACTCGGCTTAGATTCGATTTCAACAACCTCAGAGGGCCTAGTGAGTGGAAGAGAAGTGATGCTTAAAATTTAGCTGTTCCTGCGCACGTACGCAGCTGTATTGGCCGCGGCTGTGGCCCGGATTGTATGAAGCAGCGGGATGCAATGCTGCTCTATTTTCGCCGGCGGTGGTTCAAATCGCATTTGTGGACTAAATTTTTTTCTGCTGGATACCTTTCTCATGACGGCGATGCAACCTCCTGTTGGCTTCTCACTTGCCGGTATGGAAGGAATTGGCAATGACGTCTGTATTCGGTGGACAGTGGTGTACGCGAGAGCGTCCTTTAATTAGGCCGAGAGCTCCTTGAGCTCTCGTGGGCGGTTCACTTTTATCCGGATCTTGACGCAGGCCACTGGAGACACATGTTTTCTTTTTATTGTCGGAGTTGCGCGAAAACTTGTTACAGGAGAATGACATAAAGAGATGAAAAAAGGTCGTATGACACCAAAGATCCACCCTTGCGAATATGACTGGAGATTTGGAGGAGTACCCAAGCGTTCATTTCGTTGACCACAAGACGGCCTTCTTCAGTATGAAGAAAGTTCTTCAAAAACAGAACGTGCTTGCCATTTAAGAATAATGAACGGGAATTAATTAAAAATAAAAAAGTATCAGGACGAGCAGTGTCCACCATAGTTCAATAGCACAAAAATCAATCGGGACGCCTCGAAAGTCTATATAAGAGTGCAAGAAGATAACATTAGGTTTCACATTTGTCGCAGCTTCTGTTGCAATTTCTGCTCGTGTTTGCGTCAGTTTCGTCGCAATTGTCGGAAAATCAACTGCTACGTTCGGACTACTAGCTGCAGTACCAAGCATCCGCTATGCTATTATGTGGCGACATTTTCATTTACGACATTTCTTTCTGATATTTTTAGTTTTTCATTTGACGTTTTTTGTTGAACCGAAGGTGCGCATTCATCTACATTCATTTCTTTCGACCAGACTTTTCTGTATCTGCATCCATATCTGATGTCGAAAATCTACTACGCGGAGTTGCTTTGGGCACCATTTCGTCTTCATGGAGTGTTACGAGCATCGCTTTATTGGCAATGAAATTGGAAGTCGTATTTACCTTCCACAATGGTGTTCTTGTAACGGAAAGTCAAACCTATGCAGGCGTCACGACTTTTCGAGTTCACATTCTTTGCTGTGGCCAATTGGAAACCAATTCTGTCTTGCAGCAGTGTACTAATCTATCTTAATTCGTTTATTACTCGCCATTAATCTTCTATGTATCAATTCCTTATTATAATGTCGACCCATTTTTGAATTTGGCTCCTCTGAGTAGCGGCCTGTGAAAGGTTAGTTTGAGGTTGCTGACCTAGTGATGTCGTACATCTCGACGATTCAGCGAATTTCGCAACACCGGAACGTCCCGGGTTGCGCCTGATATGAACTCCAATGCTGTCATGGTAGGGATATAGATAATAATCTGCTAAGTATATGGTGGGCGTGATACGATGAAGTCGCAAGGTCGCGTCCAGACATTAATTCATACCTTTCATAGTCGGTGGCCAGGTTGCCACCTGCTACGGTGGTCAAGTTCTGGTCATGTCTTAAGGTCTCGTGACCTGTGTCGGCCAGTCAAAGTGGCCCATCAAGGCAATTTGTAAAAACGCTACAAGGTCACGTGACCTCTCTCGAACTAATCAGGCAACTTTATTATTGACAACGGCGCGGTTTTGGTGTGAAAAATCTCATGCAATCAAATTAACATTCTCATGCGATAAATGGGACAAATGCCGAATGAAATGCGTTAGGACTTCGGCACCTATTTGTTCAGCGCACCGAGTCGCGGCGCCTTTTTTTTTTGCGCTGTGCCGCAAGCTAGCGTGTGCGCCACTGATTTGTGAGGGTACTCTGTGCACTGCCGCGGCGGTCGAATTTCGATGGAGGTGAAATTCGAGAGGCATGTGTACTGTGTGATGTCAGTGCACGTTAAAGAACCCCAGGATGTCGAAATTTCCGGAGCCCTTCACTACGGCGTGTCTCATAGCCTGAGTTGCTTTGGGACGTTAAACCCCCATAAACCCATAAACTCTGTGCGCTGCTGCGCAAACTAGGGTCATAGCACGAAAGGCCCGCAGTTTAGCACGTGTAGAGAAATAAGCGTCAACACCGCCCCTCTAATAGCACACTACCGATTATCTTGATGTCCACATAGCATTTTTCTGTAAAGTGCGACTACAGTAGAATATAGTTTCCAGCAGTAACTCTAACAAATAATGTTTGCAGCAGCAGAGAGCGTCATATGTAGAGTCTTTACTGGTCAGCATTCTGTAGAGCATACTAGATCATCACTCTCTCAGCTGAAACCATGGCGACGCCGTTAAAGTTACTTCAACGTGAATTTATAGAAAGATTTACTGCATCAAAAGAATGACTAAAAGACTTAGATTTAACTCGGCAGCGCAAGGTACTCCTGTTGTTAAGCCCTCCGCCCCTAAACCGTTTGCGCGTGTCGGATGAAAGTTGCGTACCGAGGTTGTTTCTCATTTCACTGGCGTTTCCATCACCCTGCCGCCTTGCGCCGTGGCGTGCTGTATTAAGTGTGGCTTTGCTTTTTTTCATGCGCGTCGCTTGACGCACCTTTCGCTTCCTAAAAAGTTGTTTCCTTTCGGGGTGGAATCATCTGAAGCCACTGTAGGAAATTTATTCATTATCACTAGTGTGGAAGCGTTTAGGATTTATTTTGCCAACCGTTTTTCCGCTTTTGCTATTTATTTGTTTCCTGACCAAGTATTGGGTCTCACTTTCTTTTTTTTGGGGATGGGGGGAGGGGCAGAATAGGAAGCAACGCACTTCATTACGGTCGGGGAACAAACTTCGTTACCCGACGCGCAAGTGGCTGCGCATTCGCGTTGTGCTGGCACTCCTGAGATATTCTTGCTCTGTTACGGAGCCCGGGCGTTCCAAATTGAACTGAGCCGACTTTGAAACACCAGACGTAGTTTTTTTTTTCGTTGCATGGCATCGTGAAACTATTTTTTTTTAAATTGGAATAAGATTTGGTAGGTTGCTTTTTACGAAGGCAGTCGTGAATCGGCACAGTGCAGCAAAAAAAAAACTGCGAATATAACATCGATGCGGTTGCTTCGTAAGGAAGCATTTCTGGCTGTGGTATTGGATGTTCGTTGCAAAACTTTTTTTCCGCAAGTTATTCAGGGCCGAATAAAAGTTGCGCATTGTGTTGTGCTCTGCTGCTTGTCTGCGTTTCTATGTTCACCTCGATGTCTTCTATTTTAGGCAGAAATGTAAAAATGTTTTGCGCCCTCTTTCCGCTGTTAATTAAGTCTTGAATGTATGTAGCGCATTGTGCTGTTTTTTCGGTCTTTACTGCAGTGTCCTGTCGTCTGTCGTAAGCACCATCCTATCATTTAACACCAGCCAATGTAATTCGCGTACAAGGTAAAAAATTTGCATCTTAAAGGCAACACTAGTGGCTGCACCTTTTTCAGATTTACTTTTCTTGTTTTTTTTAAAAAGATGCGCTGAGTACCTTGGCACCTTTTTTGCATCCATGCACCCTTCAAAGATGCCCGAGTCTTGGAGATGCTTTGGGTGCAAAGGTGCGTAAGGGCGTACGGGTATTCTTTGACTTGTTAAGAAACCTTAGAGTAGTTCAATCAAGCGTCTTTTTAAAATGATGTTAGCTATTCGAGATTTCCATTAAATGACACCTGCGCTTTGATGGGTGTAGCTATGATTTCCAACTTAGCCCCCATAGAGAAAATTAAATTAACTATTTTATCTGCAGTTCTAAGCGTCACTTATACCAAACAGGGGTTCGCTGAAATGGCATATATAAACATAAAAGCTATGCGCGCCATGAGCAAGTAAGTATTGCTCGCAGAAGTTGTGTATTCTGTGTTGAACCCTATCACCTAACTAGCTTTTATGACTCATTCCAGGGACGCTTATACCTTTGTTTGGCCCTTTGGGTATCGGAGGTAATAATTAAGCCAAAGGTAGCCGACATTAGGAAGTTTAATATAAATAGAATCGACCATGTTTTAAAGAACGGAGGTAGCCTAAAAGAGGCTAATTCGAAACTTGGCTTCTATAAAAACCAGATGTATGAGTTAAGACACATGGAGGGCAATGCCATTAGCATTACGGATAATATAGTTAATGTAGCCGAGGAGTTATACACAAATCTACACAGCAGCCAATGTAATCAGAACGTAATGAGGGAGGCGGTAGCTCACACCAATGCGTCATCCCGCCGGAAATGAAAGAGGAAGCAAAGAAAGCCTTAGGGGAGCCAAGCAAAGTGGAAATGCAGCTGGTGACGATCAGGTATACAGCAGGTCTGTTGAAGTACGGAGGCGAGATTGTGCTAAAAAAACTAGGAACCCTCTATGCAGATCACCTTATGACCTCGACTGTGCTAGATGCTTGGAAGAACGCAAACATTATTTTAATTCATAAGACAGGAGACACGCAGGAGTTGAAAAATTACAGACCGATCAGCTTACTGCCCGTTGCCTACAAGGTATTTACTAAGGCAGTCGCTAATAGAGTCAGAGAAACATTAGACTTTAATCAACAAATGACCAGAAGACCTTAGTAAACTAAATTCCACAATAGATATAATCCCCACTTTCAATCAGGTGCCAGAGAAATGAGCAGAATATAACCAACCCCTATATATAGGTTTCATTGATTACGCGAAAGCAGTCGACCGAGTGGACACCACCGCAGTCATAAAGGCATTGCGGAATCAAGGTGTAGAAGAATCTTATGTCAAAATACTGGAAGATAAATATAGCAACTGCGCAGCTACCATAGTTCTCGATAAAATCAGCAATAACGTTCCAATAAGGAGGGGCGTCAGGAAAGGAGACATGATCTCGCCAATGCTATTCACCGCCTATTTACAGGAGGTGCTCCGACGCCTGGACAGTTGGGCAGAAGAGTTAATGGCAAATACCTAAATAGCCTGCGATTCGCTGTTTGCCTTGCTGAGTCACTCAGGAGATGAACTGAAAATCATGAGTCATATTTGAACAGCGCAATAAAACAACGGGACACAACGACACACCCGTTGTTTTATTGCGCTGTTCAAATATGAATCAATACCAACTCGCCCAGTTCGCAGCTTTAATGAAAATCATGAGCAATGAGTTAGAGCAGAATGGTGGGTCTAAAAATTAACGCGTAGAAAACCAGAGTAATGTTCAACAGTCTCTCAAGGGAACAGCAGTTCATAATTGGAAGCGAGGTGCTGGAAGTGGTAAAAGAATACATCTGCTTAGGGCAGGTAGTGACAGCTGATCTGGATCATGAGAGGGAAATAACTAGAAGGATAAAAATGGGGTGGAGCGCATATGGCAGGTTCTCTCAGATCATGAATAGCAGGTTACCGATACCCCTCAAGAGAAAAGTGTACAACAGCTTTTTTTTTACCAGTAATCACCTACGCGGCAGAGACTTGGTGGCTAATGAAAAGGGTTCAGCTGAAGTTAAGGAGAATGCAACGAGCCATGGAAAGAAAAATTATAGGTGTAACTTTAAAAAATTAGAAGCGGAAAGAGTGGGAGAGGACACAAACGCGGGTAATGATATCCTAGCTGAAATCAAAAGGAAGAAATGGTCTTGGGTAGGGCATGTAGTGCGAAGGCAAGATAAACGCTGGTCCTTATGGCTAACCGAGTTGTCTCCAAGAAAAGGCAAGCGTTGCAGAGGGCGGCAGAAGGTCAGGTGTGTGGATAAAATTAAGAAGTTTGCAGGCATAGTGTGGGCGCAGCTAGCAAAGGATAGGGTTATTTGGAGAGACACGGGATAGGCCTTTGCCCTGCAGTGGGTGTAGTCAGGCTGATGATGAAAATGATGCTCCTTTGGCAAAAATTCGTGGAACATGCCAGCAGGGTGTTACTGTGCTAGCAGATGAAGGTTGATCTCTTTTAGCGAGCTTTATTTCTTTTTTGAATATAATAAAAGAATCACGCCGTAAGCATCACAGATGTTACTCCACGACCAACAGGCTGACACACGTCATGAAAGACACATCTCGGCATCATAATTTTTGTGGGGATGCCGGAAATCTGGTTAAAAGTTGAACAGACCTTCGGCAGCTCATCGTAGAGAATGTTTACCTTCCCTACGAAGTGCGCACACACACAAAAAAGACCAGCCTCTTTTAAAGCCATCAAAACCTATGAAACAGTAAATCAAACGGTAAAAGGATGCAACTCCAGCCATCACACACGTTACTATAAGGGTATGTCCACAATCCTTAGCACCCTTTCCGCTGCGTGCAAGTTATCGACACGGAAAAGCACCCACAAGAGTGCAAATTCTTTTGAAGTGTATACTTGAGGTTTCCATTCAAGGGTATACTTGACATAACCAGCAATTCTGGACAAAAGCCTTTTTGAATGAGGCAGGGTTAATGAACGCAGTTTTCTCATATATTGTAATGCTTCAGTATAAGAATCAATTTATGCGCCGACCTCTATTCTGCAGGCTTGCATTTTTTTTGCTTTCGCCATCGTTGAAAACGTTCCCCATTAGTTTTCTCTGGCAGTCTTAAGTACTCGATGCGAAGTGTGGAAAAAAATTAAAAGAAATGTTTTGCTACGCATCAGAGGAATGAACTACTACCTCCAATATTTCCACAATAGCACCCCACAATATTCGAATATTCAAATCTTTCCAAGAATGCCAGACAAGAATGCTCCCGCACTGCTTTTTCTGCCATTTCTGTGGGACGCTCTGCATACCACTACATATTACGAACTTGCAGGTTTTTTTTTAGTGTGTTATGCAGGCAGTGCTTTGTATGTTTTAGATGAATTAAGTAGCATTCATAACAGTACAGGTTTTTTATCTTTGTTAGTGAAAGAACTAAATGAGGGTTTCATAACAGTTATGCTGACGGCGAGCGCCTCGGGGAATTCATCCATAACAATTTAAAAAATTATTTAGAGGTTCTTCACGTTACCTGATGCTAGCATCTGATGACGTTTTCTGATGACTACGCCAAACGCCCTACATTGGTCCTAGTCAGGCTGATGATGAACCAAAGCTGTGATAACAGCGTTACTGTGAATGGACAGCTGGACTATTCTTTATTCTTTATTCAAACTGCAAACTTTGTACAAGTCCAAGCAGGGGGGGGGGGGGGGGGGAGGTTAGAAGGCAACAAGACAGCAATGACAAAGTTAATAAATATTAAAGTGTGGCGAAAGACAATAAAAAATCATACCAGTCGATTAGATTGCGAGGAAAAAATGAAAACTTGAGTAAATCTGTTCGCGCAATATAGGGCGTCAGAGAATTACGATGAATGTGGCGCGTATTCCTGGACGTTGAATGCGAGAGATACGGAGAAGGATTAATATCTAAACCTTGATTCCAAAAGCAAGAAAGGAAATTCTAAACTTAAATACTTTCTTCGTTGTTCAAGACATTTAATACCGTTAACCTGCATTATTTCAGAGGGTGAGTCATACAGGAAAATTTTCAGTAAATAAACCTTAGAGCTTTTCTGTGTACCTTTTCTAGGCGGGCGATATTGTGTTTAATAAACAGGTTCCACACAACGCATGCGTATTAAAGTTTTGGTCTTATTAGTGAATTTTGAGCAAGTAATTTCACGCTATGGGAAGAATTTCTAATCTTATGTCTTAAAAAGTATAGCTTACGGAATGCGGTCGAGTAGATATTATCTATATTTAAATTCCATGATAAAGTATTAGTAAGTGTGACACCCAAATACTTACATTTAGTCTCTCCCAGCAAAGGTGTTGAACCTAGCCTGTAGTTCAAAGAAATTGTAGCTTTTTTGCGAGAAAAGCGAAGAAAGACGCTCTTATCAGTGTTAATTTTCTTGTCCCACGGTTCACACCTTATAAAAATCTTAGCAAGAGAGGAGTTGAGATGAATTTGGTTGTTAATTGAAGTTATTTTTCAAAAAAGCGCACAAGCATCCGCATAACAACCTGATTTGGACATTCGGATCAAGTTCAGTAGTAATGTCATTAATATATAATAAAAACAATAATGGCCCCAGCACACTTCCTTGGGGCCCGCCAGAGCCGACCGGAAGGCAACCTGATTGTTGCTCATTAACTGCTAAAAATTGGTAGAGATTGGTTAAATAATTGATATCCATATGATTAAAATTTCTGGGAGGCCAATGCGTCTGAGTTTTAATATTAGTGTGTCATGGGGAACTCTATCGAAAGCTTTGCTGAAGTCAAGAAATATTGTATCAATCCGACCGTTCTTATTAAGACATGAAGCGAGTGAATGTATTACTGTCACTAGTTGTGTAATTGTTGAGTATCCATTTCTAAGCCCGTGCTAGAAATTAGAGAGGGCTGCGTGTGCATCTAAAAAATCATTAATCTGGTTGTCAATGATATGTTCGATTAGTTTACAACATGATGATGTAAGCCATATTGGGCGGTAATTTTGTAATCATGCGCGGTCACCTTTCTTGTGTATTGGCACAACCCTGGCTATCTTCCAGTCGTTCGGTAATTGTTCATAAAGTAATTAAATACGAAATATATTAACTCCCATCTTTGCAACAGATTCAGCATATCGCTTCAGAAACATGTTAGGAAGGTTGTCGGGACCACATGATGATTATTTTTAAATTTATTAACAGAGACCTTACCCCAGAGTATGAAATAAAATTTACATCGCAGGGGTGAAACACTGCTCACTGGATGGACAAGCACCGGAATTTGAGAACACACTGTGAAAGTAGTCATTACAGTGGTGCACAATATCCCCGTGATCGGTAACTACAGAACCATGAACTAAAATTTGCGACACCTGTTTCTTGTATCGCTTATATAGTTCCAAAACGTTTTTGGTTCCTCGACAATGAAATTTGGCAGCACTGTGTTATAATAATGTTCTTTCGAAGAGTGTACTGCGCGTACAAGGCCTTCTTTTAAATCCTTTAAATGACCTAAATGCAAGCGGCGTTTATTTAACCATTTTATCTTTCGCTTTAAGTAGATTATTTCACGCGTTATCCATGGCGTTTGTCTACTAAGAGGTTTACGCTTGCTCGGAAGAAACTTATCTGTACAGTAGTGGCACATATATTCAAAACGGCGCCACAGTGCGTTCAAATCAGTATCAATAAAATCGATAAGGCGTGTTTCTAAATGTTCTATAATGAGTGCATCATCTGCACGTGAGTAGTCCTTGAAAGAACAACGTTTAACAGTGTTATTAGATTGAGCACAAGTGACAAGGAGTCAGCGAACAGTGACAAGCACCTGGTCAAAGAAACCTTCCACAACTACCAACAGTGCATTCAGGTAATCTTCTAAGCAAAAATACCAAATCCAGTACAGATTTGCCAGTTCCTTGCACACGTGTCGGTTGTTCAACAACCTGAATTAGGTCATGTGTAAACATCATGTTAAATACACTGTTTAAATTATTGCTGTTTTGAGGAAGGGATTCAAAACGCTCCCAATCAACGGTTTAGGTTACCAATAAGTAGCAGTTTGCTTCTTTGGAACCGACACATGTGCTATTACAGCTTGAAGAGATAATCAGCTGAGGCATCAGGAGGTCTGTAAATGGCAAACAGAATGAAGCTATGGCCCCAACATAAGAGTTTCTGCACAAACATTCAAGGGCGGGAATTTCTTTCAAGAGAACAGCCTGTATTGGTCTTTAATTAGAACTGCAACGGCACCTCCCCTGAAAGGCCGATCCCTATGAAAAACTTGGTAACAATTAGGGGAGACATCCTCATCGGCTATTTCAGTCCACAGCCACATCTCGGTTATGAAGGCAATGTGTGGGTCATGTTCTAGTAAAGAAGCCTCAAGAGGTTCCGCTTTGTTTACTGCACTATGAGCATTTAGGTTGATTATACGCAAGTTCTTCTCACATTCTGTGAAGGCAGAGTTGATAATGGCAGATTAAAAAAAAACAGACTGCACTTAAAGTGACTCTCACTGAATTTCACGCTTCGATGAACAAAGGAGCAGAATAAAAAACTGGCAGTATTTAGGCTTACTGCCGCTAAATAATTTTGCAATTCACGTAAGAGATGTGACCGCTGTAAACTGGCTTCAAACTTAATGATTAGTCTTCAAAAACACTGCACGGTACTGTACCTTGCACAAGACACGCTTACATTTAACTGTCGTCAAGCGAGTGGGCTTAGAAATGGGAACGTTTCGCTGAATATGGCGCATGAGGTTCACTTTTGCGGTATCGGTCTTCTCAATAATCGCAATCTTGCCCTCAGAACTATTGAAAAGAGGCACTATTTCTCAGAGAGGGGTGTCTTTGAAGGCACTCTGCACTCTTAATCTCGTAACCTTTTTGTATATCTTTTTCAGTGTTTAACCTTTCTCTAAGAGGTTACACTTCTCATTTTTTTTTGCATTTTCATTCTTTACAAGTTTTAAACGTTTACATACTCCTTCACAGAGGTCACAACTTAAATTTAAAGGTATGCGGTTTGTGTATGCCTTTAACCTTAGCCTATATATCTGATGTGCGCGCCGTATACATATATGTATACGTGTAGGCTTTTGCGTGGTTGCTACATTCGGCAAGGAGGATCAAGAAAGGAGATTAAGTTCAAATAGCGCGCGCATCCATATTTGATTGGAATGGCTTGCTTCGGAGTGGGCGGCTTCGGTGGCTTTGAGTTCGGCATACTTATCTCAGTCAAACACGCTGCTGAATCTTTTCAACATTGTAAACTACAAAATATAGTAATTTGAAGTACAAAAAGCTTTATAACGACTGCGGTTAGGTATGACCAACTTCATAGTTATCTGAGTGTTTTCTATGAACTATACATGCAAAGCAGCAGTGCTGCTTGTCATCCCACTACTTGAACGGTGTGCACGTGTTGTGCGTATGCGGTATGCATTCGCGACGCCTGTCAGGCAGAGAGACATTTAAGGAATATTACGCGGCCGCTGCAATGAACAGCACTGTGAGTGCAAACAGTACATGATGGTGTACCGTCGACATGGCCGAGGACAGAATTCGATACGACTGCTGCGACCACAGCCCCAGCAGCCAAACCAGGATCACCAATCTGTGAGTATAAAGTTTCGTTTTGCAGCAGTTGTCTGTTTTCCAGATTTTCTGTCCTGACAAGCAAAGTTGCCTCTCGTGTAAGAAAAATAAGTGGCCTAGAAGCAAATTATTGCAAATTTTTCAGCTTTGTGTTGTATTTTGTTTTCGCCTGATATTGACAGACTTATCCCGGTCCCAAGTATTACATGTTTTGCTTTCACGGGCGCGCATTGCTTCTGTCGCAAAATATTGAATCGATTTCAAGTAAGAAGTTTCCCGCAGCATGTTATGATGGACGTACTGTTTGCAGTCCCGTCTGTGCTAAAAGCGTCGGCCACCAGCAGACTGTTATTGACACAGCAGTCATGCGCTCGCGCCTGAAATGAAATGGAAGTTTTTTGTTCTCTCTGCGTCTGATGTGTCTTGCCTCCCCCGCTCGACGCATCCACCTTGTCCTTCACGCGTTTCCGTGAGCGCAATAGGGAAAAGATGCTCAAACTTATCGACTTTTAGCAGTGTGCCCCTGCACGTGACAGCCGAGTCCACGAGAGCGAAACAAAAAGGATGCTTCAGATGCAGTTCACTGAAGCACAGTAGCACCGACTGCGCGCACGGGTCAGCTGCTTGTTACCGTTGGGGAAAACAAATGACTCTGGCTTCTGCTCAAGCGCAGTGTCAGTCTCACTTAGCGCGTAGACTGCTCCGCGTGGCCACGGACCTACGTACTGCCGTTCAATCACACCAGTTCGTGAATCCATGCGGAATGGCGCACGAAGAGATGGACCTCGACGTGATTCTTCGTCTCATCTGCACCTTCGCACGAGTTTGCTACGGCTTGGTCGCAATGGTGCTCCTCACGTGCACAGCCGCACGGAGCCTTGTTTACGCTCTGTGTGAATGACCCTCTACTGCGTCTTTATTATACTCCTAGCTCAAGTGTTAGGCTGACGCGAAACACACGGCCCAACGTTTTGGAAATTGAACTATGATATACAGCGTCAAACTGAATAATCTAGATCGAGTAACGCATCGTGATGAAAATAAAATACGTCCAGATAGGATCTGATTATTTTTTTGTTTTGCTATATATCTTTAAAATGGTATCTTAGAACCATCGAATTCGACAGAATATGTACCTGGGAACTTGAAGGCTCGGTCTGGCGAGAACATGCTTTCACAAGGTACTCATGCCCATGGAGGTCACGGTGTGTCATTCATCTCCACAGAAGTTTCCTATGTGAAGAGAAGCTATAGCATGGTGTATTGTATTTCTGTAGGCCCAATTCGGCAAGACATTGAGCAGCAGAATAATCCATCTTCATCTGTGTCGTCAAGCACTCAACTTGGATGTCCCAAAGGTGAATGAGCTGTCTTTCTGCCTGCAGTATAAACTCACTCTTAGTACTCGTCAGCGTGGGTTCTTTTGGGGGAAAGACGTTTGTAACTATAAATTTTGCATCCCGGATCAATGATAACAGCTTATTTTGAGTTTTAGTTGTGAAGCCTAGCCATGCCTGAATTGCTTATAAGTTCAGCAGGTTACCGCTTCCTTCTTAATTGTTTTAGTTTTAAGCTCGAACACCACGACCACAAAAATCATTGGTGCGAAAGCGTCCGTACGCTGAACAACACTGACAAAGAGTCTTGACCGATCTTGTCGTCATATTGGCGTCATGTTAGTTTTAGAAAAGCATAAAAATATAGATACCTCCATATCTTGTCCAGCTGCCCCAGAATTTGATCGCTCCCAACATGATGGTGCGTCCAAATTTGTGCCAGGCCCCTCCGAAAGTTAGACCTTGGCTACATTGGACGAAAATCGGTGTCGAGCCATAACTGACCGCACCAAACACAATGGTGACCTCAAGATTTGGGCTGGGCCACTCCAAAAACTTCGCCCACCCACCTTCGAAATTTGACGTTTGATCTGGACCAAAATTGATGTCCAGCCATAATTTACCGTGCCGAACATGATGGTACCCTCCAAATTTGGCTCAGGCCACCCCCAAAATTTGACCTTGGCCGATTTGGACCAAAATTTATGTCCAGCCATAACTGACCACGTCTAACACGATGATTACCACTGAATTTCTCCCGGCCCAACCCCAAAATTTGGGCCACCCACCCCTGAAATCTTTCTTGACTGATTTGCGTCAATATCGATTCCTACCCATAATTGGCCGCGCCCTACACGATTTTGACCTCCAAATTTGGCTCGGAACACACCCAACCCAACCCAACTGTGGAAGAAGAAAAAGCGCCTGCAGCCGTGGAGAAAGAAGTTGTGTCTTGGCCACTCCCCCGTAGTGGGTATGTGCCAGCAACGTCTGAGGCCTTCCTTCCTTCCGTGGAGAAAGCGGCCCCGTGTTGCCAATCATCCCGGCTACAGCCTATGTTACAGCATCTAGATTTCGGCGACGTGCGTTTATAAGCACGCAAAACACATCACTTTTAACATCGGCAGATTATGAGCACCTTAAATATTATTGGAACAGGAAAATTTGTTGCTCTCGGCAGCTTGAAGTATCACTGACGAGGCTGCGCAGCCGCATCCCCCCTCTAAATTTCTATTTACACAAGTCGGGTTTGGCGCTCTCTCCCCTTTGTGCATTTTGCCGTGAGCCTGATTCTATTGAACATTTTTGGCTGTATTGTCGCCGATTCAACTCCCTGAGAAAAAGGTTGCTGGAGGAGCCCTTGCAGCATCTTGGCCTTAGTTTGAGCAGCCCGCTCTTGCTATCATTTGGCGCCACCACATTTGGGTTCAGCCACAGATCTGTTTGTACCGCTGTTCTAAATTTCCTGATAGAATCTCACCGACTGCCTTGCTAAGTGTTCCAACCTTTTCTTTTCTATAAATTATTACATTTTGACTAAATCATTAATATTTAATCCCTCTCTTTATTATTATTCTTAAAATTTTACAATCAAAACACTCATCCCTTTTCTGTTCATGACGAAAAATTCACCGGTGTTGCGCTCCCACGTGCTTTTCCTTTTTGTTAACTGCGTTCAGGTGAATAGCCACCCGATTCTTGACCGATCGCCCAGTGTGGGTATGTGCCATCTTTTTAAACAACAACAACAAGGTCTATCTCTCCCGCTCGCACGCTCGGACCACTTAGGGACCGCCACAGTTTTATGTCTCGTCTCCTCTCATTCGAATTGATCGTAACATTTGCTGGAGCAGTGCTGGGTAACGCTTCCCGACTACGGCACTTCGCATAGCATCACAACGGACCTTACACCTGTCCACCAGCAACCCAGCCGCCGTATCCGTGCAGAGTCGCCTGAATTTGGGATCCTTCCCCGCCTAAAAGAACGACGCAGCCTCGGCCACCGAGTCTAACTGACATCGCCACTGACACCGGGTACCCGGCGCCGACCCAGCCTAGCTCGGTGAGTCCAACTGCCGTGGCCACTGACCACCGGCTCCTGGCGCCGATCCGTTGCCACCCACCGCGAACACCGCCATCTTTTCACGGTGACGTTTCCGAAAACCTGGAGACCTTCGAGCGGGTCGCCCGCTACATTTTCTGGAGTGACGAGCGCAAGCTCCACAACGTATATTTTGCTCTGGAAGAATCTGCCCGGACGTGGTTTGAAAACCACGAGACTACCCTTCCCACCTGCGAGACGTTTTGCCAGAATCTCTTCGCTACACTCCCCAACGCCGACCGCCGGGAGAAGGCTGAAGCTGCTCTGCCCTCCCGAAACCAACGCACGAATGAAAGTGCGAGCATGTACATCGAGGACATGGCCCGTCTATTCAAGCGTGCCGATCCCAACATGACTGAGGAGAAGAAGCTTCGCCATTTGATGCGAGGGGTTAAGCAGGAGCTCTTCGCAGGCCTCGTACGCAGCCCAACCCACACTGTAGCGGAATGTCTAACCGAGGCGACCACCACGGAGACGACGCTCCAACAACGGCCCGCCAGTACAATCGGCACATCAACAGCATTGTGCCCGAAACTTTTTCGTCGTGCCTAGGCGGCAGTACAGACACATTGCGCGAACTGATTCGGTCAGTTGACCGGGAGGAACTCCAACGGCTCCGTCTGCCTCAGGTTGCGCCTGGGCACCTGGCAGCGCTGACAGAATGCGTCAGGGACGAAGTGCGGCAGGTTGCGCAGGCGCCTCTTGTTCCCGAAGCGCCGCCCAGTTCGATGCCCGACCCACATATACATCCGTTGTACGTCGCTCGGCTGGCTACGGTCCCGATACTACGACACCTGCCATGAGCAGCATTGGCACATGTCAGCAACCGCACCTGGCTTCGCTGTTCCCTCAACGTCTGCGGTAAGTAGAACCACGCCATATTATGCAACTGCCCCTGATACAGCTCAGCCACGTCCTCGGAAGACAGATTTGTGGCGTACACCGGACCGTAGGCCTCTGTGCTATCACTGTGGGGAGCCCGGTCATCTCTACCGAGCCTGTCCATACCGCCAAGTGGGTCTTCGTGGTTTCTGTCCTGACGCACCTTGTCCTCAGAGCGGTGAACGACCACCTGAGATTGCGGAGCATCTCTGAACCGTGTTTACTCTGAAAGGCGCGAGTCCCGTTCGCCTTCGCCTCTCCGCTATCGTGCGTCCAGCCCCGGCCGCCATAGTAGTTCCGCTGGCCGTCGCTCGCCCAGTGCTCGTCGGGAAAACTAACACCAGCGACCTCTGCAGGCAAGACCGCTAACGTCGAGATGTGTCAAGATCCTGCATCGCTGAACCATCGAGCCGACGATACCTGGACAGAGAGAGGCAGCGACAGTACCCGATATGCTGCATCCGATTTGCGGGTAACAATTGATGGCACTGAGGTTACCGCGCTGCTCGATACCGGTGCGGATTATTCCGTTATGAGCCGTGCCTTGGTTGGAGACCTTAAAAAGGTTCTGACACCGTGGACGGGGACCCCCATGCGCACCGCTGGTGTCCACTTAATTTTCCCTGTTGGCCAATGCACGGCTAGGGTTGGAATTTGTGGTTTTACGTATGTTGGTGAATTTGTCGTGCTCTCTGAGTGTTCCAGAGAATTGATTCTGGGGATCGACTTTCTGCAGGCGAACGGTGCTGTGATTGACTTTACGGACGCACGTGTCACGTTCTCGACTAAACAGGCCGTGGCCCGCTTTGACTCCCGAGATCCTTGCAGCAACGCTCTGCGCATTGTCCAGAATGACGTCACGGTGCCGCCGCGGTGCAGTGTCCTGGAGCTCGTGCGGAACGACCTATTCCACGACTACGAGGGCCTGGCAGATGGCCATACTCCACTGCTGCTTGAGCGGGTCCTTGTTGCCCGAGGTCTCGTCCAGCTACGTGACAGCCGTACCAACGTCCTCCTGACCAACTTTTCCAACGAATATCAGCACCTCCTCAGAGACCCGGCTATTGCCTTCCTTCACGACGTTGGTGAGGTCCCAGGTTTGTGCACCGTGGGAGGACCCACTCCAGAGAATGCTGGCCCACTCCACGCTCTTCAGTCAGTCAAAATAAATCCAGCCTTGCCATCTGTTCAGAAGGATCTTCTGTCGAAAATCTTGGCAGACTGCGGACTGTTTCGCTACGTGTTCGATGGTCGGCCGCACTCCACTCGCAAAGTACCGTATCATCACTAATGCGACTACGCGACCCGTCTGCCAGCGCCTCTACCGTGTTTCGCCGATGGAGGGAGAAGCCATTCAAAATCAAGCTGCCGAAATGCTTGCGAATGATGCCATTCAGCCGTCCACCAGCCCATGGGCATCGCCTGTGGTTCTTGTAAAAATAAAAAGGACAACACTCTCCGTTTCGTTGTGGACTATCGAAAACTTAATAACGTGGCGAAAAGGGAGGTTTACCCACTGCCCAGGATAGACGACGTGCTCGACCGATTGAGGGACGCCCGATACTTCTCGTCCTTAGATGTTAAAGGTGGGTACTGGCAGATTGAAGTGGATGAAAGGGACCGGGAGAAGACAACTTTCGTGACGCCCGACGGTCTCTATGAGTTTAAGGCGCTCCCATTTGGTCTGCGCTCAGCACCGGCCACGTTCCAACGCATGATGGACACAGTTCTCTCCGGCTTGAACTGGCAGTCCTGCCTGGTGTACCTGGACGATGTCGTTATATTTTCGACCACGTTTGACCAACACTTGGAGTGGTTGCACATTGTGATACAAGCACTCAAATTCGCACAACTCACCATAAAAGCCGGTAAATGCAGTTTTGGCTTTGAATAACTTCGCTTTCTTGGTCACGTTGTCAGCGCACAAGGTGTTCGCCCGGACCCTGACAAGACCGCTGCCGTCTCAGGTTTTCCACGCGCAAGTGAGAAGAAGGCCGTTCGCCGGTTTTTGGGTCTGTGCTCGTATTATCGGCGCTTTGTTCAAGATTTCTCGCGAATCGCCGTACCGTGAAACTCACTGACTCGAGACGGCACGCCCTTCGTGTGGGGAAGTTACCAAGAGGCTGCATATGTGGAGCTTCGCAACCGTCTACAACGTACTCCGATACTCGCCCATTTCGATGAACACGCTGCCACGGACATCCACACTGATGCCAGCAATGTTGGACTTGGTGCGGTACTAATCCAGTGGCAAGACGGTGCAGAACGGGTCATCAGTTATGCCAGCCGAACACTTACGCGCGCCGAGACTAATTAGTCTACGACGGAGAAAGAGTGCCTTGCAGTGATATGGGTCATCAGCAAGTTCCAGCTGTACCTCTACGGGCGACCCTTGCGTGTGGTAAGCGACCACCACTCCTTATGCTGGCTGGCGAGCCTCAAAGACCCCTCAGGACGCTTGGCTAGATGGAGCTTACGCTTGCATGAATACGACTTAACGGTCGTCTACAAATCAGGCCGTAAGCTTGAGGATGCGGATTGTTTGTTTCGTGCGCCTATCACAGTTGGTCCCGAGGAACCCACCGATGATTTTGCTTTTCTGGGTGCTATTAGTACCACCCAAATTGCACAGCTTCAGCGGGCGGACTCGGAGTTCGCGCCGCTCATCGATTACCTCAAGGGCATCGACGCTCGTATCCCGCATGTTTTTCGTCGCGGGCTCCACACCTTTACTCTACAATCTGGTGTTCTCTACAAGCGCAACTTTTCCAGCAAAAGAGAAGCGTTCCTGCTTGTCGTACCATACAGCTGCGGCCAGAGATTTTGAGTGCCTGTCATGATGCACCCTCCGCCGGCCATCTCGGAGTAAGTCGTACGCTCGCGCGCATTAGGCAGAAGTGTTATTGGCCCGGGTCACTCCCATCAGTGCGGGCCTACGTAAAAACATGCCGCGACTGCCAACGTCGTATGCTTCTCCGTTGAAAAAAGCCGAATTTCTTCACCCCGTCGAACCACCGAAGACCCCTTTTCACCAAGTGTCCATGGACCTCCTTGGCCCTTTTCTGAAGTCTTCATCTGGAAAGCGTTGGATCGTCGTTGCCACCGACTACCTGACACGGTACGCTGAGACCACGTCTCTTGTCAAAGGCGCTGCTGCTGAAGGGGCGCAGGTTTCGTACGCAACATTGTCCTGCGTCATGGAGCCCCCGCCGTTGTTACTGACCGGGGAACTGCTTTCACCGCCCGCTTAACCCAGTCCGTGATGACTCTGACGCACACCAGACATCGACGTGCTACGGCCTATCACCCACAGACAAACGGATTGGTAGAGCGACTCAACCGCACTCTAGCCGACATGCTTTCTATGTATGTTGACATCGAGCATCGAACTTGGGATACCATTCTTCCGTACGTAACGTTTGCCTACAACACCACCCTGCAGGAGACAACCCGACTGAACCGCTTTCAGCTTGTCTTCGGTCCGCAAGTGACCACTCCGTTGGAAGCTATGTTGCCCGTTGACCCCTACTGCGACTCTGATGCTGACCATGACGCTGACACCTTCGTGCATTGTGCTGAGGAAGCGCGGCAATTGGCACGCCTGCGAATTAACCGCCAACAGGAGACTCGCGCCGCTAGGTACAACCTCAGACGCCGCTTCGTCAGTTACGTGCCTGGCGACTTGGTGTGGGTGTGACGCCTGTTCGTCGCCGCGGCCTTTCTGAAAAGTTCCTGCACAGATACTTCTGCCCTTACGAAGTAGTGCGCCGCATCAGTGATGTGACATATGCAGTTACTCCCGTCCGAGCGGCTTGCTCCTCGCGCCGGTCGCACCGTACTGAAGTCGTGCGCAGTGTTCGCATGAAGCCTTACCGCGACCGACTCCCTGACTGAACAGCGGTTCACTGCAGCGGTATTTTGCTGATATTTCCCTCCTAGCCGCATCGTGGCGATGCTGCAGAAGAGGGGGCAGTGATACCCCGATCAAAACGGACGACAGAATTTTTTGTCGCGCATCTGTCGCGCGACACAATTTTGTGTCGCAAGACAAGCTGTCTTGTCGTGCCATGTGTCGTGCGACAAGCTTCGTGTCGTGGGTTCTTTCGCGCGACAAAGTTGTTTGTAGTGGGTTCTGCCGCACGACAGACATCTTTCCTGCATTTTGTCGTGCGAAGAAGGTCCCTGTCGCAGCATTTGTCGCGCGACAGGTTTCTGTCGCAGGTACTGTCGCGCGACAGAGGGACTAGTGCCGCGCGACAGAGATTGCGTGCCTCAGCAAAGTTGCCTGTCGTGGGTTCAGTCGCGCGACAGACTTCTATCGCGCCTTTTTTCACGCGACAAAAGTACCTGTCGTGCGGCCTGTCGCGCGACACAAGAGCTTGTCGTGGGATATGCCGCGCGACAGATACCTGTCGTGGGATGAGTCGCGCGACCGATACCTGTCGTGGATTGTGCCGCGCGATAGATACCTATCGTGGGATGTGTCATACGACAGATTCCTGGTGAGGGTAATTATTTTACTGCAGAATTCTAGAAATACTGTCATGCGGTCGTGTGACAGCGATAGGATCAAATTGACAAAAGATGCTTCAAAGCGCGTTCACTGTGGCGAGTCGCGAAGAGGATGCGAGGTGCTCTGGTCTGTTGGTGACGGGCACCGAGCGAAATGAAGTGCTCATTCACATTGGCGAATCGAGTATTCAACTCGCTTCCCGCGACCTGGCTCTCTCACCGAACGAGAATTGGCTTAGAGGAGAGGCACTGCTCGAGCACTCACCTAATTCCCTTCTGTTCCCACAAGACAATGTGATGAAAGTAGTGCATGCTCAAGAGTATAATGCGGCTTTGAAAGCCCAAAAAGCTGTATACACAAGCGACGAAGCCAGTGGTGCCTGCGTATCCGCACGCGCTTGCGGTGGCGGCATGTAGCTGCAGCCACGACAGCGCCTGCACACCAGTCGGTGTGCGCAAGTCGAATGGCGCTACTGAAAGTCAGTGTCCTCTTGGCTTCTGTGACATGTTCAAGCCATGTAACATAATGTACCGCTACTACTACATGCGCAGAAAAAACCAAGGACACTTCTATGCGTCGCGGAAAAGAATGTCGTTAGTCGTCAATCAGGGAAAATTACTCGCCATAACCATCCGGCTACACAAAGGCAGCATGTGTGTACATGCACGCAGTTCTCTGTATAAATGTTCAAGGCAACCCCGATATCATTTTTCCGCGCGTTTCAGTTTTAAGAGCGTCAGCTCTTACTACTTACGTTTGTCAAGGACACGTCTGTCTGCAGGGAAGGTCAAATTAGCCAAGACAGTTACCACACTATATCACATAGCAACAGCGGGCGCGTAGAGCCTCAGTTGTCACAGATACCTTCGATCCGTCTTACATATGCCAGTATAGCGGCTATCGAAGTGGAACCCCGGGGACCCCCATTTGCATCAAATTTGGGGGCCGCCCGTTTGACGCATAACGATCGAAGTGGTGTCATTTGACTTGTCATGTTCCTGAGGATAAAATAAATATTTAGATGAAGCCCAAAATATGTGTGGAATTCGCACCGACGACCTTTTCGCCCCAAAACTGTGCATTCCGGGGACTTCCATACAGCCATAAGGCCTAATCGTTTGTCGCAGAGGGTTCCGGATGCGGTCAAACAATTCATCTTGTTGTAATGCACACGTTTATAAAATTCGTTAAGTAATATATAAGGAGGAAACATACCGGATTTAGCGAAGGTGGCTGTAATTCGCAATAGTAGTGCGAAATCTTTTATGTAGATGACGCTGCTTGTATCTTAGAACGAATGTTTCCGAAACGAAATGCCCTCAGATGTTTGTATTTTGTCTTCTCCACTTTTGCTGAGCACCCCGATCTAGGACCCCGATCTAAACACTTGAAGCTCTCGTAGCTAACGCTCTTAAGTCCAACGCTGATGCAGTGTTGGCGGAGAATTTTTTTTAGCGGCAGTGACGTGGTGCTTATCATAAAATAGCAAAAAAAATACTTTACGATGTCGTTCATTGCCTTCACTGAACATTTCATGACGGTGACACGAAAATGTCGCTAAATATAGACAGCAGCGTATGCAGCCGAAGGTGAAATGCGGCGGCCGGCGAGTTTGAACCGATTTGATACTCGGTCAAAATGAGAATAAAGTCTTGGGACTGACATCAACCGCGCGCTTTAAAGAGTTTCGCCTGCTTTGACACAGTCTAGCTCCTGTGCACCCGCGCTCGGTCCTCTAAACTACTCTGGTCCCAGTGTGACTGTGTGCTATGACAATCTGAGCGAAAAGGAGGATGTCAGGAGGTTTTGATGTGCACCACGGCCATACAGTTGAGCGACATGATAACGTACGGGCGCGGCATGCCAGCCTGAATACCGGCCGCCAGCGTCGGAAAAATGCGACAGTAATGTTTGTTCAAGTCCATACTAAGCCGTCGGATGGAGTATCGTTGGCCAATATCGAGTCGTTGGTAGAAGCGATAACAGGAATACAAACAAATGTCTCCCCACGGCGCCTTTAATTGCTGCTGCTCAATCGCGGCTTTCCTGGCCTCAGCTGGCTCCGCTCCTGAAGGTGTCGCGGAAACCGAGCATATCTTTGTTTTACTATGAGACGAGGTTCACAGTAAAATGATGACGAGAGCAGCACCTCAGCGCTAGCCAGTTTCGAAGTGCACTCAGCTGCTGCATCGATGCGAAACCGGCTAGGCTTAGCGACGACTAGGGCAGCCAGTGGGTAGCGCGTAGTTCATTGCCCGGCGCGCCCGCGGGCGGCGTCGTTCCCGAAAGCTCGCCTCGCTCACTCCCGCTGGCTCACTGATTGGCTCAACAGCTTGCGACCTTCACTCGGAAGGCTGAAAAATCGAGAAGCGAGCGACTGGCGCTGCGACTGAGCGATACTTGATGCCCACGTTTGCACTACTGGTGAACAACCTTTAACGCACATATGCTTGGGTTATCGGCTGCGTTGCGGCGAGTCTTAGTTAAGATCGTACGCGACGCCATCGTCACCGTCCGTGACGCACAGGCTGAGAACTTCAATTCCAGTACGTGCCGAAACAACTCGTATTTATCGTAACGATACGAACTCGAAAACACGCCTGCTTCGATGCGCTAGTGGGCTCTTGCTTGTTAAACTACACGCGATCAGGATGCGGCGAGTGCTAGCCGCTGTTGCATATTAGCTAAAGTGAGACGCAAGTATCGACGTAGTTTCGTAACGCAGTTGATATCAAAGCACTCCGCTTGTACTGGTCACCGATAAGCTGTTAAGTTTCATGATCTCCGGTGAGCGTGCCAGTGTCGCTCGCGCAAATTAATGCATAGCAGCTACTCTCCATCGTGCCAATTGCGCTCAACTTATCCACGATATTCGCCAGCTTGAGATACGGCGCTCTTATTCGCTGTTTTTGTCGCAACTTAGTGATTTTATCTGGATAAAACGAAATTGCATTCTGTCAACACCGTCGTCTGCTCCGTCGTCTGCTAGACATCCGGGTCACTTCAGGGGATCACAGGATCGCAGCTTCTACAAACCACATACCAGAAGAAGTAACTGAAAGCGCTTTAGTATTCTTAAATAATATAAAAATAATTTAAAATAAATGCAATGTCTTTGTTGTGAAGATAATATAAGTGTTCATGGTTTAAAAAACTAATTTTTTTGTCGGTTGCAAATTTTCACCGACACGAAAGCGCAGCCGTCGGCGCCATTGCCGCGCAACCGATACGTTGTGTTTTGTATTATTTGCCTCTTTGAGGCATTGCTTGAATACTTGTACGGTGGACACGTGTGAAGAACTCATTCAATAGGAAGGTGAGCAGGAGTGTGTTTTGGAAGCCAACGACCAGCATTTCGGCCTGTCAACATTGGCGAGTTTCAACGGGTAAGCCATGAAGAAAGAGTGCTGCGACGTCTTTTCATCTGTTAGGGGAACGAAGACTCCTGCGCCGTTTTACTAAGCCTGGATGAATCGCATGGCCGGTGAGTCCCGCTCTGCGTTTCTTTGCTAATGATCTGTATTCACACGCGCTATTTGTATGCGGCTATATAGGGATGTGAGTGGAGGCAGTCCGCCTGCGGTTGCCGCAGCTACAATGCGGCGCCAAAAAAGCAGGGCCTATATCCTGCATGACAAGTGTTGTTCTCATTGTCTGTATTACTCGCGTGCCGTGGTAAATAAAAATGGCACCAGATACCACAACAGAGTTACGCTTTCGCTTGCTAGCGCTTCGACAGTCGGTGCAAAAGCATGGATTTGCACTGCGTAGAGGACTATGAGCGAGAAGTGCTGCGCGGCGGAGCGCTCGCGCTTGGCCAGCTGCGATCAGACACCGCACTATTTTGCTCAGGGTTAGTACTCATCGGATTAGTGCTTGTGCCTTAATATGCGTCATACTAAATTTTGAGACAGTGATCGCATGCGAAAGGCTAGTTCATATTCATCGCCTTGTCATTTGTAAACTTGTCTGTGCTTCCCCAGTGGAACAGGATTTCAGGCAGTGTTATGTCAAAGTTAGATCAATGTTGCTTCTCCTGAGCTGTAAACTTTGATGCTTTCTCTCCTTCTGAGCACTGCGAGCTGTCGGAGATGCAACTGCACAATTATTTAGGATTTCTACCTTTTTGCTATATCCCTCGCTTTTGCGGCGCGCATTCAAGTCGTTCGCCATTGTCGATGGTTTTTTTGTTACTTATTTTCGCCTTGTTATTTATTCTTGGTTGCGTGCCATCAGCTGTGGTGCCGGCGATTCTCCGAGCTCGGAAATCTTCCCAGGCACGGGATCCTACCCACAGACCTCCCTTCGCCGCACTCACGAGTGTTCTTTGGTATTTTTTTGTTTCTCTTGCCTTTACTTGCATTGCCAGTCGACAAATGTGTGCAGCTTTTAATTGTATGCAGATTTGTTAAATGCGCTAGCAATTTTTCTATGATGCCAAGCTGTGCTGTGAGGTATCAAGCTTCCTGCTAGTGAAGGCATGCTTTTTTCAATTCTCTCTTCTCATTTAACCAAGGCAGACTGGTTGCAACTTTCAATTTAATACCTAGACATTGGTGCAAGGCACCATGATAGGAATTAATAAAAACCTGCACAACCTATATTCAAATTGGTGTGCGGTATTTCAGCCAGCTCATCTTTCAGTGTGGTTATAACAGTCATTGTGACTTCTCAAAGAATGTATATGGGTGCATTACATAAAATCTGTTCATTTGTTTTGTCATGAGCTAGCTCATTGGTTTTTATTTACTTACATTACGTCTAAGTTTAGTTTTTAAAGCAGTAGATGATTTCCTCTCTTGTCATTCATGACATGGCTACAGCCACTGACAGCTGTTGCTCTTGATGTATTTATTTGCAGTTGCCAGCGGCCAGCATCTATTGGGCCATGCGTGCTTCCTGCCTTCGGCTGTGTCATCCCTCCTGATCCGTTCATGGTAGTTATTCTTTTTAAGTGATGCATATCTTAGCTGCCTATTTAGAAAAATATTTTCAATATAGGCTTGCAGCTAGGTTTAGAAATGCATGAAACTCTACATGCACTTCACAGCAGTGCCTCAGCTTATAATTACCGGAACTGTAGACTTGTACAAAATATAGTCGCTGATGTAGCTCTTGACACAGCTGCTGTTAACATAAACGTGCTTTGACATTGCACACCTGTTGCCTGGTATGCATATGTGTCCTCGAAAAGGACCTATATGTTCATTTATCCCTTTAAAAACATTGTGCTCTACAATGATGGTTTACCAGTATTTCTGATACAGAGACCAAATTGTCAGTCAGTAATGTAACATTGCACGATGACACCAATCCTTGTATGAAATAGCATCCTTGCAATGCACTGGGCAAGCTGCTGTCAGCACAGATTTATTGCTGGTTAATTGCCATAGCATATGGTTATACTGCACAGTTTGTACCTCTACCTTCTTAAAGCTTTATACTTTAAAAATTTAAAATTAGTTGAAGGAAAATTCAAGGAAATGTAACAGTAACTGTCTCACATTTTGGTGGACACTTGAACCGTGATATAAGGGAGGGATATAGAAGGGAAGTAATGAAGAGCTGATGCCCATGTTAGATGCCCCTCTTTAGTTAAACATACCACGCAATTAACACATTTGGTGCAAAACAAACATGGGACTTGCACGTTCACAAGCACCCTCATGTCAGTAAAACAAAGTGCCAATGTTGCCGTACTTTAGAGCTTTGCTCCTAAAAGCGCAGCTGACTGCTGCTCAAAGTTGAGAGCAAAAATATGTCTAATTTTCCTCATGTGCAGTCTGCGGTGCTGGTGCCATTTGCAATGGTGATTGACATTGAGTTGCACGATGCTCAGTCTGTTCCTGGAGTTAGTGATTTTGTCTGTCATGTGAATGTGCTGTTAAAATTAGTGCAATACAATGGTTCTCTAGTTCATTTTAGGTAACTGTGTCCTGTGCCACATGCTACCACCCATTTTCCTAAAATTTCCTAATCTCATTTAGCCATCTGATTGCCACCCATTCATGCATTCACCTACTCTTGGAATCCTCCCAGTGTTTTAGTGTGGTATTGCTTATATCTTCTCTGCATTACACATGCATTGCACTTCCTCTTTTTTTGATTTAGTCAGATCTCTGTTCCTGTTTCTTGCATAAGCATAAGAGGTGACTCAGGTGCACCATCTAGGCTTGTGATGCAATGTGTAGGGCACTTCGTTTTTGGGTAAAACCTGGTTTCTCCCTACTGTTCCATCAAAAAAGATTCTTAAAGATCAGGTTCAACCCAATTTCTGTGCAAATGTGCCTGTAAGAAAGTGTGGTTTGAAGGTGCACAAAGGCAAAGAACTGCTGGAGTGTAGTTTAAGGGAGGAAACAGCGCAATGAAACACGGACACACGAAGAACAGACACACACGAGCGCTGACTCACAACTGAAATTTATTTTGAAGAAAAGATGCTTAAATAGGAGACATGCGAGGGTGCTTAACAGGGCTGCTGCAGCGATAACCGCCAATCAGTGTGGTCACTTCACAAAATTCAAAAACAGCAAAGAAAGAAGTAAGTGATAAAAACGGTGTAAAGGGCCGCAAAAAGGTGGTCAGGTGACAGTAACAATAACAAGACCAATGGGGGGGGGGGAGCATTAAAACCATGAGGGACACAGATGTGAAAATACAGGTGAAACATAAAAATGAAAGACGTACAAGCTTTAAAAGCGTGCCCAAAAAGGGGGGGGGGAGATAAAAGCGTTAAAATCTTAAGACGCAGCGAAGGATAAAACAAGATAAAGGCACTACAAACAAGGGATCACAGAATCATTAGGCTATAGGTTGCACAAGAAAACTTAAGTGTTCATCAGGCCACCCAGAAAATTTAGCTCTTTTTCCGACAAGGAGAGGGATGCAGTGCTCACGCATTGTTCACCAGCTTGATGAATTTGGAGGGCTTCTAGGATTTCCCTCGTCAACCTATCTCGTCCTCGGCCGATAGTGGTGCAGCGATTAAAGTCAGGGGTGCAGATTCTTTCAGTGTCGTCTTCTGTGATTTTGCACTTCTTACAGTGCTTAGCCAGGTGCCCAGAAATTGCTATACTATTTACGTTGTTTTGATGTTCTTGTAGGCGGATATTGATGTACCTTCCCGTTTGACCGATGTACCTCTTCCCGCATGACACTGGGATGGAGTAAATTATTTTTAAATCACAGGGGACAGGTTGATCAGAGTGTGCCACCCTACACCCTTGGGTTTCCGGCGGGTTATTCATTTTGGAACAGAGGGCGGAAAGCTTGTTGGGAGCCGCGAAGACGACATCCACGCCGGCGCGCTGTGCGACTTTCTTTAGACGATGGCCGATGGTGTGGAGGTAGGGCATTGCCACAAAATTTCTGCGTTTATCGTTTGAAGCAACAGGTCCGAGGTGTGGCCGGGGCTTCTTGATCATGGAGCCGGCTACTGATACAAGCAGATGCAAAGGGTAGCCTGCTGTCTACTGATACAAGCAGATGCAAAGGGTAGCCTGCTGTCAGCAGGCTACCCTTTGCATCTGCTTGTATCAGTAGCCGGCTCCATGATCAAGAAGCCCCGGCCACACCTCGAACCTGCTGCTTCAAACGATAAACGCAGAAATTTTGTGGCAATGCCCTACCTCCACACCATCGGCCATCGTCTAAAGAAAGTCGCACAGCGCGCCGGCGTGGATGTCGTCTTCACGGCTCCCAACAAGCTTTCCGCCCTCTGTTCCAAAGTGAATAACCCGCCGGAAACCCAAGGGGGTAGGGTGGCACACTCTGATCAACATGTCCCCTGTGATTTAAAAATAATTTACTCCATCCCAGTGTCATGCGGGAAGAGGTACATCGGTCAAACGGGAAGGTGCATCAATATCCGCCTACAAGAACATCAAAACAACGTAAATAGTATAGCAATTTCTGGGCACCTGGCTAAGCACTGTAAGAAGTGCAAAATCACAGAAGACGACACTGAAAGAATCTGCACCCCTGACTTTAATCGCTGCACCACTATCGGCCGAGGACGAGATAGGTTGACGAGGGAAATCCTAGAAGCCCTCCAAATTCATCAAGCTGGTGAACAATGCGTGAGCACTGCATCCCTCTCCTTGTCGGAAAAAGAGCTAAATTTTCTGGGTGGCCTGATGAACACTTAAGTTTTCTTGTGCAACCTATAGCCTAGTGATTCTGTGATCCCTTGTTGGTAGTGCCTTTATCTTGTTTTATCCTTCGCTGCGTCTTAAGATTTTAACGCTTTTATCTTCCCCCCCCCTTTTTGGGCACGCTTTTAAAGCTTGTACGTCTTTCATTTTTATGTTTCACCTGTATTTTCACATCTGTGTCCCACATGGTTTTAATGCTCCCCCCCCCCCCATTGGTCTTGTTATTGTTACTGTCACCTGACCACCTTTTTGCGGCCCTTTACACCGTTTTTTATCACTTACTTCTTTCGTTGCTGTTTTTGAAATTTTGTGAAGCGACCACACTGATTGGCGGTTATCGCTGCAGCAGCCCTGTTAAGCACCCTCACATGTCTCCTATATAAGCATCTTTTCTTCAAAATAAATTTCAGTTGTGAGTCAGCGCTCGTGTGTGTCCGTTCTTCGTGTGTCCGTGTTTCATTGCGCTGTTTCCTCCCTTAAATGTATTACCAACTAGCCCGGAACCTTGCTCTTCTGGAGTGTAGTGGATGTCACATAATTCTTCTGACAGATTTTTTAAACAATTCTGGTTATTTTATTTCTCTTTTAATGTTTATTGTTTGTCGGTTGCTTATAATTTTTGGATAAACTGAAAACTACATGTACTGACTGGTATTTCATTCCAATAATTATACCCATTATTATGAAGCTGTGCTGGAAGGTAGGTGTGCATTTAGTATGCGTGCTTTGAATTTCAGTGATTGTTTCTGCAATGCAAAATGGAGGACAGGTCTCTGCTGTGCAAGTTTTTTGCAATGGAGTGAAAGTAGCTGGAGCAGCATTTGCTGCTGTGTCACCAAGCCAAAAGTTCTCCCACAGACCACTGAGCTTCTGAATACCTATGGCTTAAAGCTCGAAGCTCTGGTTGGCCTTCCCGAGGTTTTCTGCATTAACGAGTGCAAGCCCAAGGGCTCAGAGCTAACAAAGCATTTGAAACCATAGAGCTATACACAGAAGTGCTGGGACCGTGCAGCAAGTCAGTGTGAATTAGGTCGCGATAAACGTGGTTTACTGTGGAAAGCTTGTGTGAAAAAATAGTTGCGCTCACAGAAACCGCTGTTTCTTTCTTAGTTGGTCATTGAAACAAAGCAATGCATGTAAAATTTTATATCTCACTGATCCCTCAATTTTTTTCCAGCTAAAGACCAAGTGTCACATGGAAGTTGTGCAAGCCACCAAGTTGCGTGTGATTTTTGCCAGGGACCTGGAGCAGGCTGGGAAATTAGTGGATGGTCAGTGGTATTCACTCAGTAAGGCAAGCTTTTTCTGTAAGTACAGTTTTTAGCATGGCATTGCTTAGGAACGCATGCACTAATCTGACTACTCTATGACCGCCCATGCTTCAAGAATAATGAAGTTCATGAAAAAAATTGATTTCCGAAAAAAAATTTCTGCTTCTGTTATGTTTTTTCAGAAAAGTATTTGCCATTTAAAGGGCTGTGAGAACCTTAAAAATTATTATGTGCTTGTTTTGGCCTTTTTTCAAATTTCTTCCACATCTATGTTGGCCTGACCTTGTAGCTTGTCTGCATGAAATTGGCTGCTACCTACAGTTTGCTTTTTTGTTGCTCCTTTATTGCCTGTCACAATCTTTACTTTGTGTGGCAGTGTCATGCAGTTTGGGAAGTAATCTGACCTTATTTCTGCATTGGCCTGTAGTGCAAGCTTTTGCATGTGGGGCATGTTTATGGTGTCCTTTTGTTTGCTGTAACTGCAGTTTGGCCATGAGGGTTAGAGGCTTAGTCCTTTTTTTATTTTGATGCAGTGTCATATACTTCATGCATAAATTAATGAAGTAAGCACTATTTTTTGTAATAAATGAACATTCATTATAGCTGTGGCCATTATAAGTGCACTTGACTCTAAAATGGCTTTCTTTCGGCCTTCAGTATTACATCTTAAAACCAGCCGGAAGACACAAAACAGGAGAAGAGATGAGCACAAGATGAGGCTGGTCTAACAACTGAAATTTTATTGAAGGAAAGTGGCAAAAGAAGACCTGCAAAAAGATTCAAGCATGCAAGACCCCAAAGCAGTGAGAGGGCAAAAAATAACCGAAAGGCACTGATTTACTAGTAAACCATCTAAAGAACTAATTCCTTACAGTGAAGGTTCACCGACGGTTTAGCCAGGCACTTGTTTTTAGCCTTACTGATGTAGTAAGCCTCAACTATGTCAGGACAGATTTATCACTTCCCAAAACCACTGATGTGCCGCAGAAATCAGGCGTGCAAAGAGAAAGGTCGTCCTCCGATTGCATTCACGAGTTTGAACGTGCAGTGTCAGGTGAAAATTCGCCTTCCTCTCTATACAGTGAAAGTGTTCTCAGCCAGGCGCACATTCAGATATCTGCTTGTCTGCCCATAGTATTTTCAGCTACGAGGCAGTGGAATGCAAAAAAACCTTTACTTTTGCAAGTGGTGAACATTTTTTATCTGCCGCTGTGCATAGCGGACGATTACCCGTAGTTGTATCAAGCCTAGTTTGAACGAAGAAGCAAAGGGCTCCTACCTTACTTTTAGCGGTAAAGACAACAACAACATCATACTTTGGTGCAACTTTCTTGAAATGGTGTGAAATAGCGTGGATGTAAGGTATAGAGCCCGTCTTTTTGTGCTGCTCAACTACGTCAGCATCATGTGAACGGTGTTCCGTTCCCTCGAGAGAGTAAAAGCACACTCTGACAGGTGCGCAAGATGGGCAAGTGGGAACCCAGGTGCCATTGGCTTGGAAACCTGCTCCGAGAATGCATTCTAAGCACTGTGATGGCATGACTTTCATAAAGCGGTCGTGATGCATGTGATTGCCAACCTGTCCTTCACCAGCCTCGAGTGGTTCAACTCGTAGCTAAGAGGCTTCCTGATCTTGGGCTTTGGCGCCAACATATGTGGTCGTCCGCAAAGCGCAGGTCTAAGTCAAGAAGCTACAAATGGTTATGCTTAGTGAAATTCAGACGTAAAAGATAGGCTTTGACCACATGCCTAAAGATTTCTAAAACATCTTGTGCCAACTTATCTGAGCCCTCCTTGTGCAAAAAAATTAGGTAGCTATCAACATAATGAAATGCTACTATGCCGATGCCTTCCAAACAGGGCTTTGATGCGGTTTTGACTCTGGACAGAAGAATGTCGCAGAGGAACAGTGCAACCTGGGACCCTCTGCATATGCCTGATTTCTGATGTAAATACCGCCTTGCCAACTCACAAAAGTGGAGTTCTGTGGAGTTCTAGTTTCTTGTGGACAGCAACCTGGGCAGGTGCTCTGCAGTGAGCATCGACATGGAGGGCCTGCACTATTCATTGTCACATGATAGACCTTTAAGGCATGTGCAAACTGCATCAGGGTGAACAATGAACATGCTTTTACAGATGATTGTGTGATTTCGGTTGCTGGCTTCTTGGGGCTGTTGTCCTTTTACTGCAAATCCGTATTTGTCAGTTGGCAGAGCGGTATTTACACGCAGGTCGTACCTTTGCTCAGCAACATTTTTTTGTCTAAAGTCGATAAGGCATTGGAGGCCTGTTTGGAAGACCTTGGCATAGTAGCATTTCGTTATGTTCATGACTGTAATTTTTCTGGACATAGAAGGCTCAGATAAGTTGGCACAAGATGTTTTAGGAGTCCTTAAGGCATGCGGTCAAGGCCTGTCTTTTACATCAGAATTGTCTAAGCAGAACCGTTAGCAGTTTCTTGATGCAGACTTGCGCTTTGTGGATGAATATGTTTGTCGGGGCTACAGCTAAAGATCGGGGAAGGCTCTTTTTAGCTACGAGTCGGACCACTCGTTGGGGAAGGATGGTGAAGAGGTGTATTTGTCGCTGGTTAAGGTCAGTAAAGATGGAAACACTCGATGGGTGTGCAATCGTGTGCATGACATCAGCTTTAGATAAGTCATGCCATAACTGCTGAGGACGCATTCTTGTAGCAGGTTTCCAAGCAGCTGGGTTCCCACTTGCCCATCTCAACAACCTGTTATAGTATGTTTTCACTCGGTCGAGGGTAAGGAGCAGATACTCCGATGATGCTGATACACCTTACCTCCACAGTATTTCACAGTCTCAAGAAAGTCGCGGGAAAGCGTAATGCTGCTGTTGTCTTAACAGCGAACTGCAAGACAGGAAGCCTTTGCGCCGCCATTAAAAAGGCTTGATAAAAGTGGGTACTTGTCCACAATGGACAGTGCCACAAAAAAAGGTTCACCACTTGCAAAGTAATGGAGTATATTGCATTCCACTGCCTTATGGCTGCAACTAATATGGGCAGACAGGCAGATATCTGAATTTGCACCTGACTGAGCACTTTCACTCTATAGGGGGAAGGCAAATTCTAATCTGGCACTGCACGCTAAATCTTGTGAATGCAAATCTGAGGATGACCTGTCTCTTTGCATGCCTAATTTCCACGACACATCAGTGGTTTATGGAAGGGATAAATCTGTCGGTAGATAGTTGAGGCTTACTACATCGGTAAGGCTAAGGACACGTGTGGCTAAGCCATCGGAAAACCTTCACTGTAAGGAATTTGCTTTTTTAGATGATTCATTAGTATGCCAGTGACCTTTGATTGCACTTCGCCCTTTCACTGCTTTGGGTTATTGTGTGCTTGTATCTCTTCGCGGGTCTTCTTTTGCGGCTTTCCTTCAATGATGCCGCCGCAGTGGCTCAGTGGTTATGGCGCTCGGCTGCTGTCCCAAAAGACGCAGGTTCGATCCTGGCCGCACCAGTCAAATTTCAATGGAGGCGAAATTTTAGAGGCCCGTGTACTGTGCATTGTCAGTGCATGCTAAAGAACCCCAGGTGGTCGAAATTTCTGGAGCCATCCACTACGGCGTCCCTTATAGCCCGAGTCGCTTTGGGACGTTAAACCCTCACAAATCAAATAATCAAAATCTTCAATTAAATTTTTGTTAGTCCCGCCTCTTGAGCTCATGTCTTCTTGTGTGTTCTGGCTGGTTTTAAGGTGAGTCAGTACCAACTCGGCCAGTCATAAGCCTTGTTCAGTATTACAACATTTTGAATAAAGTGAGTTTACTAGGCTATGTTGCCGGGGATCGTGTCCGCAGCAGTTGTGGGCAACACGGAAGAGATAGCGTCATATGATTGGTTGTGTAATTGGCAGAGGATGATGTGAGGATGCTGCTCGAAAAGAAAATTTCATAATTGGATAATTATTTGCAGCCAAAAATGTCCAAAAAGTGGCTGGGCCAGAGAAAAAGTGCCGCAAAATTTGAAAACACTGAAAGTAGGAGCTACAGCGTAGTGCCAAGTTTGAAAAACTGGAAGTATGGACAAAGCCAAAGCTTGGCGCCAAATTTGAAAACTTGAAATGAGCAATCACGTGACCAGTGATAAGTTTCCTATACTTAACTAGGAGATAGGAAAAAGAATGATAAATTACAGGCAATTAGGTAATTATTGAGAAGCGAAAGGCAATGAATGCGTGATTAGACTGGGCAAGTATTCAGTTAGTGGGCAGGAACGATCCATGGAGGAAAATTTGAAAACTCGAAATCGTTGCTGGGATGAAGTGAGGGTAAAATAAGAGTTAATTGATAACCAATCAAGTCAACGAGAAAACAACCATGGCGCCAAATTTGAAAGGCGACCAGTGTCGAGGAGGCGTCAACGCTTTCACATTTTTTTGCGCAGGTAGCAGCGGTGATCTCTGTTTTTTCTTTTTTTCAGCCAAGACAAAAACCATTTTTCTTGGCTCATGGGCGATGTATCTAGGAACCTGCGGCCAGGACAACGCTGGACAGCATGCATCAGCAAGCTCGAAAAAAAAGCACGAAACAGTAAATAAATATTGATCATTTTCATTTCAATTCTAGTGGTTTTGTGCACGAATTTCTCTGGAATGCACAAAGCTTGTGTTGACAGGCGACCATTAACAAGCTGTGCATTTTTGTGCATAGCGTACTCCAGAACACAAATCCTGTGTTAATTGACAGGTGACAGTAACGACTGTTACACAGTGTACGAGCACTACACAAGGCACACTACAGAAGACAAGGCAAACTACAGAAGACAAGACAGACTACAGAAGACAAGACAGACTCCAGAAGACAAGACAGACTACAGAAGTCAAGACAGACTACAAAAGAGAGGACAAACTACAAAAGACAGACTATAAAAGACAAGACAGACTACAGAAGACAGGACTACAAAAGACAAGACAGACTACAGAAGACAAGACAGACTACACAAGACATGCCCAAAATACGACAAGACTACAGACTACAGAAATTTTTTGTCTTAGAATCCTGTAGTGCGTTTTGACTGGGACGTGCCACTGTGGAAGAAGAAAAAGCGCCTGCATCCGTGGAGAAAGAAGATATTACTCTCCCGCTCGCGCGCTCGGACCACTTAGGGACCGCTAGTTTTACGTCTCGTCTCCGGAGGCTCTCCTTCGAATAGCTCGTAACAATCTTGTAAGGATAAAATTATTTTATATCAGCCTAAATTGTATAAGAAGTTCTCAGTAAAGCATCGGCTTTTCAGCATTGGCGCAGAGTAAATTTATAAATCCATACATAGAAGAATTGATTTTGTCATTCTGTATTTAGGGCAGCATACATGACAGTATTTTTCGCTCACTGTCAAGCTTTAAAAACAATTGGCAGTGGCCAAGCTCGGCTATGCCAGGATATACGTAACGAAAGCTGAGACAAAGCTTGGTTAGGCTTGGTTAATTTTGACTGCAAGTCCAGTTTAGTCGTGTTGTTTGGCTAGTTGTCACCTGGTTGGTCACGCGGTGCGACCACGGGAGGAATGTGAACAACGGCGAAACTGAGTTTGTGGCCAATGTAGCTTTCGCTACAAAAATAACGCAGGTTTAGCCATGTGACTTTTTTTCCAAAAACACTTCCCACATAGACCAGGCAGACTATTTCCCACTGAAGTGAATTAAGAGGCTTTTTGTTTTAGTTTTTTGGTTTTACTCAGCTTTGTGCGGAGGCACAACTGCGTTTTGCAAGCGCAGTGTATGAACTGGAAGTGAGGCTTAAGAAAGCTGCACAAGTTTTCTAGGAGAAACACGGCCAGAACACCTCACTGCTGATTTCACGTCATTTGCAAGGTTCCTTGGGTCGCTTCTTTAATAACGGAGGTATTTTAAGAAATTCCGTCTTCTCTATGCATAACTGTATTGATTAGGAGGACCCGACTGAGCATGTGTTTAAATGTTCATGTATGAAATGCAGCGTGAAAAATAGACGTCGATGAAAAGAATAGCACAAAGACTGAATTTCAGGTGAACATTATTTTGAAACAAAAATATGTGAAGTTCTTCTGCACACAAATTACACATAAGTATGCACCTTGCAGACAGGTGCAAATTGTTTTACAAATGCAGGGTTCTTGTGGGTCCTTGAAAATTCTTGAATATATGAAGTATGCTTCCAATGGCCTTGAGGGTCCTGGAATTTCTCGGTGGCACTTGAAAATCCATGAATTTATGGTGTCCTGAAGGAAGCAGCCAGGAAAGAGCTCTTGAACGCGCTAAGTTATGTTTCTTTCACCCAAAAATACAAGATAATTCCAGAGGCACTTTTGGAGCAAAGAATTTAATCTGCGCCACAGTGACTTCATTCCACCTCTGAGCAACCCTGCATCGGAAATGAGTGCATATGTGTGTATGTATTCGCCGGTCATTGTGTGAATTCTTCGTAGCCGGTCATTCTTTGCTGTTTGTAAGACACGTGTGAGGAGATATTGTATGAACATTTTGACCAGCAATGTTTTGTGATGATTGTTGTTTTTCCAGCTGCATGTAAGCCACTTAACAATAACTTGCTCATAGTTGTTCCGTAAGATGATATTTATCCCTTTATTTGATGAGATTAAAAATTGATGATCTACCTAACAACACCCCATCAGTAGTAATAAAAAGAAATGCCGGCACTCATCTAGTGATTTATCGAACTGCCCTAATAGTAGCATTTTTTGTGAGCACCTAGGCCTTATAGGGGGGCTAGACGGTGCACCACTATGGAAAGAGTTGAAAACGTTAAAAGAACGTACACCGCAGGAGACACGAATGAGCGCTTGTCCGTGTCTCCTGCTGTGTGCATCCTTTTAATGCTTTCAACATGTTGCACAGCAATATGGTCCGACTGTATTTGAAAGACTGCTTAGAAAAGGGCACAAGGCTTTTAAAGGTGGGCGAAAAAGAAAAGAATTTTAAATTTAATGGCTGCCTGGAGTTTTTAAAAAGCAGATTGGTTCCAGCATTTTTTGTGGTAGAAATTTCATGTTCACTGAAAGGTACACTTATGCTAGATGAAAAATGCTGCTTTGATAAGCTGCCCAATTCATTTGTCGTTGAAGAAATCGGCAGAATCCCTTGAAAGTTTGTGAGGACCCTTGAATATTTGCTCTGAACCCTGCCTGCATAAAACCTGCAGACGCAGAAGTGCACAAATTATGAAAAACATCGATGTAAAAAAAAAACAAGGGAATGACTTATTTTTCTCAGTGTTTTCAAAATATATCTCTTTGTCATTAAAGATTCAGGAGAGCATAATCATAGTGCAAAGAAAACGTAGAGCAGACCCCTGCGTTCAGTGAATTTAGGAATCTGATTCTCTTGGGCCTTTCGCAATTCTAATTACAGACTGCACTACCTACAGTTGTACCAGTTACTGCGTCGCATGTGTATACATACAAGAACCAGTCTTGGATATATGGACACACCAGAATCGAGGTCATCGCTTTGAAAACCAGAACATTGATCTGGCCATCATGATATGCCTTCTGGTGTACTACATGAAAAAGCCTGAGCTACCCGCATGCTTTTTCGCAGACACTTATTTTGGTGCAAAAATTCCTAAGAGCACAAGATAAAATCCCACGTGGGTTATCTCCAACGGGTTGAAGTGCTTTTTGCCACTCTTAAAGAAAAAAAAAACATTGCCTAATCAGTATGGCTACAAAAGATCGTTCTGGCAGAAGCGGCAGACGTAGCAATATATATTTTCTTGGCAGAAAAAACTTGTTGCACAGAGTTCATATAATGAATGAATATTTTGTAGTTTAAATAATGTGCTTATTTTTTATTCCTTTCACAATAAATTGTTTTGCATCTGGGCAAAGGTCTGAAAACCAATGCACTGCTTCTGCATTTGCCGATTAGTCCGCGATTACATCTGTAGCCATGGGCTACCGTATACACGTGAGCATAAGAAATGTATTGTTCAGGAAGGTGATAAAATAGGCCAAAAAAGCGCGGTTAACCTAACTCTTTCTTTGATTAAAGGGCGCTAATCATAGTTATTATACGCAGTGAAATGAAAATATAGTTCGCTGCAGATGGGATCCGAAGCCACTACCTCTGCATGTCATATGCAATGCTCTTAGTTCCGACAGAGATCACTGCACCAGATGTGCGGAAGTTGTGGGTTTGAATCTACATACATACATACATACATACATACATACATACATACATACATACATACATACATACATACATACATACATACATACATACATACATACATACATACATACATACATACATACATACATACATACATACATACATACATACATACATACATACATACATACATACATACATACATACATACATACATACATACATACATACATACATACATACATACATACATACATACATACATACATACATACATACATACATACATACATACATACATACATACATACATACATACATACATACATACATACATACATACATACATACATACATACATACATACATACATACATACATACATACATACATACATACATACATACATACATACATACATACATACATACATACATACATACATACATACATACATACATACATACATACATACATACATACATACATACATACATACATACATACATACATACATACATACATACATACATACATACATACATACATACATACATACATACATACATACATACATACATACATACATACATACATACATACATACATACATACATACATACATACATACATACATACATACATACATACATACATACATACATACATACATACATACATACATACATACATACATACATACATACATACATACATACATACATACATACATACATACATACATACATACATACATACATACATACATACATACATACATATTTATTTGTCACAATTACAAGTTGAAATAAGTGTGCCCGCGGAAGTGCAAGTGCGCTTGTGGGCGGGTCACGGCAATCAAACGAAGTACATGCTCAGTATTGACGAAAAAACATAGTTTCCTGTATGTAGAAAGAAAACAAATACAACACAACAAAGCTTATTGCAATAAGACACGTACATAATATTCCTAAATACAAAAAAAGAACAATATCAATAATGCAAACTGCCAAATTAAGACACTTATTTACACAGGATCAAAAACAACTTAAACAACCTAGATTCACATGGGATGGCAAACTCAAGTATTTAAAGCATTCTTTTAATGCAAGCTTACAGGGCTTTTGACATATAAAGCCAGGAGTTTATTCTACATTTTACCTCTTTAAGGGATTGTAATGATAGCATTTCAGTTGGAAGCTGGTTAAAATGAAATGGGATGTAGAACATTCGGCACCTTTTCCCGTAGTTAGTATATACCTTGGAAAGTTTGAACGGATTTATTTTTTTAATACCTTGAGCTTGTTTTCAGGGGTTTTTAATTTTTTTTTATTGAGAAATAGTTTCTGGTAATTACTACATGCGTGAATAGATCTTCAATGCAGGATATATCAGCAACGAGCATCCGTTTGGTGCTTTCAAGGGCCTTCATTGACGTGCCATACAAAACGTTAGCGGAAATTCTGCTCAGTATTCTATCCATTTGACTGCATCTTGACGATGCACACGAACCATAAATAGTGACGCCATACCTTAAAATGGACTCCCCTAGGGCCTTACACACCAGTTGACACAGCCTGACAGAAGTATTGAATCTTATCCTGTACAGATGCATAGAAATTACACGAAGACGTTTGATGAGATGCTCAACATGGGCTGTCCAGGTCATGGTGGCGTTAAAATGAATGGCCAGATATTTGACTGTTTCAGAGAAGGGTAAAGGAACACACTGGAAACTAAAGCAAACATTACCATGCAGAATAACAGATTCATTTATATAACTTTTTTATGTGGATATCTGAAATAAACCAAAGTTGTTTTTTGCTTATTTACGTAAATCTGATTACCTGAAAACCAGTCGCACACTTGTTTAACATCCGACTGTAGCAGCTCTGCATTCCTATTGTATGACTCATGCGCAGCAAGCAACGCCGTGTCATCGGCGTATTGGTAGAGTAATGAATTCAGACCTAGATGTGCTAAACCATTGACATAAATATTAAAAACGAAAGGTCTTAAAATGGAACCTTGTGGCACGCCATATAGCATTGGTTTGAAATGGCTGAAGTCATCTTTGACTCTCACAACCTGAGCACGATTGGAGAGGTAGCTATTGAAAAAAAGGTGATAAGACGCACGAAATCCAATTGTGTCTAGTTTCTGTAACAAAATCCCATGGTCAACAGTGTCAAAAGCTTTGCATAAGTCTAAAAATAATCCAAGGACAACCTAGTTTCTATCTATATGCAAGTTAATGTGATCGCAGCAATCTTCAAGAAGATCTACAGTGCTCATATTACGCTTGAATCCATACTGTGTGTTATTGATTATAGAAAATCGGTCACAGAACGGCACCATATTTCGATATACAATTTTCTCCATTAAAACAGTAATACTCGGCAATATTGCGATCGGTCGGTAGTTTCTTTTATCAGATTTTTCCCCGTTTTATGTATTGGTCGTATAACAGATATTTTCATTCCTTGCGGTATATCTCCTGTTGAAAAGCAACCATTGAGAATATGCAAAAGCACGATTTTTAGCTTGTTATAATTATTCTTTAGATCACGTAATCTGATCTTATCATATCCTGGAGGTTTGTTCAATGGGAGGACCTTAATAGTATTCCATAACTCAGTGTCACCCAGTGTCGGTAAGAAAGCAGAGTTTGGAATGCTTGGACCTATATACGGTGTAAACGGAGCCTGGGGCTGCGATTTTAATTCCTTCACGGATGTAGCGAACTGCTCACTGAACGAGTTCGCTGTTGATTGACTGTTTTCGCTACCAAAGATACGAGTTAGTTCATCATCTAGATTTCTGCTCTTTGTTTTCCCCATCATGTCATGAAGAAGTCACCACGTCTTTTTCATATTACCGCGATATTTTACAAATTCAGCCGAGAAAAACCGCCGCTTCTCTAATCTCAACTTTGATGTAAGTTTATTCCTATGTTCACGATACTGCTTTCGTAACTCAACATCAGAGGGATTGGACTTACACAGTTGCCATAGCTTACTTTTTTCAAACGATAATGCTATGACATCATTTGTTATCCATTTCTTTTCGGGGTTTCTAATTTTTTGTTTCACTCGTCGCATGAAACGAGAGTAAATCTCATTGAATTTTTTAACAAGTTAGTCATATGCTTCAGTATGATCACGCATTGTTAGGCTTTCCCAGTCAAAGATCTGGATCAAGTCGTCTACGTGTCGGTCGTCAAGAATGGTTATTGTACGCAGAGGTGGCTTCGGCGTTTCAGGTTCATTACTAGTCATACAAAGAGCCTGGAAATAATGATCAGCTACTTTTTCTCGCACCACTGCAGCCATTGCATCTAATGTTGGACATCTTGTAGCAATGTGATCAATACAAGACTGTGTAAGCAAGGCACCAGCAAATGCCTCCCGAGTGTAACCACGAATAACATTATGAATGCCATACTCTGCTAGTAAATCAAGATAATCCTCCACACCACTTTTCTTTGATTGCAGAATGTTAATGTTAAGATCCCCCGCTAGTATAATATTACAATGAGAATGTTTGCTTAGGAAACAGGAAAACGCAGTAAAAAGTCGTCGCAGGTCAGAACTAGGTGGACGATAAACTGCGATAAGCAAAAATGTCTCAGCGTGGTTACTAACATAAAGTGAAACAACTTCTGCAGTCGTAAATGTACAAGTCAATTTCTCGACAAACCACGAATTTCTAACAAACACTAAGACCCCGCCACCTCTGCCAGAGGACCGACAGAGCGAGAAAGACTGAAATCCCTGCAATACAAACCCATGAGACTGGAGCTCATTTACATTTATTTCAATCAACATTACGGCGTCTAGATTTTTTAACGACTTGCATAAGTGGACGTTTAGAGAATCCCAATGCCTTCTAATGCTTCTGATATTTACATGTACGAGGTCTAGATCAGCTTTTGAGCGTGATGTCGTGAGGAAGCCATCTCTGTGTCCATTCCATTCAGCAAACGAGTCAAACTGATCATTAATTGTTATGGAAGTTTGCTAATATCATCCTCATTTTGAATCTTAAAAACAGCAGAGCCCTCCATTTCCCTCACGAAAACATGTCCATTTTTTGCCCCAGCATATTTGTACGACTTTGCCTTTGCAGCATTTTTAGCGAGCCACAGTAGTTTCTTTGTGTAGGATGTTAAGTTCTCATTTATGTAAATGTTGTTATCGCTCAGTGCATAGCGCTTCCGGAGCCAGAATTCACGGTAGCTCATCGACTTGAATTTCACAAGAATTGTTGAAACTTTGCCAACTCCGGCCGGCAGTCTATGCACAGCATCTATACATTCATCTATTTTTTTTCTGGGATTTCCAACTCACTCGCAAGCGACTTCAATTGATCTACAAGGTCCTCGTTGTCAGTCTTCTCAATTCTATGCACCTCAATATTCTGTCGGCGAGAGTAGGCTTCTAGATTGTTCACTGTGGCTCTTAGTTCATTTATTACAATGGATTTCTCCGCCAGACTCTCAGATTGTTCAATACAGTGCTTTTTTTAATTCTGCAACCTGAGTATTCGGGGTGACCAGCGATCTCTTAATTTCTTCGTAGTTTGACGAAAGAAGGTCAGTTGATGCTTCAACGCCCTCAATGATTTTCCCTTGTTTGTCAATCTTCTCTAGTACAGAATCATTCTTTGCAGATTGATAGTGAATACTTTTGTCAATTTGGTCCACACGCACACTTATTTCAGACAGTTTACTATTGAGCACACGGATAGCGCGCAGCAGCTGGCTCCTGGTCGGTTCCTCCTTTTTTCCACCATTATCTGAATCAGACTCTTGTGAATCCTGTGACTTCAGCGTTAAGAAAGCTGAGCACACCCACTTCGATGTATCAAGTGTCCTCAAAACTTTCTTTTTCACACCTGAGCATTTGCCGGTGTGAAGCCAGCAGCTACATTCAGTGGAACTTATACTATTGTCAGGCTGCACAGGTTTCGAGCCCACAAAGCACTGAGCATCTGGCGAAGCCATTGAAGCACAAAGCAAGGAGACAATCAGCAAACTGCAGTCTGACGAAGTGGTCAAAAGTACTGTCTATCGAGCAAGAAGAAAAGCTGTTACCTAGAACGATAAAGCGTGCGTCAGTAATCGAGCCCACACTCCTTCGGACTGCAATCCGCCGATCGTCGGTAGCAGCTTAAATAGCGTGGCTCCTGACGCCGCCCATGTCGCCGTCCCACGTGGCTTGCCGTCGGTTCCTCGGAAGCGCAACTGTACAACTGTCGAACGCAGCTGAGGCCAGGCAATGTTCATGTATCCGTCAGCAGGCAGCCAAGGCTTTCATCTTGTTGTTCTTGATTATCTAGAACGATAACGCGTGCGTCAGTAATCGAGCCCACACTCCGTCGGACTGCAATCCGCCGATCGTTGGTAGCAGCTTAAATAGCGTGGCTCCTGACGCCGCCCATGCGCCGTCCCACGTGGCTTGCCGTCGGTTCCTCGGAAGCGCCACAGTGCAACTGTCGAACGCCGCTGAGGCCAGGCAATCTTCATGTATCCGTCAGCAGGCAGCCAATGCTTTCACCTTCGTCTTCTTGATAATCTAGAACGATAAAGCGTGCGTCAGTAATTGAGCCCACACTCCGTCGGACTGCAATCCGCCGATCGTCGGTAGCAGCTTAAAATAGCGTGGCTCCTGATGCCGCCCATGTCGCCGTCCCACGTGGCTTGCCGTCGGTTCCTCGGAAGCGCAACTGTACAACTGTCGAACGCAGCTGAGGCCAGGCAATGTTCATGTATCCGTCAGCAGGCAGCCAAGGCTTTCATCTTGTTGTTCTTGATTATCTAGAACGATAACGCGTGCGTCAGTAATCGAGCCCACACTCCGTCGGACTGCAATCCGCCGATCGTTGGTAGCAGCTTAAATAGCGTGGCTCCTGACGCCGCCCATGCGCCGTCCCACGTGGCTTGCCGTCGGTTCCTCGGAAGCGCCACAGTGCAACTGTCGAACGCAGCTGAGGCCAGGCAATCTTCATGTATCCGTCAGCAGGCAGCCAAGGCTTTCAAGGCTTTCTGCACTTTGTCTGTCGATTTGTGTGCCTCTCGTCCCGTTTTGTTAGCGCAGTTTATACCCTTTCTGTTCGTCTAATTTAGATGCTTTTCAGATACCTTTAGGTTGACGTATACAAAATTTTCAAATTCATGCCCTCTGCGCTAAATGTTTCTGTGTAACCTAGAAAAGAGCCGTGGCCTATAATATACAAGTTGCCGTATGTAAAGGTATCATGTCCTGTAAATTGGCAGCCTAACGATGAGCCTGTAAATTCTGTAAACTGCTGCAGCGCCATGACGGTCTTCTTGTAGCAAAATGTGTACTCTTTTATTGACGGCAAACCATCATTTATTACATTGGAGGGCAGAGAAAGCGCTCACTATCAGACCCAAACTGCGCTGTTAACCTGCCTCCTTTCCTTTAATATTACATTTCTCTTTGAAAGTTAGAGTCATTAACGCTGCGCGTCCTGTGTGAAAAAACGAGTTGGAGTAAATCGTGTGCCTTCGATATTTTGCTCCAGGAAAGAGCTATGTTGTGAGAATTCAGAAGGCAAGGTAGACAAGGAATGAAGGACACTCTGCGTGCGTGTACTTTTTTTTTTCGAGATATTTGTTGATAGGCATAATGAGAAAGGGACAGAAAGTTAGAAGTGTAAACAAGCTTTCCTTAAAAAGTTGCAAAAGTTCTCGATAAAGCGATTGTCAAGTGTCCACTTGCGATAGTTGGCTTCAACGTCCCATCGCAGGCCAACCTTTTTTAGGAAGCGTCGTCTCACGCAGGCTGTAGACGGGCAATTTCACAGCAACTGTTTTCCGTCACACAGTTGGGGCGCAGCACCACAATGGCGATAGTTGTCTGTCAGTTCTAAGCGTTTGTGACGCCACCGATGACGCACAGAGGGAGTCAGAGCCGCTCCTGCCCGAATCCGGCGCACAGGCACCTCTTCCTCCCGAGTAGGACTACGGGGGAGAAGATACGAACATGGAGGAATTCGAGCGCGTGTTCGCTGCCGCAAAGCGTATTTCTCGGAAACAAGGGACAGGAAAGGACTTGGGGGAAGAGGGGAAGGTGGCGGGATGTGTGACGTGTAAAGGTGTGTCATTGTATCCACATGAACATTATGTGCATTGTGAGCATGGCCGCGAATCCTGTGTATACACACCGCACAGGGGTTTTTGTGCAGAGTTAGTGATATGATTGTGTAATTTGGAATGTGCGCCAGACAGCCTTAAGCTGCTTAAGGGCGGCAAGCGAGTCAGTGTAAATATGAACAATATGGAAAGTGGGTGCAAAAAGAAGGGAAGCAATTGCATTGTGTATCGCTTGAAGCTCCACGGCAAGGGGGGGTGCAAGTATCCTGCTATATGTAGCGCGGGAGTTAAGATGACGATAGGAGGGACTGTAAACTGCAGCAACTCCCTGCAGTGCGGTGTGTATCCTGCTATATGTAGCGCGGAAGTAAAGATGAGGATGGGAGGGACTGTAAACTGCAACTCTCTGCAGTGCTGTGTGTGATGCATCGGTTATATTATGCACCCTGGAGGTAGATGCGCGGCCGACATCGGCGGCGAAGCAGAGGAGCGATTGTCTGTGAGCTGAGAGTATCACCATGAAGGAAGAGTCTGTAAACAGTGAAGGTCAAGCGACATCTTTCGCGCTGTGTTTGCCTCACGCTGGTGGATGATTTCACTTAATATATTAAGTTTAGCACACTTTTGCAGAATGGGTATGGTACACTATCCGCGGCTGGAGGATAGACCGCACAAGCTGATGGGCAGTATCAGAACACGCTCTGGCGGAGCGCATAGCTAAGCGTGGAATCATATCGAGAGCAGCATGAGCCGATTTACGGGTCGAGTTTAGCCACGGAGTCCCAGTCCCGGATGTATGAAGTAGAAGACCTTGAACACGCACATTTTATACATGAGAAATTTGAGAATTATCTTCCGTGAAGGTAAGATGGGCTGCTTCCTGTCAGCCACATATTTTTTCAATGCGAATGAAACATGATTTATTACACGATAGGGTCAAACACAAAGGGGAGAGTCGTGATGGTAAGACATGCAGCGCTTGCTGGAACGCATACTGTTGCAGTGACATATCTGGGTGACAGGACCACAAGGTTATGTCGTCGGCGTACGCAAGGACGTGTACAAAAGGTATTTTCTTCATGACACGGAAAAGAGGTATACAAGTTACGTTAAATAATGTGGGGGGAGGACGAAGCCTTCGGGTACACCGCGGTTGTAGGTAAAGTGACCAAAAGGCTACCCATGGAAACGTACACCGAAGATTCTGTTTGTTAAAAATAAGTGAATTGAGAGGAGAAACCGAAGCGGGAGGCCAAGATCAAGAAGGGTACCATGAATTGAAGTTTGAAGGACGTTCTCATATGCCTTTGTGATGTCAGTAGTGGTCACCGTACGAACAAGATAACTATGGGGAAAATGGTTAAGTAGGTCCGCAGCCAAAGCAGCCAGACCGTCTTCCGTTCCAGTTTCGGGGCAGAACCTAAGTTGAGATTCTGGATAGCAATCATTCGATTCCAGACACCATGATAAGCGAGCTGTTAGAATGTGTTCATAAAGCTTGTAGACAGTAGGCGTAAGTGAAATAGGAAGGAGGGCCGAAAGAGAAACTGGCGGCTGACCTGATTTGGGTATTGGTGCAACGATAGAACGTTTCCACTCTGTAGCAATAACTCCAGAATGCCAAACCTCATTGTATGTATCAAGGAACAACTGTAACGCCGGGCCTTCCAAACTGCGAAACAACGAGTTAGGTACGCGGTCGTGTCCGTGAGCAGTTCTGTTTGGAGGCGATCTATGGAGGCTAGCAATTCTGCTATGCTAAAATCTGTAGTAAACTCATCATTGGCTGAGAAATCGATAATATAGGATAAAGGGTAGGAACGCAGTCATGATGTTGGATCAACTGACGGGCTGCCTGTTGTGCAGATGAAGCTTCATCCACCTTCAGAGCCAAGCGAATGCTTTCGGTATCATCAGCTACTTGAGAAGTGCGTTCCATGGCGAGAAAAACCCACCAAAGTTGTCGATTACCCTTTGTAGAGGAGAGGCGGGCACGCCATGCAGTAAGCTTCGTCTGCTAAGTCGCTTTGAGTAGCGCCGTGCACGTGCAGTAGCCCGATGAAGGACTGGAAGAGCTGAAGGGCCATCAGGATGACGAGAAGCATAATGATCCGCCTGGCGACGAAGAGCCCAGAGATTGAGAAGGTGCATGTCCGGATTCGGATCATCTTCGCTTGCAGTAGAGGTGAATGTGTGATTCGACAAAACAGCTGAGAGTGTAGACAGAACAGTCGATGTGTTCAATGTCGACAACATATAACCTGCGCGTACGCAGCCCCATGATATAAAGCGCACGCTGCGGCGTATTTTCCGAAGACGCGAAGGTGGGGTGGAGATTAAGATATGGCAGTGATCACTACCCCAAGTATCTGGTTCAACAGTCCAACGAAGGTTGCCGGGGCCTAGCCACCAAGACATATCAGGTGAATACAGACCATCCCGCGGGCGCGTTGAAGTTTGCGGTTGATTTAGTAGTTTAAATGAATGATCTGGAAAGGCGCCATAAACGTGAGCGTGTACTTTCCTCTTACTCACCTGCATACAGGCAGACTCGTGAAGGCGTAGGCATTCAGTCGAATCGGCTAAGGATTCATTGCCTCCGTATCGCGTAGAAGTGCGCTTGTTGGCGCGTAAGGTGAATGCGCTTTGCCTTGGAGCGTCGCCATTCGCACACCTTCGCGTAGCTGCCAGAAAGGCGATGATAAATTTGCAGTCGCTGGAACGGACGTCTTCTCTTGGCTCAGTGCTCGCTATCCATGAAGTTGTGTGCTGTATGTTACTGTCAAGCGGGTAGAGAGCGCACGTTCTTTTTTGTTGGGTTGATGCATCTTCAGACGTACTCTCCTGGTTCTGTGGCCGCCTTGTTTTAGGAATTCCGTTTGCGGTAACTCAATAACCCCATGTTTTCCGATGCAAAGCGGCAGCACAAGGAAGGGCGTCCGTGACTACCGCTTGTCTCTCGAGAATTGAAGAAAGAATTCCGCCTTTGTCACTGCTGCTTTGACCCTATTCCGAAGCCGCTCGCATAGTGGCGCCTGCGGTTTGGAAGAACAGTGTTAGCTCGCAGTGGCTGCAAGAAAGTATATTTATTTCACATCTATTTTTAATATTGTTTTATGTATAATATTTCGCTACTGTTCAGTAAGAAAACACCGGTCCTTAATTCCGCCTTCGCTATTTTTCCACGAATCCATGATTTCGCTTTAGCTAAGGATACAGGAAGTGATGCCTTGTAATACACCAAAAAAATTTAATGTTTTATTGACCTGAAACTTAACAACCGTCAGACATTCAATGTGCGCGAACCAGACATCTCTACTTTTTAAACTATGAATTTCTTCAGGGAACTATAACTCTCGGAGGTATTTCTTGCTTGAAAACAAAATTGAAAGCATTAAAAACAAGCCGTCCAAATTATTTTATAAAACATTTCGCAAAACTTTCAAATTTTCAATTATGCAGTTCCAGGCGCCTTAGGCTGGTTTCATAAGCGCTGAACTTACATAAGGGGTGTTTCGTGATGTGATGCTGAGCCGTAAGCAGAACACGCGGGTAAGGACAAAATTGCCTCTGCTGAGAGTAAAAAAAAAAGATGGTTGAAGGCATCTGGCAAGAAAGGGTTCATCATGCACTTCGAAGCAATCGGCACTTAATCCTGTACTGAAGCACTGTAGGCTTATTTAAGGATTGCGATTGGGCGATGAAATTTAAAACTGCAGTCTCTGAAAACGCCATTCCTGTGCAATCAAGGAAGATTTTCTCCGCCACCAATGGACGGCACATCGAGAAGTTTTTCTCAGGTTTACTTTACGCATGATGCGTATACTGAGCGCGAAGAACTGTGTTTTCCACATTTTCTTATTGATAATTTTTTTTGTCAAGGTTGCACAAATATTGGACAGGCAGTGCCAAAAATCATTGAAAGACGACATTTCTGTTCAGATGAAAGGCCGTGTCATTGGGAATGAGCGAAATAAGGTCAACTGCATATCTGTCTTGTTTTAAATGAAATACACGAACAAAAAATTGGTAAATTGAGTTTTGACTAAACCATGCTTCACGCTTCTTTAATTAAACTTCAAAAATGTTCTTGCTATATGGAAAGTTTAATCATCCTTCCTTGAACAGGAGCTAATACACTGAGAAGAGAAGTTGAAGCGTATTTTATCCTAACATCCTTCCCTCACAGGGGTCGGAGCAGAAAAAAAAATGACAGCGATTTCCACAACCTCGTATCATCTGGCAAGCAGAGACAAGGCAGTATTTAGTTTCTGGGAGTGACGCGGCGTGCGTTGGTAGTTGCCAAATGGCTTCCTTCAAGAACTAGACAAACGGCAATTTTGGGCAACCATAATAAAACTGGATAGATAACGATAGGAATGGTATTGGCACGCCTTGAGGGGTACCTCGAGCACTAAAACATCAATCGCAATGCCTCGGCGGTATTCGGGTAGTGTCATTTCTCCACAGACAACTTCAATGATGTGGTCTCCAGAGTTTAGCCGCACAAACACTCGAAGCAGTTTTCTACGGTGTTTTTCTTACGGCTGCTGTGCATTCAAATCAATGCGTTTTATACGCAGATGATACTACTGTGTCGTTACCTTACAGGTTCATTGACGATCTAACATTTAATTTCAATCCCGCTTTGAGCAGGTTAACGTAATGGTGTCATTATAATCAGTTCGCCTTTAATTCCGTCAAAACTAAATTTATGGCCTTCATGTACTCCTGCATTAACCATTTGTTTTTTGCAGTATTCCAGCTTCTGATAACACTAGCTTTCTCGCCGTTATTCTTGATTCTACTCTTAAATTTTCCGTCCACAACACTCGTCTGAAAAAAAAAGGATTCATATTCGCCTCTAGAGTTCTGAATAAAGTGCGCTCATATTTTGTGTGTATCGTATTATGCTTTCGTATACAGTGACGTCACATACGTAATTGTTGCATGCGGAAATACTATTGCCATTTATCGTCTGCACAACATTTAAAAAAACCTGGCAATCCGCTTTAACAACCACCGCTCAATTTCAACTAATGCTCGTTCATTATCACATAAGCACAACATTTTATCAGTCCACCAGCTACTTCAGTACGACCTAGGAATCAAGTTCATTCAGCTAGTAAATGAGACCCTAGATTTTAAGTTTTTCTGTCCCACTCTGAAGGCCGACCACAACTCTACTTAATTTGTCACTATAAATAATTTTCTAATCCCCCAAATTCCGCACCAATTACGGAAAAAATGACGTCGTCTTTTGTAGGCATTTAATTTTAGAACACATTGCCGTTCAGTCTAACTACCTCAATTTCCTCGTCTGGGTTCGAAAATAAGCGGAAGGTGTATTTTTGGATTCCTGGTGTTTTTTTTCTGTTTGGCATTTCAAACAAGTGTTATTGCGATCTTAGACTTCGTTTTTGTTTCGAAGTACTGATATGTTATTTTCTGTATTTTATAACTATTCGCTAACTATCTGTTATTTTTTCCTATATTGTAATGATCTATCAAGGATTCTGGCACGGTCTCCTGACTATGGGACCCGTGTCTCTATTATTTTCACCTTTGTGTAATATTAGGCCTAATAAAACAGAGACTTTAGAAAAATGTGCATAATCCAACTTGATTCCAAACGCCATCCTTGATGCTTTGAGGCCTGATAAAATCGCTGCCCAAATGAGTATTAAAGCGACCGGTGTGTTCTCCGCAAATTGCAGTCCTCTGGCACACTTTGTTTAATATCAACCAAATCTGCTTTCCACAAAATCTTCCCAACACCGTCCATTTCACCATTTTCGACAAGTTGATTTGCTTGTGGGGCTGAACTGCGACGCATCTCAAGGTGCGTGAAAAACATCAATGGGCAGATATCATAATGTTTTGATATCTCTAAGCAAGAGGCCTCGAAAATGGTGCGTTGGTGCAGTTTACTGCCGACCTGATCTGACGACACTGTACCTGGTGTCGAACGACGGGCAGTCTGTTTTAACGTAGAAATAGGTTTAACAGCTACATTTCTGCCTCTCATTGACCCCACATATTTGCATTTGCGTGTGGCTGCCCGTCCACGCTAAATGAAATAAAATACAGGCTGAAAGATGTAGGTTTCATTCACCCTCGAACACACGTCTCTCAGACGGGACGCGGGCGGCTCAACTGCAGGGTATTCATACTCCCTTGGTCTCTTTAGTGTCATGCGATGTCAAATCACTGAAACTAATTTCGACCGCCTCCGATTACTATGAAAACGACATCACACACGCTGTTACTGTGGCAAACATTGTCCAAGCGAATTTACGCCAAAAAAGTTCTTCCGTGATGTCGCCGGCAACTTAAGCACGCACATGTTAGCAAAATATAGTGTAACATAAACATTTTAGACGCACCCGCCGTAGCTAACGAGTCACAGAACCAGGAATCCACTGGCTGAATACGATGGTGCACTTTGCTTCAACGATAGGCTTAAGGGAGGTAGCAAAAAATAATGTTTCATCTGTTCATAGTAGTCATCCAAATACTTCTTCACGCTTTGAGAAACGTAAAAATCCGGTGAAAATGTTTCTGTACGCAAGAAATTTTTTACCCAGCACCAAAAACATATTTTAAATCAGTAAAAATGGCTTTTCCGGCATATTTCGCCAATAAATGCGTATTGAGGTGTTCCAAGCAAAAATATGAAAGGCAGTTTTGTGCACGGCACCTTTATATATGGCACTTATTTCGAGCGGTTTATTCAGAACACTTTTAGTTTCCAAAGAGAAAATTTTTCATAAGTTGAGGACACTCAACCTAAGCCTGTGATACTCCGTGCCCGTACTTCAATGTAGTGCACGCACCCGCCGTAGCTAACGGGTCACAGAACCAGAAATCCACTGGCTGAATACGATGGTGCACTTTGCTACAACGATAGGCTTAAGGGACGTTGCAAAAAATAATAATGTTTCATCCGCGCTGCACGGCCAGCACGACACCCCGCGTGGTAACCGGAGCGGTGCAGCCGAGATCTCTGGTGCCTTGCTCCTCGTCATCCGTCAGTTTAAGGAAGCGCTACCTGATTGCCGTTAAGCTTGATCTCATCAAAGCACTTTCACCATGGCAAGTGTTCGTCCATGTAAAAAGTATGGATCTCGATATGTAAACATCTGAATCTGCGCTTCTATCAGGTAACGCACTTAGCGGTCAGGTAAAGAGGAAAGTGAAAACAAGTCCGAGGAATCGTCTGTTATGGAATCGTTCGGGATTTCGTGTGGTCGTTCCTTTGTTGTGCCTTGCCCACGAAGGGAATATGTCATGGTGAGTCACCTGCTCGTTTCGCAGCTCCGCCTGTACACAAACGTGAAACACTGACACCTTCCTTTCATCCCGCTGCTACGTTGTTTATTTGTGCGGAGAACTGTGTCGAACTTGTTGGAGCCCCCTCGGCGACGACACAAGAAATCATTCAAGAGAATGAAATTGATCTGACCAGGGCGGTTCCAAATAGCGACAACTTTGAAAGGAACACGGGTATTTGGTGATAACATGACTTCATCACTCTCAACTGCGCACGCTTGGCTTACTTCGTACTCCCGTACAAGGAGAGCGTGGTGTGTGGAAATGCACGTGACCACAAGGAATCACCTTCCAGCGCCTAAACAACGGACAAATCCACTTAAAGCTTCGGGAACCTGCTTATGGGCCTCTTTTGTCAGTCTGCAGCGTGCATTGCAGTGAAGAGGGATCATGATCTTTCGGTGGATTAGGGCGAGGGTTCTCAGAACATTTTTTTGAATGTTTGAAGTGCACCTACTGATATGAACTCAATTCAGTACTACCGCGAGGTAGTGTACGTTTAATGTATTTACCGGGAACGCCGTAATATGCATTTTACGGTTGAATATGCCCAAAAAAAGCATTTTTCATAAGTTGAGAATTTTTTTACGACTTACTTCACATTCTTTGTGTTTCGAAACATTTCTAGTTGCTCTTTTGCCTTTCTTAAAATGTAAGAATGCAGTTAAATGAGTAATGTGAAAACATAAATAGAATTTGAAATTTTTAAAATGTAATAATTTTTTGTTCATATTTAGGAAAAATTAAATAAATTATTCTAAAAGCATTAGACTGCGAAGCACAATTAGATATCGCTACAAAATTCTGCTTCTGGCGGTTAACCAATGACGTCACTGACCGAAACTTGTGGTGCGCCAGCGAACGTCCTACGTTTTCCTCAAAACTGGTCGCCTTAGGCGCGCGCTCCTTCGAATGTATATTTTCGTAAAGAAAACCTTTCGTATCACACAGTTGATCTGATTTGCTTATTATCAATTAGAAGACCCGCTGTAGGCTTCACTAGAGGAAAAATAGCCCCAAGCATGGACGGCATAAACGAAAAACACAAATGCCTGTTGAGGAAAGTTTTTATTCAGCTTTCGTGTTTCTCTCCGCGCTCAGCGTCTCTGCGTGTAGATAAAAGGGAGTAGACGCGCTGGCGCAGAAGTGACAGCGGCGTCTGCGTTGGACAGGAATGGTGTGTCACACGTGTCAAAAGTATGACGGCTGCTTCGGACGTCGGATGAGCGTGAAGGCGCCACAACCTCCAGGACGATGCGACAGCTTCATCGCGACAGAAAAGAAGCGCTCTGAAACAAGGCGGAAAACGCAGTGAAGCAACAGCAGGATCGCGTACGCAAGCTGTGAGTGAAAGCCGAGATGCAATTCGAGTGAGAAACTTTTATTATCGGCTTAAATTAAAAGTGCGTTAGTTGATCTGGCTAAGTGGCTGTCAGTGGAGATTGGCGGTGGCCTCTTGGGCTTTTCTCTCAACCTGTATTTTGGTTTCTAGTTCGGAGCCGAGATGCAAAGAACACCTCTTAATGCGGCGTCTGCACGCAGCTCTGAAGACGCCTTTAGACACCCAGCCACAGAGGAAGGTTGACTGCTGATTAAGATTGCGCTTGAAGTTGACTTTCATCACTTGGTCAATGTTACGGGTGGAGGAAGCGAAAGACAAGTTTAACGAAAGAGTGCTTAAGGCTTGGTTTACTGACAATGATCGGTGTCCATTCATGGAAACAAAAACAAAGCGCAGAGCGCATGGATTCCTACAGTGAGTTAATCCACGTGTAGCACAGTCTAGAGCTCATATTTTTTTTTTTTGACGGAGCTGACTGCTGTTCTCATGTTTTCATAAATTTAAATCTTTCATGGGGCCCCCGTAGAACTTTCTTGACTAAAAGGAATACTACAAAATTACGCTGGGCATCAGTGAGGCTAATGCTGAGGAATATAATGCATTTTATGGGTAATTTCACAATAAAATCCACCTGTCCTTTCAAACACGTGCGAGACCTATTCGCGTGCTCTGCGGAGCATGCAAGGCGTGGCCAATGGCGTGTCCATGACACTCTCTCGTAGAGCCTCAACACTTCTGAAAATGCTATTTTCAAGGATAGAACGCCCTCTACGCACTATCTGGCTGAAATTAAACGCGAACATTGCATATGTAGGAAGCACAGTTATTTACTGTACAGCTTTCAGCCATTATTTAGTATACTAGAGCAACTCATGTCAATATATAATTGGGCATTGCTGAAAAATCTCTCTGCACATTTGAAAAATACCGCATTTGTTTGTTCGCGTTTCAATTCAGCCCGGTAGTACATTGCCCTCGACAGTCTGGGAATGCATATTCGAAATATTGTGCGGATTCCCCAACATTAGCTCGATTCCTTGCCGTCAAAGAGACCCCATCACTCTTCATTAAAAGTTATCGCTGCTCCCCCAGTTGTCTGTTCTATTTATTCCCTCACGTGGCAGAACATTTGTCTACGTGGTGGGTCTGCGCTAACACCAATGCTCCTTACTACACCAAGGATTGCGAGGAAGGTCGACCTATTTATTATCGCTTGTTCTCAAGCAGATCGCACTGGCGATTTCTCACGCATGTTATATTCTCTAATCCACGTATACAAGGACAGCTTGATATACGTGAAGAAGCGCAAAACCCAAGGCCTAAAAAGAGAGCAGAGGTAAGGAGGAAACGCAGAACTATCAACTGACATTTATTTGGCACACTGTGCCTATATTGTTGTGCCCGCGCTTCCTTCCTGCTGTGGAGTTCGGAGAAGTTGGGCATGGGGAGGATTCCATGAGGACCACCGCGGGGGTGGGTGAGAACTCTGGAAGAAACATGGCTGCAGGAACATCGGGTGCAGAGACAATAGCGTCCCCACGTGTTCGATCAGGAATGCCGGAAGCAGCGACGACCATAAGCGTATCCGTTCCGGTCCTCAGACGACGAAGTGCGGTATCAGTGTGGTCCCCTTCGGCCACGCTGGGGTTCAACAATTGCGCGAGTGCCGCACCTTCGACCGAGCTTCCGCGTTCCGGTCACCAATACAAGATCTTTCAACCCCAGCTGGGAGACAGCCTGAATCCCTTTGCCATGGAAGCGCCTTCTGGATCAACATGGGCGCGGTCCGGACACACGTGCGCGCCCACCTGGAGGCCGCGTGGACGACGTGACCGGGTCCTGTTCCCTTTCCCTCGATCGAGCTGCGAGTAAACATCAGGACCGCCCTGCCGTGGGTGGTACCATCAGTGCCATCGTGTGATTGGACATCATTCTTCGAACTGTATTCCCAAGCTAGGGATCTGGGAAATACCATGAGTATTTAAGGAGCTGCTAGTTTGGTACCAGAAGGGAGCCCCTTCTTGAGAGATACCAGAGACTCCCGACTGCTAAGAAGCTCTCTTTACTGTGAAGCAGTCTCAGTTGCCCGTACTTGTACATTATGTATACAGTCCTTGTGTAAAGTTTTCCAAGTTTTCTTCCTACGATCGTCCTCGTTTCTTCTCCGGCCCAGTCACGCTACCTGAATCCCAACAACTGGTGGCAGCGCTGGGATGCTGCTACCTGAGACTCAACAACTGGATGGGAGCTGTGGGATGTCCAAGAAAAGTTACTGGCTCCAACGTACCTCGGCAGCTACGGGACTGGCGGGCGTCAGCTGTACCTTGGCAGGGTGAGTGCCCAACGTTTTCCGTTCATTTCGCCAGACCGTACTAGCACAGGCAGATGCTAGGTGCGGATTCCTGTTGTCTGGGAAATGGATTTAGGGAAACTGTTCTGTCCACTTCATGCTAGGGCTTTTGTTTTAGTGGATTTGCTAACGCATGGTGGAACTCACAATGGAGAAGATAAAAGTGCAAGAGCTGCTCGAAATTTGCCAAGAGCTGGGGATTTCGCTACGTTCTGCGAAAAGCAAAAAAGAAATTCTCAAAATTATGCGGCAGGAGGAGGTGACTACTGTGCAGGTCGACGAGGCTTTGGAAACGATTGTTGGACGCAAGAAAGAAAAAGAAGAGCTTCGGTTGGCTCAAGAGAGAAGGGAGTTGTGTGAGCAGAAAGAAGTAGAGCGTTGGTTAGCTCAAGAGAGACGGGAGGTCTGTGAACATGCTCTAAAAATGAGGGAGCTCGAAATCGCGTAGAACGGAGGGAATATGGCGCGTCTTAGCCCTGTAGCTTCGGTAGAGGAGCAAGGGAGGCAGAGATTGCAGGATCTCGTCTCACCATACCGCGTGGGAGGCGATATTGCACTCTTCTTGGCAAATTTCGAACGTGCATGCGGGAAGGTGCACATCGACAAGAGCGCTTTGTCGGAGAAGTTACTTCCTCTCCTTCCGTGCGAGGCGGCCGAAGTGGTGGCTCGCCTCTCATGGGAAGAGTGTGATGACTACGAGAAGGTAAAGAGTGGACTGCTTAGAAAGTACCGGCTTTCTGCTGAAGCCTTTAGGCAGCGATTCAGGTAGGCAAAGAAAGGCGGAGATTCGCATACTGACTTCGCGTACCGGTTTAAAGTCAACTTAAACGAGTGACTTAAGACCGCTGAGGTGCACGGAAGTCATGATAAGGTACTGAAGTGCATCGCACTAGAGCAGTACTATAGCGCGATTCCAGAAGAGCTGAGGATATATCTGCAAGATGGGCTAACAGATATAGACCTAGACAAAGCAGCACAGCTCGCAGACGAGTATTACGTTCGCCGAAACCTCGAAAAGAAGGCAGGGTACGATAATAGGTTAGGAAAAGGAGAAACCTACTTAAAGAGAATCCCCGACGAAGGGTGCCACCAGCACGCCGGGATCACCGAAGAGAGGAAGCGGGATCAAAAGGAGGAGGTAGCGAAAACAAAATGGACTCACCCAAATCTGCCGATTCGCCGAAACAGCAGGCACCTGGAGCCCGCGCGTTTGAAGCGCGAAAGCACATTGTCTGCTATAATTGCAACAAGGAGGGTCACATATGAGTGAACTGAAAACAGTAAAAGATGGCGTTCGCGTGCATGCGAGAGTCGGAGGAAAACCTTAAATTGCTAAAGCCGTACATGCGGGACGTGGTGATAAATGGCAAGAAATTCAGAGCACTGCGGGATTCAGCGGCTACCATGAATGTTGCTCACCCGTCCTGTGTTTCCTCCACGGACTACACCGGCGAATGCGCCTGGATTAAGCAGGTCGCCGAAGAACAGAGTGCATTCTTGCCTATAGCTAAGGGGACTCTTGAGGGGACTTTTGGCAGGCTAGACACAGAAGTGGCAATTAGCGCAAACTTGCCGACACACTTGCCCTACCTGTTTTCGAACAAATGCAAGCAGCTGCTGAAAGAAAAAGGTCTCTCTTTCACCTCTGGCTTGGCTTGCATGGCGCTAACACGTTCTCGAGCGCGAGAACTCGCAAAGAAACTCAACTGCGCTCCGATAAATGAGCAGGCACCGAACCATTCTCCCGACCAGCCGGGGGATTCAACAGGAAAATTGATCCATCTGAACCGCATGAGCAAGACCGTGAAGGTGTTCCCGAACCAGCGGTAGCTCATGAAATCCAAGGAATTGCCGATTCCGTAGAGAATGGGGCAACAGGAACCAACGCGAAGGGTTCGACATTAACACCTGCTTCGACTTGTTAGTAGGAGTTGTCTAAGGTTGATAGGAAAACACTCATTGCAGAGCAGAAGAGCGACCCATCGTTAAGAGCTCTAAGCAATAATTTCAGAGCAGCGCATTCACTGTCTAAAGTGTACTACGACAAATCTGCACGCAAGCGCACCTTTCAATCTGGCGACCAGGTAATGTTGCTGCGTGCGACAAAAAGGAACAAGGTTGAGGTGCAATGGGAAGGGCCAGCTAAGGTGGTGTCCAAGCCTTCAGACTCCAACTATAAGATAAAAATTACGAACAAACACAATCAGATAATCCACAGTAATTTGATGAAGCCTTACGTGCAGCGTAAGCCATGGTTAACATGGCGCTGAACATGCCAGAGGAAGAAAAGAGGAAGAGATCTCAGACGTACCTTATGTCATACATGAGGAGGAGCAGGCAGCGAATGAGCTGCTAAATTCAATCGACAGAGAGCCATGTTTGACGGAAAGTCAACGAGGAGACATGAAAAACGTCGTCCGCGACTTTGAGGCGGGATTCTCAAACAAGCCAGGAAAAACAACCCTCATCGAACACGACATTCAGCTGCCCAGCGAACAGCCGATCAGGTAAAAAACCTTGGAGTACGTTTTCCTAATTTGGCCAGGATAAATAAGAGCGAGTGGTGTAACTTTCTTCGACTCTAGGTATTGGGGCGGGCAAAATTGAACGCCACGTCGGCCAAATCAAGTCACCTATTCCCGTACAGCGTCTCCTCTAAGCAGCAATCTGATTTCATTTACCGAATTTTTTTTCCTATCCAAGTGCGCCTCGATCGGGAGCCTTGGACAGGTGCCCTGTCAAAACAAGTCGACGGGCGACACCATGTGTTCATTCAGGCAAAATATTTGATCTCTTCAAGTTTTAGTTGAAGTTTTTTTGCTAAGTGCAGTTTCGGCCCGGAGTTTTGGTCTGGCGGGATTAGTGGGTTCTGAGGGCGCTTGCTTTTGTCAGGTGTGGTTTGGCGTCTGTGATCCCTTTTGGTTAGCATTGCAGAGAATTTCCCTAGACGGTCATCTGACGAGGGGAAGAGATGCCGAGCTTCGACACTGAAGGTCATCAGAAGACTCCCAGACAGCATCTGGTTCCTGGCACGCCCAGTCAGCCGAGCTACGTGCGAGCAGTTCATCTTCCGGGCGCAATATCTGCCGTCGGGCGTGCTGTTGTGCCCGCGCTTCCTTCCTGCAGTGGAGTTCGGAGAAGTTGGGCATGGGGAGGATTCCATGAGGACCACCGCGAGGGTGGGTGAGCCCTCTGGAAGCAACGTGGCTGCAGGAACATCGGGTGCAGAGACAATAGCGTCCCCACGTGTTCGATCAGGAATGCCGGATGCAGCGACGACCATAAGCGTATTCGTTCCAGTCCTCAGACGACAAAGTGCGGTATCAGTCTGATCCCCTTCGGTCACGCTGGGGTTGAACAATTGCCCGAGTGCCGCACCTTCGACAGAGCTTCCGCGTTCCGGTCCCCAGTACAAGATCTTTCAACCCCTGCTGGAAGACAGTCTGCATTCCTGTGCCATAAAGCGCCTTCCGGATCAACATGGGCCCGGTCCGGACACACGTGCTCACCAACCTAGAGGCCGCGTGGACGACAAGGTGACCGGGTCCTGTTCCCTTTCCCTCGACCGAGCTGCGAGGAAACATCAGGACCGCCCTGCCGAGGGTGGTACCATCAGTGCCATCGTGTGATTGGACATCGTTCTTCGAACTGTATTCCCCAGCTAGGGATCTGGGGAATACGAAGAGTATTTAAGGAGCTGCTGGTTTGGTACCAGAAGAGAGCCCCTTCTTGGGAGATACCAGAGACTCCCGACTGCTAAGAATCTCTCTTTACTGTGAAGCACTCTCAGTTGCCCGTACTTGTATATTATATAAATAGACCTTGTATAAAGTTTTCCAAGTTTTCTTCCTCCGATCGTCCTCGTCTCTTCTCCGGCCAAGTCACGCCACCTGAATCCCAACAACTGGTGGCAGCGGTGGGATGCTGCTACCTGAGACTCAACAATATATACATTTTGGCATCAACATAGAAAACACCGCAAAGACCGCACTCATGCGCCCGGATTCCGGCAAGTCAACAGAAGCTAGGATGTGCAAATCAGGAAGTGAAATTCCTTTTGTGATAAAGAACCCGATGAGGCGCATACACAGGAATCACCGTGCTTCCTGATATTTGTGGCCTCGATTATTTCACGGCAATGCTGATCTTTGTTCGCAGCCTATACTCGGCCATATTCGAGCAGTGGGATGCAATCGCACTTACGGCAATGCATGCTGAGGTTACGCGAATCTTCATCATTGACATTGTTACGTTACTGCCTTAGCCTAACATTTAAGCACTGCCCTCTCTGTACAATTTAAAACCCGTTACAAGTGAGAGGAATGGAATACACAAGATTTTTGATTGCATTTCACAAAATCACTCAAAATTAATGCAATACAGGAACCAATGCATATCCCCTTCTGGAATACAATTCGGCATTCCCTCTCTGTATACATGGTTTCAAGGTAGGTGGATAATAAATGTAAAAACTTTTCGAGCGGCCTGCCGGTTTCGTTTTCAAAGCGAACGGCACCATTGTTTTCAGTGACGTCCCTAATGCACAAAAGGAGGCCGTCATTGGTTACGGACTTGTACAAGTCCTTTACGTCGATAGAAAAAGCACACAGTTGCCTATCGTAGTTGTCTAGAGTGCTAAACACGTAAAGAGAATTCTTCCTGGAAGGGATCGTCAACTGGTAGCTGTGTTACTTGATCTTTCAGTAACTGTACTAATCATTTTTGCGAAGAACATTTATCGGACACAATAAGACGAAACGGCATGTCAGTATTATGCGTCTTAACAGTAAAAACATGATCAAGCTGAGTTTCTTACAGTTATTCATCGAAGTAAACAGCTTGTTTAAGTTATTCTGCTTACAGTTTTTGCACCTTGAATTGAGACTTCGCCACATTTGTTTTTCTCCCCTCCCTACACACTGACTGGACGGCATCGATTGCTAATTTGTTCAAAGTATGCTTAGACAGGACGACGAAAAATTCAGGGGGGGGGGGGGGCGCTATGAAATGTTCGGTGAGGCGAAAGCCTTTAGCGCGGTGTTGCTGCTTGTGTCACTGATGTGTGATTAAGATGTTAATTAAGTACACAATTGGTTGTGAATCCTAAATGCTGGAGACACTAGAGAGCGTTTCGGAGGCATCCGTCTGATTCCACGCCTTTCTGCACACATTATCCAGCGTCCTAGACAAGTAAAATTACGTATGCGCTGGTAGGAAGTAGCGTAATCGTTAGTACGCTTGCCTACGGAACGGATGGATGGTGGTTGGAGTCCTATATAGTGCACACAGATTTTTTTCTTATGGAGTTGAAGAGCGTAACGGAGGGACGCCGAACTTCGACACCTTCTGAGATACATCTGAGAACTTCGACACCTTGTGAGATTCATCTGGTGGCCTTAAGACCCGGAGCATATCCGGATATATTCCTTACGACAGCAAGTAGCTCTGGTGCACATGTTCCTGGCTAAACGGCAAAGTTTGGGCCAAGAGTCAGCAGTTGACGTACATGCGCCGGAAACGTAGCACCGCTCATGTTGTGAACCTGTACAACGGACACACGATGCTACCTCCGGACCGGGCTTCGAACCTCGGAAAGCTGCTGCTACCAAAAGATGTCGCTGGTGTTGTGGATAAAGCGCGTGAGTTCGCGTTACTGATTTTTCCAACCAGATGGCTGCTTGGAAAGCTGAAGAATCCGTAGGTGATCCTGGCAGAACCTGGCCTGTCGTAGCCATTCCGCTCTCAGAAATTTGCGCATCCTCGTGCCATTGCTGCCTGAGGAGAAGAAGCCCCCAAACAAAGCCAGTACTTCGGGTGCAGAAGCCTAGCATTCTGGACTTGCAGTAAGCCACAGCGATGAATTGCACAAGGCGATGTGGTTGTGAAAACCATGACGAAAAAACAGAGACGCTTGTACAAGAAATGAAGCTTGAAATTACGAACTGATGGGCGAGTTAGTTATGCATGATAGACGTGAATCAGCGGAAGGCTCTAGGCCTAAGAGAGCAGAGGAAAGAAGGAAATGGACACTACACAGCGCTGAACAAGTAACGGACATATATTTGGCACGCTGTAGGTGTGCATATATTGTGGCACCAAAATAGCAAACACGTCAAAGAGCACACTGAAGTCGCCCATCAGTCCGTTCTTTCAAGGACAGCTTGTTCAAACACGCTAGCTCAACAGTCGCCGTGCTCTTCCCATCAAGAAATGTCACGATTAAAGTGCGAATTCCACGTGTGACAAGCTGTAGTACGACCGAACTGGACAGGCTTCGAGCAGCTGCGTATTATATTAATTTGCTTAACACCCCAAGCATATACTTATTCTGCAACAATTATGTAACCTTATCATGTACGAAACCAGCCCTACTCCATGAAGATAACGAGCACATTTTCTAAAGAGCACAACACTGTGAGCTTAAGAAGTTCTCCACTTCTTTTTTGTGACTGACAGGAGAGTGGTATTTTTGCTAAGGACATTAATTACAATGGTGCTTGGTTGGCCCACGGCAGTTAAGAAAGCGACCGCATTCCAGTTGAAAAAAACCGGCACTGCCAGGCAGCTTTGTGTGTTTGCCCCGCAACACTGCTTTGTCGTCATGAAATTCTCAAGAAAGCTCGGGGCTGCACTTGTCCAGCCTGACCCGCTACTGCAACTGAAGCTATCGCCCTATCTCTGCCACTGCGATGCACCCTCTTGCTTTGCCTGTAGTTGTGGAAGGCTTTCACAGACTCTTATTTCCATCCAATCGCGAGGACAAATTGTCCTGCGTGTGAGCACTGTAGGTGCGAAGGACAATTACGCATATAATTTTTAAATTCTCCTCTCCCCATCCCCTCTTTGACACTCAGCGAGTGTCTAGAGAATGCCTGTTGCTTGGACACATCCTCACGGAGGCGAATATTACAGAACTGTTAACTTTAATGCTGCATGCTCAAAAAAACATCAAGCCACTACTCAAATATTCAGCCTTTAACACTGGACTGTAGACTGACTGTTGACGTCTTTTGTTACACACCGAAGGGCAAAATGGGCACGTTATATACTAAGGTGATAGCCTTTAATGGCTCACATTCGCGTCCGTCCGTTACATTTTAGGTCAACCGACCTTGTCCGATCGTTACATCCTAGGTCACGTGATCTAGCCACGTCATCACAACCTTCCAACTTGACTGTGAGCAAACTGCCCACTGTGGCAGGTGATGTGATCCGCCGCCATGCAACAACTGCGCATGCGCAGCGTGACGTCACCGCTCAAATTCTAATCAATGCAATTAGTCGCAAACGGCTTTCGCCTTCCCGCAGTTAAGAGACCTCGACGTCCCTCCAACAATTTTTTCTCAACCCCTCATGCAGCTTCTTTCCCAGCTGTATGATAGACAACTGGACATCACGCTGGTAACCTTCCCCGACCTTCTGTCTTGATATAACGGATGCTATAGTCACAACGCAAACAGATTTAATCTGCATAAAGGGATCACGTAAAAGAACTTCTGGATGCTTATCAGCGTGCTGCGCATCGCCACGTGGTGTCTGTAATGGAAGGTTTGATACTCTCTTCTTACTAAAATTGTGAAGTACTGGGAGCGTTGGTTGATTCAAAACAACTACATTTCTTGTGCTAGCATCAAAGTGAACCTTTCTTGTTATATCCTGCATACGAAATATAAGTTTCCATGTGTAGCACGCTGCAGGCTGAAGTCCATAAGTACTTTCTTAATGATGAAAATGACGCCGTAAACTAAAGTAGTTTTGCGAGCAGCCGCGCTGTCTGCTCGTCCACGTCCACCGCCAGGCCTCGCTTCCTGCGCTCTGCGCACCAGAGCGGCGCCTTCTCCTTTCAGCTGACTGCCCAGAGCTCCTCACACCGTTCCCGCTTCCCTTTTCCGCATCGCCGTCGTATTCCGCGTCTCGCAGGTTCTCCGCGTCGTCACGTTTTTTTTTTTTACTTTCGCTGTGCGGGAACAACCGCTGTCGCTACAGAAAACTCGCCGAGGAAGCAGCGCCGACTTGGGGCAAAACTTTCACTTCCGGCAAGGTGCCGCGCTTCCAGCCCTCCTTTCGCACCTTTTACTGCTCACTTGCTCGGCCTTAATATTGCGCGCAGAGATTCGGCTGCACGGCGTGACAGCGGATGCAGAAGCGCTTCCTGTGCTAAGCGAATAGCGTGCAGCATTGTAGCAGCTAGAGCTTCAGCTCACCAGGGATGGAGGAAATGCAGGTTTAATTAATGAATTCACGAGTGCGCAACCAAATCTACTTTTGTCTTCAGTGATTGCCATTACAAGTTCTTTCAAGAACAGAAGAAATCCCTGAAAGTGTTTCTTGGAGCAAGTTCTAAGCTCAGTTCATGAGTAACTTTTATTATTTGTGAAAAGGGGGCGTCTCAAGGGCCTGCTGAGAGCACCGTGTCTCCTCCGTGCCCTCGTACTCCGGAACCGTATTAGGTAGGCGAAGTGCAGCCCGAGTGCTGCCGCTTTGGATGAGTCCTCCCCTCTTGATAGCGCGAAAGGTTGTGTACCGCAGTGCAGCTGTTGGCAGAGCTCTGAGCAGCGGTGACTGATGGGGCGCTGTTTGTCTTCCACAAGACTCATGTCCGGAAGGAAATGCAAATCGCACTTTGTTGCCATTTTTATTGCGTCAGTTTTTAGAGAAGGCGAAAACCAAGCACACGGAGGAATCGGGGCAGAATTCTTGTCAAATCGTCTATCAAACGACTCTTAGTTTAGATGTTTTTAAAAAGCAGTGCGAGAGTGCACCTGTACCACACTCTGTCTGAACCGCTCTTTTTTGAAAATGCTTTCTAAAATCTCATATTATGTCGAGAGCTAGCAAGTCAGACATGGAAAAAAACCTAGCGCAAAAAAAGACAAAGGCTGGGAAAAGACGGACGCACACAGCGCTAGCCCTACGTATGTCCCTCTTTCACAGTACCTGTCTCATTTTTGCACTACGTTTTTTTTCCTCAATCATGAACCAACAATTTAAACCATCTGCACTTCTGGTGTCAGACTTGAGGGGGGGGGGGGGAACTAGTTTTTTTTACTTTTTACACGAACGTGCGCTGCACACTCAAATTCCGCATCCTTCCGCCATATACCGCCGAAAAATATCGATCTTTCTCGAGTGGATATCACTAAGTAAACCTTGCCTCGTTCTGAGGCGATCGGTTGAACGTCCGCATTGTAATCAGGAGGTATTGCCTTAAAAGGGAGCTCCATTCGAGGCAGTGTGCATATGGGTATGCTTTTATTTTATAATTATGACGCTGAAATCTACTAGGACAATACGCATACTTATGTCGGATACAATTGCAAACTTGAATCCTATGTAAGTGTAGGCAATAAAAGGGATGACAAACAACCTAAGCTCATGAACTTGGAGGCTGTAAATTTAATCCAAATGAGTCTAATAAATTAATGATTATGTAAGCACCAAATCATGCAAAACGCTATTATTAACAGTACTCATATCACAGAGGGGCAGGAAATAGTGCAGTGATCAAAGGAAGCAACGCCAAAAGTGATATTCATGCGTTTTCGATTTAAAACAATTAACCGGAGCTTCCGAGTCTAAGGCACTGGCGAGACGATATCGATATTCATGGCATGGCTCCAGTTCAGCTCAGGAAATTTATATATATCTAACAAGAAAACAACATAATGCAGTTGTGAATAAGTTTATTTTTGCGGTGTTATCTATTTATATTATATTTCGGTATTACACTTAATACACTCAAATTCGTTATTTGAACACTGCAACCCATATCTTTTCTAGATTTCAGTGTTCTGATTTTGTCCAATCTGTTAGGTTTTTTGTTATCAGAGCCCATTGGTGCATAACCTTGTTTCTCTTTGTTTGCTGGCGTAAATATCGGTACTGAAAGTTAGTGAGCGTGAAGATCATCCTGTCACAGTCTACTTACACAGTTTGTACTTACGCATTACCCGTGCAAAAGTTTCAAGAGAAATAAGGCTCCTAAGGGCGAACTACAAGTATTGTTTAATGTAAGCAATTTGTGATTGCTTGGAATTAGCTCCCATGTCCTGTCCTGGGAAACGGTGATATGAAACTAAATTTCAGTAAAACAGAGATCACCGTTCAAGCAACTAAGGGTTTGGCTGCAAGTCTTCTAGACGGGTCGAATTGTTATCACCAGTAATGTATGCAACTATGCGCCGTTGTGTCCCTCTCTGGAGCAATTTTCGATACGACTCGCACAGTTAACTTATGACTGTAGAGATACTTTTTTTTTTCAAATTATGTGTTAGGACGGTAGCATGCAATGTTTCTAACCATAACCTGGACGCCGCCGTTTAAGCGCTATAACGACCATTCCGGGGTACGATGCCGTCATGTTTGCTCAAATGAGTACCTTTGAACTGAGTGCTATCATCGTTTTAGGCACAGCGTTAGAAACTTCACGCACAAAAAAATGGCGCAAGTGTTCTATGTGTATAAACCAGTCTGCCTACCCAAATAAGCTGTGTCCAAATGTCCACAGCTTCGCTCTAAAATTGGCTCAAACAGTCCCTTCAAGCACATCGAGCAGTAGCGAAACGGAGTACACACGTTTCTCACTCGCTAACGGAAGTCATTTGGCCGGAGCTCAATTTGGAACGATAGCCTGTAATTAAAATATCTGAACAGCTCTGCCCCATGAGCCTGCCGTTATAAAGAAGTTTCCTTATCTCTCTTTTTGGAGTCGAAAAAATTCAGAGGGCACTTCACTCTCCTTACGTGCATCAAGGCGAAAGCCTTTGTGTCGTTCTGTCGAGCTCTCTAGCTCAACACGATTGCCTCACGCTTCTGCAATTTTTTTCGGTTCCAGGTTACGACATCCCATACCTTCGTTAAATTCAGTGTGTTCGTTATATCCGGTTTCCACTTAAGACATACTGCACAATCAATCAATCAATCAGTTAACCAACCAATCAATTAATCAATCAATTAATCACTCAAGCCATCAATCATATAATCAATCGATTTATTTTTCTTCCCTATGACAATACATGAGTGGAATGGTTTGCCCGGACAAATTGTTTCCAGTACCCCTTCGTATTTTATCCAGGATCTGAACAATATTCTTTTTTAATTGGTTTTAGCATTGCTTATAACTTCTCATGCCTGTTTTTCCACTTACCATGATACAAATTGATTAAGTGACGCAAATATCAAGACAACTACGTGTAAACGTATCGTTCTATTTTTCACTGCTTGTTTCCTGCCTTTCAATTTGCAGCTGAATTTGTATTATATGTCAAATCTGCACTCATTTTGTTTTTCTTTTCTCCCTAGACTAATGCCCGCAAGGGTGCTGTAGGTATGTAAATAAATAAATAAAAAAATATAGTAATATACAGGAAAAAAAAGGTGACTGAAGAAAAAGCCGCTTTGTTGCGGCTTGACTAAGCTCCAGTCACCCATCATCCATCAGCAGTGACGAAAGATGCCCTTCTATGAAAAAAATACAAGCGAAAAGACAAGGAGAAAATAGTGAAACATACAACATCAGCAAAGACTGGAACTAAAAAAAACAAAAACAAACATTGCATATTACATCAGTGCAGTGTGTAGTGGTATCAGAATTAAAAATTTATATGAACTGCTCGATAATACGTTTAAGGGATACTTTTTCAATTTAAAATTGCGATGCATCCGAATAGTAATTTAATATTGTTGGTTATGTATGCTGAGTCATCAATTTACCGTAATTAGTCCGTGATTATGGAACTACCCAAGGTAATTGATGACGAAAGCAGTAGTTACCCAGTGGTTTTTTTTTTAGTTGCGCTAAATCGAAAAATAGATCTAAGGTACCTTAATTGGCCGTTTTTTATGTGCAGAGTAAGTTATGAACGTTCAAGTCTTGCGCCTTAATGATCTTACGTTTAAGAAAAAATGGTGCTGTGTGTTTCGAGAATTACATATTTTCAACTGCGAGCAGGGCTCGTTTCTGGAGAAAGGAAATTTTCTGCATATTCGTTACAATGGTGTTGCCCCACACTAAAACACTAAACCACGGGTGGGAATGGAAAAGAGCATAATAAATCACGCGTTTTAATTCACTGGGATTAAATGGCGCACCGGTTTATTATCCCCACAGCCCTGCTTAATTTTGATGAAAGGTAGTTGACATGATCATTCCATGACATATTCTCCGAAAAAATCACCCAAAGTGATTTGACACATTTTTCTATTGCTACTACATACGGTCCCAAAACAACGGTTTTCGGTTTTCGGAACATTAATTGATGAGTCGTGAGCACGAAATAGTATGCATTTCGTTTTCGATTCGCTCAGAATCAGCGAATTTTTTTTACACCAATCTTGCACATTACAACAAAAAGCCCGTGCTTTTGTTTCAATTTCCGCGATTTCCTTCACAGAGGAAAAACGGTACAGTCGTTCGCGTAAATAACGAACTCGCAATCTTATTCTAGTTTTAGAATATCATATATGTAGTATAGAAAAAAATGGGCTCAAGGATACTTCCTTGCGGAACCCCTGATTCTATGCGTTTGAGCCACGATTTGTGATTACTTATGTCAGTGGATTGTAATCGGCCTTCAAGATAAGAGCGCATCAGTTTTTGAGCAGTTCCTCTAAACCCATCTCTTTCAAGTTTATCTAACCAAATTGTATGATTCATGCAATCGAAGGCGTTACTAACATCAAGATATAGTCCAAGAACTAATAATTTATCTTCAAAGTTCTTTAACATCATTTCTTTTCGTGCCAACAACGCTATTTCTGTTGTACGGCTCTTTCTAAAGCCAAATTGGTACCTGGTTATAAGTTAATTTTCCCGGGAAAAGTTATCAATGCGTATTTTGTTCCCCTTCTGAAGGTCCTTAGAGAAAACTGGTAGTATGGAAAGTGGCCGGCAGTTGCCAAATGTATTTTTGTCACCATGTTTACGGATTGCAGTTAACTTTGCGTTTTGCATATTATTGGGACGAATGCCTGTAGAAAGTGAGGAGTTGTAGATGTGGGCTAGTACAGGGGCAATTATATTGACACAGTGCATTCCGCATTTTCGCTTAGCGCTGACCTGAAGCACGCGCCGTCTCGAAGAAAAGGAAGCGGAGGTGTCAGCGATCTTGAGCTGTGGTGCAGACGTTCGTCGGATCCTGCGTTCCTGTGTTCAGTGATCAGCGCATTCACGCGTGACATTTTGGTAAAGGTGCGGGGTAGTGCACCCCATGCTCAGGACCCCTCCAAGGAGCCGGGACTCCAGCCCGCTTGACACTTTGAGAGTCGAAGTTACGCCCACCCATCAGAGTAGCCGGCGGCTGCAAGGACTGCAGCCAGAGTTCGGGCCTCTGCAGTCTCGTCCGACCGCCAGGAAACTGACCTCAGCGCGACCATCAGTGCCCACAAACACCTCCGTCAGCATGCCGGATGCCATCCCTTTGCCGTCTGTCGTGCTGCAGCAGCCACGCGAACCACCCACCTTTCAAGGTTTCCCAGGTGAGGACCCGGAGGACTGGCTCGAGAAGTTCGAGCGCATAGCCGAATACAACAGGGGGGTTGACGACTGGAAACTGCAGCACGTGTTTTTTTCACTGGAGGGTGCAGCTCGTATTTGGTTTGCGAACCGAGAAGCCACAATAACAACATGGGGCTCCTTCAAGACTCAGTTTTTGCAGGCTTTTACCACCGTCCTCAGGAAAGAACGTTCCGAGCTGCTCCTCCAGACACGCGTCCAACTACCAAACGAGACCGCCCTCGTTTACTCCGAGGACATGGCGAAGCACTTCCGCCGGGCTGATCCCAGCATGTCCGAAGAGAAGAAGCTGCGTTTTCTTATGAGGGGCATCAAGGAGCAGATCTTTGCTGGGTTAGCTCGAAGCCCGCCCAAAACGGTCGCCGAATTTGTTTCCGAAGCCACTACGATGGAAAAGATGCTCGACATGAGATCCAGACAGTACGAGCGTCCGCCGTCGCTGATGTCTACCAGCGGTGTCGATGCTTCTAGCCACGACATCCTTCGGGAAACCATCCGGACCGTCGTACGCAAAGAGCTTCAAAAGCTCTTTCCAGCTCCGGAGTCGCCGCAAGTTTCTTCCATTTCGGACATTATTCGTGAAGAGGTCCAACAGGCGCTCACGCCGCCAGCCCTCTTCACCCGAACACAACCCCCCAGATGTTGACATACGCCTCAGCCGTTCGCCGTCCACCGCCGCCTCCATGTCGCCCGGATACACCTGGCCACATTCACCGCCAACCATACCCACCTCACCCTTCTCGGGTTCTCCCTAAGAAGCGCGACGTCTGGCGCACCGCCGATTATCGCCCTCCGTGCTATCACTGCGGCGGGCCCGGTCACTCTACCGCAACTGTCGTTACCGACGTATGGGTCTGCAGGGATATGGTGTCGATGCGCCCCGACCGCAGCGTGGTCATTGGCCTCCAGAAATAAGCGATTACTTGGCCGCGACACCCGAAGCATCACACTGCTATGCCCGGTCGCCGTCTCCACGTCGTTTCTCGTCTCCGCGACGTTTTTCCGCCGACATTTCGCGTGGAAGGTCTCCTAGTCCCCGTCGGGAAAACTAGACGCGGCAACCTTTGGGGGCAAGGTTGCTCACCTGTGACATGTCCAAGATCCTCCACTGCTGCACAAACATGACCGACCGCTTATACGACGCACCGACGATCACCAGACCGATAACACGCCTCGCCGCATCAATTCTTCGCCGCAACAAAACCGCCTGGTGCCGCACCGCAGCCGTGAGCGGACTCCGCGACGTTCCCGTACTCCTACGACTACAACTGCTGATCTGAACATTTCAATCGAGGGTACCGACGTCACCGCACTTGTGGAGATCGGCGCCGACTACTCGGTAATCAGTGGACCTTTTGCCGCGACTCTGAAAAAGGTGACCACACCTTGGACGGGCCCACAGCATCGTACTGCGGGGGTCATTTGATCACCCCAGGGCCCGGATTACGGAACTCGCTCCGACCGCTCTACAATTGAGAGCGCTCTAAAATGCCCGCTCCTATTGGTCGCCGGCGCCATTTTGAAAAGTTGCGTCACGGGAAGCTGAAATGGCGTCACGGACAAGAAAAAGCGCATGACATTGAACACCTAATTTTGCCCGCTGTTTTAGACTGTTTTTGCGACCGCGAAGAGTCGGTCTACAGAGTTTTAGAGGGAAAATGGCGGCGGCGGCTTCTGCTGTTTATTGGTGGCGGAGGCGGCAACGTCGGCGCCAGCAGCGATGAAGGACGGTGTACGAGGACGCGTATGACTTGCCGGACGAGCTGTTCCGTCGGTTATTTCGACTCGATAAGGAGAAAGTGGAGTGGTTGTGCGGCGAACTTGCAGACGAACTGCGAGGCGCACGGACGAGCGCTTTGTCGGTGCGGCGGCAGGTGCTGTGCGCTCTCCGTTTTTTTGCCTCCGGTGGCTTTCAAGTGTGCATCGGCAACGAGCAGACCGTCGGCCTCGCACAACTGACGGTGAGCAAGTGCATGCGGCGTGTGGCTGAGGCCATCTGCAAAGTCGGCGCACAGAAGGGATGGGTGCGTTTCCCGGCGCACCCCGAGGAAAAAGCGGCAGCAAAGGTGACCTTCCCCGCGGCACCATCTCCGGCGTCGTCGGCTGCATCGACGGCACGCTGATTGCCATAGAGGCGCCGCGGGGAGACCCAGCAAACCGGGCAGCATTCTGAAGCCGCAAAGGATACTACGCGATGAACACCATGATCGTAAGTAGACTGGTTTTCTGACCGCATGGGTTCGAAAGCCGCGACCTCGACAGTGGAAGTTCACGTCCAAGATTGTCTGCCTGTGTTTCTCGCAGATCTGCGACGCAGACATGAAGATCCTTGCGGTCGACCCTCGCTGCCCGGGGTCTTGTCACGATGCCTTTTCTTGGCGCTACTCACGGCTGCGTCGGAAGGTGGAGCACGGGCTGCTGGAGGATGGAGAGTTTCTTCTGGGTAAGCAGCCTATTGATCATCGGGCTACTTCGACAGCACGTATTAGGCTACAGCAGTGGCTCATACCTAAATGAGGCGGGTTATAACATGGATGCCATGCAACAGTATTATGTATCGTATTTATGTTTGTGTATTTACTGTTACTGCTGATGCAGAGGCACAAGAAACATTGTTATAAAGTGAATCGTATTTCAAGCGTAAAAGACCAAGGCAGAAGAAGTGTGCACATCGTTATTGTCGTGTAGGATATCACAGTACATCATTAACCTACAAGGCTGTGCTTACAGAGGTACCCCTTAGTCATAAATCTTCTGCATGCCTATGAATTCTGGTTCAGCATACTGGCTTTGAGCTGCTTGATATGAATCATTTATTACATAGGCAACAACACACTTCACTGCAAATTTTGGTCGTGCAGGAGACAGTGGATATCCACTGGAGCCGTGGCTGCTCACACCAGTGTCAGGGCATCCTGGTGCAAACACTGCAGAAGGGCAGTACAACACAGCACACGCCTCAATGCGATGTGTTGTGGAACGCTGCATTGCTGTTCTCAAAAGCCGCTTCCGGTGCCTTCAAAGGTACCGGACACTGCACTACGAGCCGGAGCGCGCGGTGGTCATCATTGCAGCGTGTGCTGCGTTGCACAACATCTGTCTTGAAGAAGCCCTGGCTGCAGACGAAGACGACACTACTGATGACCCTGACAACAATGGGCCACCTCTGCTTGCCGGGTACTTGGCGGGGACAGGATCCCGCATGACCTACCTGCGTGGTAGAGCCATGCGAGACCGTATCATTGGCCTCTTTGGCACAACCCGTCCGCAGAGGCAAGCACACCTGCAGATGGTGCGGCGACAGCAGCAGCGGCAGCAGCAGCGGCAACAGCAGCACCACCGGCAGTAAGCCCTAGACCATCTGGCAGCTGTGGCTGCAAAGACTCGCCGTGCTGGCGTGGCGAGTTGTCGTAGCCACTCTTGCTACAGGCAGTGCCATTGTCCTGTGTTAGTGCGCGAGCCCCTGTGTGATATGATGCCCTTGGCCACTGGTAGCCACATTCCAGCATTTGTAAATTACTTCTTCTTACATGTGCTTGAAAACCTCCAGTGGCAAGATATGAAGTGCGCACACCAACTGCTGCTCCACCGGCAGAGGTCACCAGTATGCCTTTCAGTGCATCAGCAAGCTTGCCGCACAGCTACTGCACTTTCTCCTTCTCAAGTCGAAATACACGCCGAAACAGCTCGTCCAACAAGTGAAATGGATCCTTGTACACCGTCTTTCGCCGTTGCTTACGTCGACGTGCCCATTTAGGCAAACAGTTGCTTGTGGTTACTATGTGTTTGATGAATGTGCACGAGGAAAAAGTGTGGTGTGGAGACTGCTAGGCACCAGTAAAGCGTTTGTTTTTGCACCACGTTTATTCGTTGGTCACAATAATTTTTTTCGCCACAGCTGTTCATACTAGTTTCTCAACTGTAACACACAGCAGGGAAACAAAAGCATGCAGCATCAACAGTGATTTGCATATGCCTTATCGAGTGCTGCGCAGAGATTGCACTAGAACAGTTGTATCTTACACTGTGGCCAAACGGGCGAGTTGGCTGTACATTTTTAAGGTGAACAATGCGAAAGACATAGCCGGAAAGCAGAGGAAACACAGGATGAGCGCTCGTCCTATATTTTCTTTGCTCTCCGTCTAAGTCTTACGCGCTGTTTTCCCTTAAAAAAAAGCTTCATCTTGACTGCCAGCTTGAATGCTAGTAATCACAGGTTTGGCATGTTGTGCATAGTTGTAGGCCCGATGCAGCCCTGGTTTGCACTTTGCTGAAACACATTACATAACTGGTGGAATGCACAGCAAGTGCTACACAAGACATTCCTCTTCGTAGATTTTACTGGACTAAAAAACCATGTTACGTGTACAAGACACACGAGTATCAAAGACGATGATGCCAACATGGCTGCGTTTGAGGTTGTAAAGGGACCCACAAACGAGAGAAATTAACATTGTTGCGTCATACCTTTAGAGGCGGAGCTCAAGCGTCCCCCAAATTTTTTTTGCCTGCATTCAACACTAGTTCAGAAGTGACTTTGGATGAATGCTGGCAAGCCTCATTTTTTCTCGTGTCTATTGAGGATAGAACATGTTACAATGCACACAATGGACACTGTACGGAAAATCAGGAAAAGTAATGCGAAAAAAAAAAACCGACTCAGGAACATGCAAAAAAACTTAATAGGCACAAAATCAAAGTGTTCAAAATTTATCCAGAATCCCCATATTATGATGCCCATCATAACTACAGTCACTTAAGAACAACTTTGCCCCACATATTGCACTTGGCCACATATTGCAATGAAAGAAAACAAGCGCTAGAAATGGCACGTTGTGCACCTGCCACAGCTGCAGGTAAACATTTGAAAGGAATGGAAAATAAAAGAGTATAGGAGGCTTCCACACCTGGCAGAGCTTAAATTACATAATTGGATGAAAATAAATAGTGCGAAGCATCCGGGCCTGCAGAGCTTACAAGAAATAAAATAATGATGCCATGGCACATGGCAGAGATGATCTTGAATAATAGAAAAACAGAAACCTGACAGGGAAGCAAACAATGTAAATAAAAACAAGCATAAACCAGCACTTCAAAAACACAAACAAAAAAATGGTTCATCTCTGCAACTGGCCGAGAAGCAAACAATGTAAGTAAAAATAAACACACAAAACGGAAATTTTAAAATGCAAACTAAATATATTTCAATGAGTCTGCACCTGGCAGAGAAGTAAAAAATGTTCTTGAATAAATATAAATATATGAAGCTCTTCTTTCATAAATATAGAAACACGAAAATAAAAATGAACAATTCAATGCGGTGCACGTGGGTCAAGGTGTTTTTGCAGGATCAGCGTCAGTATGTTGACGTTCTGGATGAGCAGCTCTTGCTGCCCATTTGAAGCCCGCACAGCAGCTGCCACATCCCGCATGCCCTACATGTAAAACAGCCCCAATTACAAATTATTACTGTCAATCAATGTTGACGTCTCGCTTAAGTTTTGTGTACAAGGTCAGGTGCTGAGATATTTTGGACAAAGTATGGGTGTAGAAGACTCGTGTCACTTTCATAAACTCAGCTGTCCCAACCACGCCCAACAAGAGGCGTCAAAACAGAAGTAGGGGTGCTCAAGAGAGAGCACTGATATTTATGTTTAAGGTGACAGTTTCTACTGTGAAAAGTGCAGTGTGCGCCGTGAATACACACCTCCAGCATGCTCTGCTGAAACACAGCGTCCTGGCGGTTCCGGGCCTCGGTAAGGTCCGCCAAACGCCGTGATTCGTATAGCGTCTGGCGCAGCACCTCATCGGTCTCATCGTCTCGCCGTCGCTTGCCAAGAAGGCTAGGCGTGGCACGTGATGAGGGCTGCAGTCGGGGCGCTTGTGTGGGCTTCAGTGGGAGCTAAGGTGGGGGCTGCGGCGAGGGCATCGGTGTAGCTGTCAGGAAAGAAAATGTGCTCATCACGCAATGCTTCATGTGGTGGAATAAGCAAAGCATTTATTACAATGTGTTAGAGGACTTGACATAAATATACAGCACAGCAATCTCGGGCAGCATTGTTGTAGCATATTTCATGTGCACATTTGCTAGACTACTAGGAGATATCGCAGCCTCACTGCAAGAGAAATAAACATTCTGCACAGAGTGGCAATGCCAGAGAGAGAGTTTTGTGGATAGTGCAAAATCAGTGCACTTATTTGGCTACTGCTGTAAATGCTGTCAGAACGGATAATGCTATTACTTTCAAGCAGCTGCCAGAAAGGGTAGTATGGAGCTGGAATAATGGCAAGACAACTCACCGACTGTGGGGCTCAGTGTGTCTTGTCGACAACTTGCTGAGGCTCCCCGTTCATCTCCTCTGCTGTAACAGGGTAAAAGGTGAAGCTCGTTGGTAGTGGCAAACCATGAAACGAAAAGAGCACTAGCAAAAGAGAAGCAATCAATAATGCGCAACCACTAGCTTTGCATTCCTGCACCTCCTCCGAGACTAAACTCAATCACAGATGAAGTAAACAGTGCTTGTAAGTCACAAGTCACAGACATCATGTTTTTAAAGGGTTCACCTACATGGGGTTACGCACGTAGCCGCTCGTCCCTGCTGTACTTCCAACTGACACCGTGCTGGGCAGACTGACGGAGTGCTCACGGGGTCACTGGCGGCGTGGTGCTGGGGGCCGTTGGCAACGGGTTGCTGGGGACCGTTGGTGACGGGCTGCTGGTTCTCATGTTGCAAGAAGCCATAGCGCCATAAACTCGTACACAAGTGCCTTAACATTGAATTGCCCATAACATCATCATGGTTTACAAACAACTGGACGCCCCACTCCAGTTGTAGTCAACATAGTACTGTGTGCGTGTTTTTATTGCCTCATCATGAACTGATCCCACACGCTACCTGTACACTTTTCTTATTGTGTAAATAGTTTGTGTATATTACCTCTCTCCCTATCCTCTTCCTGTTCCCTCACCTCTTTCATTTCATTTCTCCATTCTGTCTGCTATTCTTTATTTCTGCTCCACAGCTCAGGTGCTTCAGTACCGATGGCAGATGCCGGGGCTTGCAAAAATCTTATCCTTCCTTTTTATTATTATTTTAATAAGCCACCGCCACAACTACTACTACTACTATTACTGCAGTGCACACCCACCTTAGTTGCTTCACCATAGAAGAACGACGGCCAGACGCCCGTGGCACTGGCCGTGCCTACAAGGGTGATAATACGGCCCCCTCGGCCACCAAGCAGGCCTCCGCCGGTGTGCCTACGATAGGATGCGGCAAGGCGTGTTCAAGTGGCATTCCATAGAATGACGTTGAAGAACTCACCTGTCCTCTTGGTTTAGGCGCGCCAATTCTGCCCTTTTCCTGCAGCAAAGCACATGCCAAAGGTGCCGCCAACCGTCGGTGGTCTTGACAGTCGGCCCCTCGTTGTTAAGTATCGACGCGAGCTGGTTCCAAAGCTCGCGCTTTTCAACAGCTGTGTATGAGCTTGTTAGATCGGCAGAAGCCCGAGCCAAGAGCGGATGACTCTCCATAAACTCAAGATAAGCTCTTGCTCGCTCGACATTCTTCGAGCTGGCGCCATTGCGAGACTAGAGTTCCCGCGCAGAGCAATGCAGCAGCGAACACTGCGGGGAAAACAGGCAATAGTATCTGTTTCGTTTTTCGAAAGCAGGGAACAACAGGGAGAAACCTTTGCTCTGGGTTCGTGCTAATATGTTTTCACAGGAACATATGCGTGTGCTGCGCTGCAGCAACTTGTAGCTCAGCCAAGAACGAACTAAAACAAGCAAGATTGTTAGCGTGCGCCCAACCGCCTTGCTTGGTTCTTGCTTCTTCCTAACTGAATCATTTGTGCGTCAGACGTTTATGAAGCCAAAAAAGTTGATTTTACCCAACAAACCGTGCTCCGTGGTCGTCTTGTGTTTCCTAAAGGAAAAGAAACAGAACCCAAGTCGCATACTTGGTATATGGCATCTTTAAACCAATAACACAGGCTTACCTCAAGTTGTCTTCGTCGATTTTCGGTACCGACATTTCTTGCAGGTTCCTTTCTGGAGGCCCGTGGCCTTCACTGGATTCGATAAGTGTTATCCGCGCATTTAGGACAACCAGATAGAACCGCGATTTCAGACGACGCGTAAGAAAGCAGGAACTAGCCGTGGGACCAGCTGTTTTCTTGAAGGCCGCCATGTTCCCTGTTTACATCTGTCAGCGCGCCCTCATGGCAACAAAAGTTACCCACGAAAGCAGTTAATTGCAAAAGTGAATGTTTTTCTTGTTTTTCTTCATGTCAGCGAAAGTGAAATGTGTTTGTTTGAAAGAATAAAACAATATTTATTTTATTTGCTGCATGTTCTTATAAAAAAGTTAGCATACAGCCCCTTACCGTGCAAATAGGCTTCTTGTCGTTCAAATAAGCGCTTCCGGGGCGGCACCCTACTAGCCATTGGTTGATTCCGCGTTCCGTCACGCGTTGACGTCTCGCCTTGTCGTCATGCTGTCGTAATTTTGACGTCACGCTCCACAACTTTAGAGCGAGTTCCGTAATTCGGGCCCAGCTGGCACGTGCACATCACGATTAACCATCGAAGAGGACACGTACCTGGCCACCTTCGTCGTACTCGACCAGTGTTCCCGGGACGTAATCCTCGGAATGGATTTTTTGACAGAAAATGGCGCGGTCATTGACCTTAAATCGAAGTCAGGGACGTTCTCCACCGAGAACGCAATCCACAGTGCTTTCGAACGTCCCGCGGCTTTTTCCATCCTTGATGACGTCACCATTCCACCCCGTTCGAGCGTTGTGGTCTCTGTCGGCGCGAAGACGCTGCGAAAGTTTGAAGGTGTCGTCGAAAGCAAACCAATTATGCTTTTCGACCGCTGCCTTGCTGTCGCCAGAGGGGTCGTTTACCTCTGAAACGGAGAAACCGAAGTCCTGGTTACGAATTTTGGCAGTGAGCACCAACATCTTAGCCTTGGGACTACTGTGGCCCACGTTCATGGTATGCCGACATTCGACGAGCGCCCAGTCTTACCATGGTGTCGTCAACAGAAGTTCACACCGGTGTTCCCGATTTCCAGTACGACATTAACCCCGCACTTTCGCCGCAGCAGAGAGGCCAAGTAGAAAATCTCCTCCAGCGCTACGGCGATATTTTCTCGACTTCTTCCAGCGTCGGCAGAACACACTTGGCCAAGCATCGGATAATTACAGATGACGCCGTGCACCCTCTCAGACAGTCACCTTACCGCGTGTCTTCCACGGAACGCCCCGCAATCAGCCGTCAAGTTAAGGAGATGCTTCGAGACGACGTCATTCAGCCCTCTTGTAGTCCCTGGGCGGCACCTGTCGTCCTCGTGAAGAAAAAAGATGGTACAGTGCGGTTTTGTGTGGACTACCGTCGCCTAAACAAAGTAACTAAAAAAGATGTTTATCCCCTTCCCGGAATCGACGATGCGCTCGATCGCCTCTGCTATGCAAAATATTTCTCATCCATGGTCCTCAAATCAGGATATTGGCAAATCGAGGTAGATGAACGGGACCGAGAAAAAACCGCATTTATTACTCCGGACGGGCTCTATGAGTTTAAGGCAATGCCATTTGGTTTGTGCTCTGCACCCGCGACGTACACAGTTCTGGCAGACCTGAAGTGGCAGACATGCCTCGTCTACCTTGATGACGTTGTTGTGTTCGCCCCAACGTTCGAGGAGCATCTTCGGCGCCTTGAAGTTGTGCTGCAAGCCATAAAGTCTTCTGGGCTAACGCTAAAAAATGAGAAATGCCGCTTTGCTTACACTGAGCTAAAGTTCTTGGGTCACGTCGTCAGTTGCGAGGGAGTTCGGCCGGACCCGGACAAAACCAAAGCTATTGCCAATTTCCCTCCACCGCCGGACCAAAAGGAAGTCCGCCGCTTTCTAGGATTATGTGCCCACTACCGTCGCTTTGTGAAAGATTTCGCTCAAATCGCCGAGCCCCTGACGCGTTTGACAAGGACAGACACGTCTTTCACGTGGGATGCCCCTCAAGCACAAGCATTTGAAACTCTTCAATGCCACCTGCAAGGACCTCCAGTTCTGGCTCACTTCGACGAAAACGCAGATACGGAGCTTCATACTGACGCAAGCAACGTAGGCCTGGGTGCCGTTCTGGTTCAAATCCACAGCTATCGAGAGCGAGTAATCGCTTACTCCAGCCGCTCTTTTTCTCGCGCTGAATCTAACTACTCAGCAACTGAGAAAGAGTGTCTAGCGATCGTGTGGGCGACGTCGAAATTTCGACCCTACCTTTATGGAAAACGTTTTACTGTAGTTACGGACCATCATGCCTTGTGTTGGCTTGCGACCGTCAAAGATCCATCAGCCCGGCTTATCAAATAGAGTCTGCGCCTCCAAGAATACGACATGACAGCGGCGTACAAGTCCGGCCGGAAACACTCGGATGCCGATTGCCTCTCGCGTGCCCCCGTAGAATCCCCAACGGAGGACGGAAACTACGACGACGACATCACCTTAAATGCGATCAGTGCAACGAGCCTTGCTGACAAACAATACGCCGACCCAGAACTTCGGGACCTCATTGAGTTTCTTAACGGGACCCGCCCGACTGTCCCGAAGGCTTTCAAGCGCTCGGTAGCGTCTCTCTGCGTTAGCCATGATGTCCTCGTAAAGAAACATTTCGCCGCAAACAGTCAGCAATACCTTATTGTTATGCCGACGAGCCTAAGGGACGAAATCCTTCAAGCTTCACATGATGAACCGACTTCTGGACATTTGGGTGTAGCCCGCACGCTTGCAAGAATCAAAGAGAAGTATTACTGGCCCCGCCTTCAGTCGGACGTTGCACACTACGTCAGAACGTGCCGAGGCTTTCAGCGTCGCAAAGTGCCCTCAACAAAACCTGCTGGATTCTTGAAGCCTATAGCACCACCATCGCGGCCCTTCCAGCAGATCGGGATGGACATGCTGGGCCCATTCTCTCTTTCTCATTCGGGAAACAAGTGGGTCATCGTGGCAACTGACTATCTGACCCGATATGCAGAAACATCAGCTCTGCCAAGTGCCACAGCCCTTGACGTAGCAAAATTTGTCATCCATCAGATCGTTTTGCGTCACGGTGCCTCGGAGACCCTAATCACCGACAGGGGTACAGCTTTCATGGCTGACCTCCAACAGCAGATTTTACTCCACAGTCATACAGACCACCGAAGGACGACATCCTACCACCCTCAGACGAACCGTTTAACGGAACGCTTAAACAAAACGCTAGGTGACATGCTCTGCATGTATGTCGACGTTCAGCACAAAACTTGGGACGAAGTGCTCCCATACGTCACCTTTGCATACAATACGGCCGTTCAGGAAACGACAAACGTGCCACCGTTCCGTCTCGTTTACGGCCGCGACGTGACCACGATGCTAGACGCCATGTTACTGCATGTGGACGACATAGACCTGAATGCGGATCTTCACACCGTCCTGCACCTCGCTGAAGAGGCTCGTCAGCTGGCCAGGGTGAGGATTCTCGACCAACAATGCAGAGATGCCCAACTCTATAACCTCCGACGCTGTGATGCTCGGATGCTCGGTACTCATCAGGAGACCGTGTGTGGGTCTGGCTTCCCATTAGCCGACGCGGACTTAGCGAAAAGCTCCTCTGCCGGTATTTTGGACCTTACAAAGTCATCAGGCCACTTGGAGACCTGAACTATGAGGTCGTTTCTGACGGCTTTCAGAAGACTCGGCACTCCCAGCACCCTGAGGTGGTACACGTTGTCCGCCTCAAGCCTTACTACGAGCGGTAGCGCTAGAGCGGGACTTACGGCCGCACAACACGTGAACTTCCCTTGGTGAACTTTTTTTTTCAACACACCGGCTACGCATCGGGACGGTGCTCTTTTTTTTCCGGGGGCCAGTGACACAGTGCATTCCGCATGTTCGCTTAGCGCTGACCTGAAGCACGCGCCGTCTCGAAGAAGAGGAAGCGGAGGTGTCAGCGATCTTGAGCTGTGGTGCAGACGTTCGTCGGATCCTGCGTTCCTGTGTTTAGTGATCGCTGCATTCACGCATGACAATATTGTCACCAAAAGCCGGCAGAAAGGGTAGAAGGGCATACCAGGACTAACAAAGCACACACACTATGCAAACGAACGCACAAGCCGGGGAAGGCAACGAAGACCAGCGTGTGCTGTCGCCCCGCATGGCTGCGCCAGTAAGTGGCTAACAGTGTGGCAATCTCAAAGACGTATTTAACCGGTCTGATTCCATTGTCGTTAGCATCGCGGCTGTGGGTGTCTTTAAGGGCGTGAAGAAGGGAAGTAGCTTCAGGGGCTCATGTAGGCTGGAAAAAAGATTGTAGTAAAGGTGAAATGTCAATGCTGCTTCAGGAGAAAAATTAGAACTGCCTATTTCGATGAAGAACTCATTGAATTTATTTGCAAAGCAAGCTCCAGTGACTTCTGTACCATGAAATACAATGCAGTTATTGTTGCGATTTGCCCTTTGCCTATTTAGAACCTTATTTACGTTTTTCCACATCATATAACTTTTGCGATGGCAACAAATCTCAAATATTTCTTTGTAGTAATTATCTCTTAAATTTTTTATGGACTTATTTAATTTGTTCCTAAAAGCTTTGTATTCGCGCAACTTCTACTCATCACGAGAGTGCACGAAAGTTTGATACATTTTATTTCTCACATGAAGTTTTAAGAGGTCACTGGTAGTCCATGATTTACGCGACTTTTTATGTACACGACGTGTTTTTATCGAGAAAGATGCTTAATAGTGTTTATTAAAGATGCTTAAAATACATCATATGATTCATTGGTGTCCCTAAAAAAAATTATTACGCTCCAGTCTTCAGATGAAATGTTTTCTCTGAAAGTTTCCATCGTGTGATAAGATAATTCGCGGCTTCGCGTGTCTCTGATATGGCAAATGCTGTTTAGAGAGTGAAATGACAGGTAAATGGTCACTGATGTCAGAGCTAAGGACGTTAGTTATGATGGAATCATCGGATGCCTTTGTAATAAACATCTCAATCAAGGAACATGTCGCGGGTGTAATAAAAGTTTGATCTGCTATACTGTTGCAACAGTTAATGCACTCTACAATTATTTACAGCTCTCTAGCAGCGTTTGAAGTTTTCAAAATGTCAATATTTAGATCACCGCAGATAGTGCATATCTATTCATATTTGGATAGAGAGTACGTCCTCCAGCAAATTTAGAAAAGCTGCCACATCTCCGTGGGGGGGGGGGGGGGGGGGGGGGGGGTCTGTACAGAATAGCGAGCATATTCTTTCCCTTCAGTATGCACAACACTTCGTGATCGATATTCACTGTTCTATATCAAGATATGATATTAAAACGGGGATTTAAGGTGTGTATAGCAACCCCGCCTCCTCTACTGTCTTTTCTGTTCAAAAAGAAATAATTGTAGGGGGGAACACTAAATGTTCTGAATTATCACTATCCCAAGTCTCCGTGAACATCAGTACGTCAAACTTCGCGCCACATGATTCCAACAGGAGGAGTATGTCATCCCATTTTGGTCGGAATGATCTAGCGTTTGGATGAAATATTTTGAACCAATTGACGGCTTTGTTCTTTTGAACTTTTTTTTGGAGACCTTCTGGAAGAATCGCCATGACTGAGCAAGGAATGCTCATACAAAAGCTTACAACGAAAGATCAGAGACGTCATTGATAGCGCATATCTTGTCGAGGTCGCTCTCATGTTTGATTGAAATCACCGCTGATGTTTAATTTTGACGGGCAAAGATTTGTCCATTTCTCACCCACACAAATCGCCAGCTGTGCTCACGCATGCGGGCAATGGCTGTTCCTAGAAATTTCTTGAGGTAACAACATAGGTGTTCACTTACATACATGGGCAGCCAGTTTTGGGAACAAGAATGTTCTTCCTCTGAAGTCCTATTTCGTAGGCCAAGAGTAGCATTTGTGATTTTTTGCTTTTTCCCCTTTCCGGGCACCTTCGTTAGATCCAATGTGTTCGCTGAGCCGCCGCGCTGGCTTAGTGGATGTGTCGCTCGGCTGCTGGCCCTGCGGACTCGGGTTGGATCCCGGCCCCGGCGGTCGAATTTCATTGGAGGCGAAATTCTAGAGGCCCGTGTACTGTGCGATGTCAGTGCACGTAAACGAACCCCAGGTGGCCGAAATTTCCGCAGCGCTTCACTAGGGAGCCGGAGTCGCTTTGTGACGTTAAACCCCCCAAACCATAAACCAAACCATGCCATAAACCAAACCATGGGTTCGCTATATCTGGTTTCAAGTTAAGACTTATGCCTTCTAAACAACCCTCTATCCGTCGGCCATGGTGGGCGAGTGGTTAAGACGCTCGACTGCTAATTCATTGTGCTCTGCCCTCCTGGGCTCGAATGCCATCATCGTCGAAATTTCTTTTAGGAGCGTGAGCTCTTATTCATCACGTTTCTCGATTTCTTGCGTCTGCTACCACCTCCCTTCGGCGTGAAACTTTCTATGCACGAGGAATTCAAGATGGCGGCCACATCCTAAGCGATGCACATCCTAGGCGTACGTATGTACAATATGCGAACGGCTACTTTGCTACCACGAATTTGCAATGGGTTTTGACGAAAATCTCACAGAGCCTTGATAAACCGTACTCTGATAATCCTCTGTGTAATAAATCTATAATTTCAAGTGCAACATATCGCGCATTCACCAAAGAACGGCGCGTCTGATAAAAAGGACAGGTGTGCTGCTGTAGGAAAAGTGCACCAAGAGGACAGAAAGAAGAAAGAAAATGTAGCTAGGTTTCGCAGCTTTCTGCTCTACACGTGGAAAAGAGAAGAAACTGAAACAGAAGAGAGAAAGAGCGAACCTCAGTACGTCGCGCGTGGAAAGATTTAAAACTATTTTGGGGGCGGGGGGTGGATATATGATTCCAAGAGTTCTTTTTTGTTTTAAGCGAATGCTTTATTACCCCTCCGTACTTCTTTGCCGTTTGCGACGTGTGCGCGGGTTTGACCTTGAACCGAGGAGAAACCACGTGACAGCTATGATGTTACTCAGCCACCGCCGCCGCCACCGAGACCAAGTGCTCGCCTCTGTTTCTATAGGCCGTCGGCGTTCATTGGCGTCGGCGTTGACAACGTTCTATACTCCGATGATATTGAGGAAGGAAGGGCGCATAACTGGCTCCCTGCCGCGTTTGAGGTACGTGCGGTGTTGAGAGAGGTGTGGGCTGCATGCATTGGCGCTGACAACGTTGTGCCAGGCAGGCGGCACTGGAGCAATAGGCCGAAGCGTTAATTTGGTGAGGAAGAGGAGGAGAAACCTTTATTGCATTGCTACACCGTACTGAATTGAGAAGCGGAGGTGGGGATGGTTGTTGCGCTGGGTGGTAGTCCATATTCCGGGACGCCATTTCATTTCATTTCATTTATTTGTCCCTTAAAGGCCCGAAGGCATTACATAAGGGGGGGGGGGGGCGTACATACAGGTTGGAGGGTAGTAGCAGAGAACACAAAAGAAAGAAAGAGGGAAAAATACACGGGGTACCAAAAAAGTGTACAATAATATACAAACTAAAAGCAAGAAATAAACATACAAAAAGAAAACAAGGAACAGTTGGCACTTCGGTGTCGCAGTATGAATATGTTTATGAGAAGTGATTAGCCAGTTTCTCGCGGAAAAGGTGGCGATTGGAGCATGTTATTACGTTGTCGGGAAGGCGATTCCAGAGCACTATGGCGTCGGGAAAAAATGAACTGCTCATTGCGGAGGTGCGGGTTTTAATGCGTTCGATTGGGTTACTGTGGTTTAGGCGGGATGACGTACGTGGGGGTGGCTGCAGCAACAAATGTCTTGGTGAGCGATAAAAGAAAGAGTGAAAGAGGCATAGACGGGAAATAACACGGCGAGTTGCTAGTGTTTGAAGGCCGAGGGATCGTTTTAGTAATGTTACGCTGGTATTTCTTGAGTACTGCGATGTAATAAAACGGGCGGCGCGATTTTGAATGGCTTCAAGGTCTGAGATGAGATACGATTGTGATGGATGCCAGACAGATGACGCGTACTCCAATTTAGGACGTACGAATGTTATGTATGCCAACTTGTTTACTTCAGGTGATGCAGATTTTAGATTGCGCCGGAGAAAACCATTAGCCGCCGCTGCTGCCCGTGCTCTCAGGACCACGGACCGCTGGGCCTCCAGGTCCGAGCTGGACAAGGCTGCCTCCAAGGCCTTCCTAGTTGGCTGACTTATATAGCCTATATATGTATTGTGCTGGCAAGCCCACGTCATATGATACAGGTCAGCATACTGCCCGTAGTATTTGTACGTGCCCGTGAACGTGGGATTTAAGAAAGACTCGGATTGTAGCAGTCTGAGGTGGCACTCCTCGGTTCTGTCATTCTGTCAAGGGCTCTCACTCATTACGTTTAGAGATTTCGTGGGGTCTGCTACCAACCCGAGATCACAGCGCCATCTGTGGCAGAAATTAGAAAACAGCACATCTCGCATTGAGACTTGCAGCGCCACGTACAATAGCATTGTAGAAACATCCACCTGGCGCATGACAATGATAACGTCACGGTCTAGTATGCTAAAAAGAGGTGGAACTATGTGCCAAAACCAATTAAAATTGGTTGTGCCCTCCCATCCCTCTCCCCCTTACCCCCTCAAAAATATCCTAGAACGGCAGTAAAACTGTCCTGTAAGCAGTCGTTCCGCTATATATGCCCCGACAACAAGGGGCACACATCCGGGGACAGTTGTGTACCGAATCTGATAGGCAAATAAAACCCTATGGGTTGTGGTACAGAAAAAAAACCACAAATAAATATTCGTTAAACATTGTATACATGCGATTTCTAATTGAAGCGTTACCGTATCGCACCGAAAGCCGAATTCTAAGCCCACCTTGACCCCCCCCCCCCCCAAAAAAAAAGAATGCAAATTCCGTTTGCGACGAATCTTGAGGGGGTGTAACTGGACAACGGGCGCGATCTTCGCTTTCTTCGCCTAGCAAACCAAACAGCTAACAGTCATTACTTCAACATCTTCAAGGCGGTGGCGGCCTTTTTTACTAATCGCCGAATCATAATTTCTCTCAACTGCCAATAGTGTAATGCGGGCGAGTGGCGCTATCCGGCCCCACGCGTAATTTCGGCAGGCCTGTTGCGAGTCCGGCATTATGCGCGCTGTGTGGGAGTGGGTTACGGCCAGTCCAATCGCCACTTCCTCCAACATTAGCGCGTCGTTACACCCAGTTTCAAACATCAAGTGCAACGCCGTGAAGGCTGTGGAAGTAGCTAAGCAAAAAATAACAAAGAGAGGTGTATCACTCCGCGCTGTTCTGAGGACGAGTGCTCTAACACGTCTCTCCGTAGAGTGGACACGCACTTGTGGGTGCGTGGGTTCAAATCCTGCGTTGTGAAACTTTTTTTGCACATTTTTTTCATTGTAACTTGCAGTTCGCTTGACTTGAATGAGAAAGCTCGTTTTGTTCAGAATAGCTTGAATACTAAGCCGAGTTCTGAAATGAACTGCATGCATCTGTTCATTTGATGCATACGGCGTTAATTCGAGCAGCCCGAAATTCGTTGCCAGTGAGCTCGCACCGGCTTTTGGTCAGCAGTGGTGTTTTCTTCCCGATTCTGCAGCATTGTGACTACTTTTTAGATGCAAGCGAGAGACTTGTGAAAAGGTGTTCATTCGTGGGGTTTATTAGCACAGCGGTGAGTGCTCCGTCATGGCCCGATTAACAAGTGGCCGTCTGCAACTTTCGATTTCGCCATTGCCGAGGAAACCACTCCTTTGTGGTTAAGATAGCTGGCATGTTATGAATTGTTCCGTGCAACCGGTTAGCGGCGGGCCTTGTCTTCGACAAAAGAGTCTGGGACCAACTTTGGCACTGTGCTGTAGAGTAGCCCAAAAGACTTGGCGAGAGCAATTATTTTTTACTGATGGTAGAGTTCAGAAGGTAGATGATGTTTAATTTAGAAAGTTTTTTTTTATCATACATGAGCGCCGAAAATATATTCTAAACTTCTTAATCGCCTATTTTTTGACTGTATATATGTGACATTCTTGTGCGTATCTGCCGTTCTTTTCTTTTTGTTAATTTATTTTTCGTTCTCTAGCAAAGCACGTTTTCTTTGTCACTGAAAAGAGAGCTCTATAACTTGGATAATATATGCGGCAAAAGAGCAGTATATTTATAGATAGATAGATAAATAGAGATAGATAGATAGATAGATAGATAGATAGATAGATAGATAGATAGATAGATAGATAGATAGATAGATAGATAGATAGATAGACAGACAGACAGACAGACAGACAGACAGACAGACAGACAGACAGACAGACAGACAGACAGACAGACAGACAGACAGACAGACAGACAGACAGACAGACAGACAGACAGACAGACAGACAGACAGACAGACAGACAGACAGACAGACAGACAGACAGACAGACAGACAGACAGACAGACAGACAGACAGACAGACAGACAGACAGACAGACAGACAGACAGACAGACAGACAGACAGACAGACAGACAGACAGGCAGGCAGGCAGGCAGGCAGGCAGGCAGGCAGGCAGGCAGGCAGGCAGGCAGGCAGGCAGGCAGGCAGGCAGGCAGGCAGGCAGGCAGGCAGGCAGGCAGGCAGGCAGGCAGGCAGGCAGGCAGGCAGGCAGGCAGGCAGGCAGGCAGGCAGGCAGGCAGGCAGGCAGGCAGGCAGGCAGGCAGGCAGGCAGGCAGGCAGGCAGGCAGGCAGGCAGGCAGGCAGGCAGGCAGGCAGGCAGGCAGGCAGGCAGGCAGGCAGGCAGGCAGGCAGGCAGGCAGGCAGGCAGGCAGGCAGGCAGGCAGGCAGGCAGGCAGGCAGGCAGGCAGGCAGGCAGGCAGGCAGGCAGGCAGGCAGGCAGGCAGGCAGGCAGGCAGGCAGGCAGGCAGGCAGGCAGGCAGGCAGGCAGGCAGGCAGGCAGGCAGGCAGGCAGGCAGGCAGGCAGGCAGGCAGGCAGGCAGGCAGGCAGGCAGGCAGGCAGGCAGGCAGGCAGGCAGGCAGGCAGGCAGGCAGGCAGGCAGGCAGGCAGGCAGGCAGGCAGGCAGGCAGGCAGGCAGGCAGGCAGGCAGGCAGGCAGGCAGGCAGGCAGGCAGGCAGGCAGGCAGGCAGGCAGGCAGGCAGGCAGGCAGGCAGGCAGGCAGGCAGGCAGGCAGGCAGGCAGGCAGGCAGGCAGGCAGGCAGGCAGGCAGGCAGGCAGGCAGGCAGGCAGGCAGGCAGGCAGGCAGGCAGGCAGGCAGGCAGGCAGGCAGGCAGGCAGGCAGGCAGGCAGGCAGGCAGGCAGGCAGGCAGGCAGGCAGGCAGGCAGGCAGGCAGGCAGGCAGGCAGGCAGGCAGGCAGGCAGGCAGGCAGGCAGGCAGGCAGGCAGGCAGGCAGGCAGGCAGGCAGGCAGGCAGGCAGGCAGGCAGGCAGGCAGGCAGGCAGGCAGGCAGGCAGGCAGGCAGGCAGGCAGGCAGGCAGGCAGGCAGGCAGGCAGGCAGGCAGGCAGGCAGGCAGGCAGGCAGGCAGGCAGGCAGGCAGGCAGGCAGGCAGGCAGGCAGGCAGGCAGGCAGGCAGGCAGGCAGGCAGGCAGGCAGGCAGGCAGGCAGGCAGGCAGGCAGGCAGGCAGGCAGGCAGGCAGGCAGGCAGGCAGGCAGGCAGGCAGGCAGGCAGGCAGGCAGGCAGGCAGGCAGGCAGGCAGGCAGGCAGGCAGGCAGGCAGGCAGGCAGGCAGGCAGGCAGGCAGGCAGGCAGGCAGGCAGGCAGGCAGGCAGGCAGGCAGGCAGGCAGGCAGGCAGGCAGGCAGGCAGGCAGGCAGGCAGGCAGGCAGGCAGGCAGGCAGGCAGGCAGGCAGGCAGGCAGGCAGGCAGGCAGGCAGGCAGGCAGGCAGGCAGGCAGGCAGGCAGGCAGGCAGGCAGGCAGGCAGGCAGGCAGGCAGGCAGGCAGGCAGGCAGGCAGGCAGGCAGGCAGGCAGGCAGGCAGGCAGGCAGGCAGGCAGGCAGGCAGGCAGGCAGGCAGGCAGGCAGGCAGGCAGGCAGGCAGGCAGGCAGGCAGGCAGGCAGGCAGGCAGGCAGGCAGGCAGGCAGGCAGGCAGGCAGGCAGGCAGGCAGGCAGGCAGGCAGGCAGGCAGGCAGGCAGGCAGGCAGGCAGGCAGGCAGGCAGGCAGGCAGGCAGGCAGGCAGGCAGGCAGGCAGGCAGGCAGGCAGGCAGGCAGGCAGGCAGGCAGGCAGGCAGGCAGGCAGGCAGGCAGGCAGGCAGGCAGGCAGGCAGGCAGGCAGGCAGGCAGGCAGGCAGGCAGGCAGGCAGGCAGGCAGGCAGGCAGGCAGGCAGGCAGGCAGGCAGGCAGGCAGGCAGGCAGGCAGGCAGGCAGGCAGGCAGGCAGGCAGGCAGGCAGGCAGGCAGGCAGGCAGGCAGGCAGGCAGGCAGGCAGGCAGGCAGGCAGGCAGGCAGGCAGGCAGGCAGGCAGGCAGGCAGGCAGGCAGGCAGGCAGGCAGGCAGGCAGGCAGGCAGGCAGGCAGGCAGGCAGGCAGGCAGGCAGGCAGGCAGGCAGGCAGGCAGGCAGGCAGGCAGGCAGGCAGGCAGGCAGGCAGGCAGGCAGGCAGGCAGGCAGGCAGGCAGGCAGGCAGGCAGGCAGGCAGGCAGGCAGGCAGGCAGGCAGGCAGGCAGGCAGGCAGGCAGGCAGGCAGGCAGGCAGGCAGGCAGGCAGGCAGGCAGGCAGGCAGGCAGGCAGGCAGGCAGGCAGGCAGGCAGGCAGGCAGGCAGGCAGGCAGGCAGGCAGGCAGGCAGGCAGGCAGGCAGGCAGGCAGGCAGGCAGGCAGGCAGGCAGGCAGGCAGGCAGGCAGGCAGGCAGGCAGGCAGGCAGGCAGGCAGGCAGGCAGGCAGGCAGGCAGGCAGGCAGGCAGGCAGGCAGGCAGGCAGGCAGGCAGGCAGGCAGGCAGGCAGGCAGGCAGGCAGGCAGGCAGGCAGGCAGGCAGGCAGGCAGGCAGGCAGGCAGGCAGGCAGGCAGGCAGGCAGGCAGGCAGGCAGGCAGGCAGGCAGGCAGGCAGGCAGGCAGGCAGGCAGGCAGGCAGGCAGGCAGGCAGGCAGGCAGGCAGGCAGGCAGGCAGGCAGGCAGGCAGGCAGGCAGGCAGGCAGGCAGGCAGGCAGGCAGGCAGGCAGGCAGGCAGGCAGGCAGGCAGGCAGGCAGGCAGGCAGGCAGGCAGGCAGGCAGGCAGGCAGGCAGGCAGGCAGGCAGGCAGGCAGGCAGGCAGGCAGGCAGGCAGGCAGGCAGGCAGGCAGGCAGGCAGGCAGGCAGGCAGGCAGGCAGGCAGGCAGGCAGGCAGGCAGGCAGGCAGGCAGGCAGGCAGGCAGGCAGGCAGGCAGGCAGGCAGGCAGGCAGGCAGGCAGGCAGGCAGGCAGGCAGGCAGGCAGGCAGGCAGGCAGGCAGGCAGGCAGGCAGGCAGGCAGGCAGGCAGGCAGGCAGGCAGGCAGGCAGGCAGGCAGGCAGGCAGGCAGGCAGGCAGGCAGGCAGGCAGGCAGGCAGGCAGGCAGGCAGGCAGGCAGGCAGGCAGGCAGGCAGGCAGGCAGGCAGGCAGGCAGGCAGGCAGGCAGGCAGGCAGGCAGGCAGGCAGGCAGGCAGGCAGGCAGGCAGGCAGGCAGGCAGGCAGGCAGGCAGGCAGGCAGGCAGGCAGGCAGGCAGGCAGGCAGGCAGGCAGGCAGGCAGGCAGGCAGGCAGGCAGGCAGGCAGGCAGGCAGGCAGGCAGGCAGGCAGGCAGGCAGGCAGGCAGGCAGGCAGGCAGGCAGGCAGGCAGGCAGGCAGGCAGGCAGGCAGGCAGGCAGGCAGGCAGGCAGGCAGGCAGGCAGGCAGGCAGGCAGGCAGGCAGGCAGGCAGGCAGGCAGGCAGGCAGGCAGGCAGGCAGGCAGGCAGGCAGGCAGGCAGGCAGGCAGGCAGGCAGGCAGGCAGGCAGGCAGGCAGGCAGGCAGGCAGGCAGGCAGGCAGGCAGGCAGGCAGGCAGGCAGGCAGGCAGGCAGGCAGGCAGGCAGGCAGGCAGGCAGGCAGGCAGGCAGGCAGGCAGGCAGGCAGGCAGGCAGGCAGGCAGGCAGGCAGGCAGGCAGGCAGGCAGGCAGGCAGGCAGGCAGGCAGGCAGGCAGGCAGGCAGGCAGGCAGGCAGGCAGGCAGGCAGGCAGGCAGGCAGGCAGGCAGGCAGGCAGGCAGGCAGGCAGGCAGGCAGGCAGGCAGGCAGGCAGGCAGGCAGGCAGGCAGGCAGGCAGGCAGGCAGGCAGGCAGGCAGGCAGGCAGGCAGGCAGGCAGGCAGGCAGGCAGGCAGGCAGGCAGGCAGGCAGGCAGGCAGGCAGGCAGGCAGGCAGGCAGGCAGGCAGGCAGGCAGGCAGGCAGGCAGGCAGGCAGGCAGGCAGGCAGGCAGGCAGGCAGGCAGGCAGGCAGGCAGGCAGGCAGGCAGGCAGGCAGGCAGGCAGGCAGGCAGGCAGGCAGGCAGGCAGGCAGGCAGGCAGGCAGGCAGGCAGGCAGGCAGGCAGGCAGGCAGGCAGGCAGGCAGGCAGGCAGGCAGGCAGGCAGGCAGGCAGGCAGGCAGGCAGGCAGGCAGGCAGGCAGGCAGGCAGGCAGGCAGGCAGGCAGGCAGGCAGGCAGGCAGGCAGGCAGGCAGGCAGGCAGGCAGGCAGGCAGGCAGGCAGGCAGGCAGGCAGGCAGGCAGGCAGGCAGGCAGGCAGGCAGGCAGGCAGGCAGGCAGGCAGGCAGGCAGGCAGGCAGGCAGGCAGGCAGGCAGGCAGGCAGGCAGGCAGGCAGGCAGGCAGGCAGGCAGGCAGGCAGGCAGGCAGGCAGGCAGGCAGGCAGGCAGGCAGGCAGGCAGGCAGGCAGGCAGGCAGGCAGGCAGGCAGGCAGGCAGGCAGGCAGGCAGGCAGGCAGGCAGGCAGGCAGGCAGGCAGGCAGGCAGGCAGGCAGGCAGGCAGGCAGGCAGGCAGGCAGGCAGGCAGGCAGGCAGGCAGGCAGGCAGGCAGGCAGGCAGGCAGGCAGGCAGGCAGGCAGGCAGGCAGGCAGGCAGGCAGGCAGGCAGGCAGGCAGGCAGGCAGGCAGGCAGGCAGGCAGGCAGGCAGGCAGGCAGGCAGGCAGGCAGGCAGGCAGGCAGGCAGGCAGGCAGGCAGGCAGGCAGGCAGGCAGGCAGGCAGGCAGGCAGGCAGGCAGGCAGGCAGGCAGGCAGGCAGGCAGGCAGGCAGGCAGGCAGGCAGGCAGGCAGGCAGGCAGGCAGGCAGGCAGGCAGGCAGGCAGGCAGGCAGGCAGGCAGGCAGGCAGGCAGGCAGGCAGGCAGGCAGGCAGGCAGGCAGGCAGGCAGGCAGGCAGGCAGGCAGGCAGGCAGGCAGGCAGGCAGGCAGGCAGGCAGGCAGGCAGGCAGGCAGGCAGGCAGGCAGGCAGGCAGGCAGGCAGGCAGGCAGGCAGGCAGGCAGGCAGGCAGGCAGGCAGGCAGGCAGGCAGGCAGGCAGGCAGGCAGGCAGGCAGGCAGGCAGGCAGGCAGGCAGGCAGGCAGGCAGGCAGGCAGGCAGGCAGGCAGGCAGGCAGGCAGGCAGGCAGGCAGGCAGGCAGGCAGGCAGGCAGGCAGGCAGGCAGGCAGGCAGGCAGGCAGGCAGGCAGGCAGGCAGGCAGGCAGGCAGGCAGGCAGGCAGGCAGGCAGGCAGGCAGGCAGGCAGGCAGGCAGGCAGGCAGGCAGGCAGGCAGGCAGGCAGGCAGGCAGGCAGGCAGGCAGGCAGGCAGGCAGGCAGGCAGGCAGGCAGGCAGGCAGGCAGGCAGGCAGGCAGGCAGGCAGGCAGGCAGGCAGGCAGGCAGGCAGGCAGGCAGGCAGGCAGGCAGGCAGGCAGGCAGGCAGGCAGGCAGGCAGGCAGGCAGGCAGGCAGGCAGGCAGGCAGGCAGGCAGGCAGGCAGGCAGGCAGGCAGGCAGGCAGGCAGGCAGGCAGGCAGGCAGGCAGGCAGGCAGGCAGGCAGGCAGGCAGGCAGGCAGGCAGGCAGGCAGGCAGGCAGGCAGGCAGGCAGGCAGGCAGGCAGGCAGGCAGGCAGGCAGGCAGGCAGGCAGGCAGGCAGGCAGGCAGGCAGGCAGGCAGGCAGGCAGGCAGGCAGGCAGGCAGGCAGGCAGGCAGGCAGGCAGGCAGGCAGGCAGGCAGGCAGGCAGGCAGGCAGGCAGGCAGGCAGGCAGGCAGGCAGGCAGGCAGGCAGGCAGGCAGGCAGGCAGGCAGGCAGGCAGGCAGGCAGGCAGGCAGGCAGGCAGGCAGGCAGGCAGGCAGGCAGGGCAGGCAAGGCAGGCAAGGCAGGCAAGGCAGGCAAGGCAGGCAGGCAGGCAGGCAGGCAGGCGTCGCACAGCTCAGAATATGCAGCAAAAGGAACAAGACCTTCGTGCTCCTCATTGTTCACCCCATTTGAAATGTAAACAATGAGGAAAGTGCATACCTTTGAAGTGACTGAAATATACACTGAATAGTTCCAAGGTAGGAATGAAGTAATAAATGCAAAAAAATTTACCCAGTCAACCTAGCAGCAGAAACAATGAGTAGTTCTATCAACAACCCTTTAATCGCTAGAACAAGAAAACAAGCAATATGAAGCATAAGCAGATGGGATATGCCTGACGGGTCCAAAGCAACCGTCGCACAGCTCAGAATAGGCAGCAAAAGGAACAAGAAATCCATGCACTTGTTACATCGAGAAAGCAATTTTTAAACAAAACAAACAATGAGGAAAGTGCATGCTTTTGCAACGACTAAATTATACACTGAATAGTTACAAGGTGTGAATAAAGTCAGAATGCAAGAAAATTTACAGTCAACTAAACATAAGAAACAATGAATATTTCTATCAACAACCCATTAATCGCAAGAACAAAAAGCAGGTAATATGAAGCATTCTTTTCAAACAATTTCTCGGACCCATATTTCTGAATAATGTTGATGGCCTTTGTATGTTTATTAAGAATACTTGGAATTAAATAGGAAATAATTTGGGTACCATAGATCGTTCACACAGGTGGCATTCAGTAGTTGTGTCTTAACTTATAAGGAGCATTACTACATGAGTGTACTTCAAGATATTTAGATGGATACAGTTTGTATATTTTAAATATATCATAAAGCGATTTCAATTCAAATAATTGATCGACCTTTAAAACGGAGTGCTGTAAAAAGTACAAACCTGTGTGATCATTAAAGGCGAGATTTTCGACATATGGTATGGCTTTTTTCTGGAACATTATCAAACTCATAAGGTTAGTTTTTGTTGTACACACCCCATTGAGTAAACAATATTGAAGATGTGAGTGAATTAGGGAGTAATAAAATTGCCACTTCAACCATTTCGAAACAATGTTTCTAATTTTATACAGCACACACAGTGACCTGGATATGTTGGCATGAATCCTATTAATATGCAGAGACCAGTTCAGGCATTCTTCAAAAATGAAACCTAAAAATTTGTAAAAAGAAACGCGTTCAAACTATTTTTACACACACCATCCCAATGAGCGCTTTTTTCCCGTGTTAACAGTTAAATTTATAACATATACTTGATTCACACAGGGACAGAAAATAGTACTGCCTCAAGAGTAGGAGAAATGTTGTCGTGCACAAATGTATATGAAGGCAATACAGAGGCTAGACAGCTTGTCTCGATTTTCATGCTCTCCTAGAAGAGCAGAAGCTGCTCAGAGAGGATTTTCATGGAACCAGGCATAAAGATTTCTTAGCTGTGGGATCGTCAAGTAAGAATGCATAAAAAATTGCACAACGCTAAGAAATTATTTCGGAAGAGCACACAATAAATGAGACAGGACAATAAAGAATGTTTACGCCGCAGTGTTTGCGAGAAATGGTTTATTTAGGAAACAGCCAGTGGCATGGATCACAGGGCATAGAAACTAACGGTCACGTGCAGTGGAGCTACACCAAGACACAATCAGTGCAGTGCTCCAAAATTGGAAAAGAATGTGCAGGGCATCGAACAAAATTAGTTCATATAACGAGAACCTGACCATTGTCAGGACAGGGTTCAAAAAGCAATGCATTTTCAGTCAACAAAATCAAATTCCTAGGACATGTACTAACAAAGACATGACTCGAAACAAACAAATTCACACTGAACTGAGTAAGAGTCAGCTTTAAATCATTCACACCCCCAAAATTAAGGACAAAACATAGAGTTGTGGCTACCTCAGAACTGCCACTGCAGCAATGCATAACATGTCAAAACGACCGAAGATCGACAGTAATGCAAGACAACTCCAAACCAGGGCTCCCTTTTGAGGACATGAAGATCAGACACCCATGCACACCATTCCCAACCCTCACACATAAAATGAGTCCCATTCCTAGGGGTTCGTAAAAGTTCGAATTCTTTGGACTGCAAACTGAATAAATTCCTGTTTATTTAGTCAAACGAATCAAACAGTACATGTTCAAAATTATTTTAAACGAATCGAATTTGCGCTCAAATTTTCAGATACTTTTCGAATAATTGACACAACGCTTGATTAAGCTGCAATGTATTTTTCTGCAATGAGGTTTAAGGTTTAAGGGGCTTAATGTCCCAAAGCGTCTCAGGCTATGAGAGACGCCGTAGTTAAGGGCTCGGAAATTTCGACCACCTGGGGTTCTTTAATGTGCACTGACATCGGACAGTACACGAGCCTTTAAAATTCCGCCCCCAGCAAAATTCGACCACCGCGGCCGGGATCGAACCCGCGACTTTCGGTCCACGACTCGAGCGCCATAACCACTCAGCCACCGCGGCGGCTTTTTCTGCAATGAATCTTCCAAAAACTGCGCACATTGAGGACATGTACCACTATTCATATTCTAATTGGGAAAACTACTATTTGTACTCTCTTACAACTTATACTATTAACAATATTAACACGACCACGCACCACCGCCACCACCTCTTCCACCGGCAGCACCACGTCCTTCACATCCACCTCAACACATACTCTACAAGTAACTGCCTCATACAATTTTATGCTAATGAGCATGTGCTTTTACAAACATGCACACACAAGAGCGATCACAGCATGCCGATGAGTCCTCTCTCTTTCCTAAGTAGGCTGATCAACCCACACGCCCATATGCACACATATTTTCACGTTTCCACCCACACATGCACAAAAGTGATCCCAGCATGCCGATGAGTCCTCTTTCTTTCCTCAGTAGACTGATTAACACACACGGCCACATGCACACATATTTTCACGTTTCCAACCACACACGCATAAAGGTGAAAATAGCATGCCGATGAGTCGTCTCTCTTTCCTCGGTAGACTGATCAACCCAGACACTCACATGCACGCATATTTTCACGTTTCCACCCACACACTCACAAAAGCTGGTCACAGCATGCCGATCATGCATCTCTCTTTACTCCGTAGACTGATCAACACACACCAGCATGCACAGAAATTTTTATCTTTCCACCCGCACACGCACAAAGGTGATCACCGCATGCCGATGAGTAATTCCTCTCTTCTCAGTAGCATGTGTATTGCACATCCACTCGAATTAAGTCACACAACTTCCTCGATGCCACTTAAATATACATCACTGAAATGAGTGCTCGACTCACCAGAAGAGGACATGCACGAGTCACAAATGCTGAAGACTACCGGTAAATTTCAACTTCAAGAATCGTATCGCGTTGCCATGCTTCAGCCTCAACTTGCTCCACATGAACACAACAGTTTTGCCAGTTTCCCTGGCTTACAGACGCCAGTGCTTCCGGCAGGAAGTTTTCCACTTCAAGCCAAAGTGAAACATTTGTTGCGACTTGTGATGTGTTCCTTCACCTGGCTCCAGACAAGTTCAATGGCATTGAACTCGCAGTGGTACGGTGGTAAACGAAGCACTTCGTGGCCATGGGTAGCTGCCAGGGTTTCCATGCGGTACACAACGCGGGGTGTGTTTACCTTTTGAGAAAACTCCAGCAGTTCTGCCCTCACCATGTCCTGTGACCACGGAACACCTTTCGTTGGGAGCCAAAGCTGAGTATCAGCATTGCGCGTAGACTTGGTAGGTGCTTTTTCAAGAGCCACGCTATGATATGGAGCATTGTCTATGACGACAATGCTATTGGCCAGAATTTTTGGCAGAAGCTTGTAGCTGAACCACTTCTCTAAGTATTTGCCATCCATCTCAGAGTGGTAGCCAGCGAGGTTTCTATTTTTTGCTAACAAGAAGTCAGCAGCGCCTTGCCGAATCCTGTTGCACTGCTCCCTGCATGTACAAGGATCAAACGGGCCTCTTTGCCCGAAAGCGCAGCCAATCCCGTTGTAACCTTTCAAGAAGGCATCCTAAGATGACGTCACAGTCTTGTCCTACCTGACGTATTCTTTTGCGTGCTCTGAGTTGACCCAGGTTTCATCTAGGTAGATGTTGCACCTGTATATGCGAAGCAAGCAACCAAGCTCGCGAGTTAATGCTTCTAAGTAAACAAACACACTGCAGAATTTAAGTAGGCAACGCACTGAAACAAATACACTGCTGACCACTGTCTCACAAACAGCCGCTAAAAGAAAAAAAAGTTATCTCGGCTTTATTGCTCTCTTGTTCGGGCTTATATTTCGCGCCAAGATGGCATTTGGCAGCCAGTTTACATTCACTGTATGTTTGCATAGTGTACTTGACTAATTCGGCAACATTTTAAATCTCTTCACTTGCGGCGAATGCGGACAAAAATTGCCAATGTTCGCAGCGGACGCACCACCGGAGCAACGGGCAATGTACAGTGGGTGTCCATTCGTTCCTACGGTGACGTCAGGATGGCGCTACCCACTGCAGTGCTACGACATTATTGGCGTTTTGTTGCTTTTGCTGGCCGCACCAATTGGGATTTAGCGATTATATCTGAACCATGCGCATGCGTGCCCCACCCAAACGTAGCGGAAAACTGGCCACGAAACGTCACCTCCACGCAAAAGGTCGGCAACAGCTACGTGGTAAGACGATTTCTTTTAAATGTGTTATTCTGAAGCAACACTCACTGTTACGACTACGAGGTTGCAATACTAACAATAAGCTCTACATGAAGCCAGTATAAACGTGCTGCGTAAGAAAATAAGCAAGGAACGACTCCTACCTACCCTGTCGTCGGAATTCCTTGAACGCCCGCAGGTTCCATCGAGGCCACGCAATGATGTCACTTCGCTCGATCAGCGCAAGGTTCCGTTTTGTTTTCAAATGTGAATCCTATACTTCCTTCATCAACCTCTACAATGTCGTTTTCATGAAGTTCCGCAGGCCGTCGTCCTCACTGACAGCCTTTAGCACACTGTCCAGCTTTCGGACTTCTCTCTTCGCGTACATACTGTGCACTTTCAGACAGATGGCATGCACTGTGAAGCTCTCAGTCTTTTCTTTTCGCGGGCTTGAAATCTTCACGCCGCGAGGTCTTTTCTTCGGAGGCGCCAAAGGCCCACACAGACGCTCCGCCTTGATTGTAGCAACGGTACGGGGAGGTACTCCGGTGCCCTCGCTCGTAGCGCTCAGTACTTCCCGAACAGACTTCTGAAAACGGGTTCTGGTACGGGAGTAAACATTTTCAATTACTTGCTTGGCGTGCCTTAACGGCTTGGACGTACGAACCTTCCACAAAATGCGTACAGGAGAGGTGGCCGGGGCCGTTGAGCTCGACGCTATTTCCTCAAAAGTGAAAGGAAGCAGGAAACAGTAAACACGGCGGCCATGGTTGCGGGGACAGCGAAAACGTGCAATAGAAAAAAAAATGACAAACACAAAATACAAAATCACAGATCTCGATCGATTCGCTCGCAATAAGAGCGTTTTTTGTCACGCTGATGACAAATCTATTATCCATGAAGCCTGCCGGCAAAGCATTTGTTATTTTTCGCTCACCACAGGTAACGCACTATTTTGTGTACCGTCGCTGAAACGACCGAATGAACAACCTGTGAAACAAAATTGTCTGCGTTCATTCTTAAACTCTGCTTCAGACTCCCACCTGCGTTTCCTAGGTTAGGTGTTTGTGCCTTAGGTTTTCTTGTGGTTCCTGAGTGAAAGGGTAATATTCTTTCGTAACGGCAAGCTGATGCTTGAGATGAGATGAGAAATGGCTACATAATGATTTTAATGACGGGCGGGCTGGCGAGAGCACTCCTGTCCACGCCACTGCAGAGTTCATCTTCTACTTCGTCGCACTACCCAGAGTCGCCGGGGGATCGTCCCGATCGGGAACGAGAAGATCGGCAAGGAAGATGAAATGCTGTACAAGACGATGGGCTTGAAAAATGGTTGAATACAGAATGCGGTGAAGGATTTTCCGCCATGGTGGATGAGACGATCGGCGAATGAGTCCCGGTCCACGAAGCATGTGGGCAGCAGGTTGCCAGGAGCCGAAGGCCAAGGTCCTTGGACGCACCGAACGGCAGGGCAGGGGGGCGGTGTCCTCACGTGTGGGTAGCGTCTCGGGTCGGTCGGGTCATTCTGGTCGCGGCAATGTCGTCAGTTCATCGTGTCTTGTGGTCGGGGTGGTGGAACGGGCTGGGGTGAGCGGCGAGGTCGGTTCAGGGCGGGCGGGCTGCGGAACAGGGATCCTCGCACCTCCACCAAATGTTACGTGACGGCAAGCTGATGAATGAGATTACATGGCAGATGGCTACAGGATGATTTTAATGGCGGACGGCCTGGCGAGAGCCCTCCGGCCCGCACCACTGCACAAAATCGTCTTTATTTGTCACAGTATTTGTGTCAAAAATTCGTGTTTTAATAAAATCAACTTCCATGTGAAAAAAGCGCCTTCGGTGAAATGCTGCAAAAATACATGTTTCGAGATTTCTTCGAAGGGAAAAAAAAAGAATTCAATATAAAATTACACTAAAGAAATACATGTTGATGCATGAGTTGTCAGGTCATCTGTGTAGATAATTTCGCAAAGTAATACAAACGCCGGTAAACCTCAGAAAACCATTGTGCAGCGTCCTGAAAATCCTGCCATAGTTAAATGTAGGTATCACATACGAGATATTTTCAGTGTGTGAAGGCCCTGTAGCTTGCTGCAAACAAAATTGCTTTATATTCAATCGCCGACCGCCTGAGTTGTGATGAATAAGAACTTTTGGTACACTCAGAACCCTACGACGGGCATATTTGCCAGAATTCGGCACCATGATGGTTTTCCCGCAGGGTCAATGCTTTCAGAGATTTTTATCTTGTTAGGCATTTCATTACAGGCCATAAAAAAGTCGGTACTTAATATCGCAAATATTACCCTACCCTGTTCCTTATAGAGCCTGTGAAACGAGCAGTCGCTAACTCCGAAGGTCACTGCCGCATGAGTTGTGATTTACCGCTTGCTTATGTGGCTGTGATAGTTCACCCCTCGAGCAGCTCTGTTCCTTACTCCGGTGTGCTGTTTTTTGTCATCGTGCTCTTTTTTTCCTCTGTTCTTCTGTCGTCGTGCTGCTATTTCGCTGTGCCTTTTTTTTCAGCGTGCTGCTTTGACGATAGCTGTTTTTTCCCTGTGCTGTTTGTCGCCATGTTTTCTTTTTTTACTCTGCCGTTTTGTCACACTGCCGTGTTTTTCCTGGGCTGGTTTATCACTGTGTTGTTTTTTTGTTGTTTTGACGTATGCGGTTGCTATGATTTTTTCGCGAGCACAAAGCCGGGTAAAAGCAGAGACTCTTTTGGTAGAATCAACGGCGTGAGCTCGCAAAGAGCTGAAGGACTCGAAAGCATTTGTGCGCTTTACTTAATTAGGAGAAATCACGTCTGCCCTCCACTAAGACCACCGTAGTAGTGCAGCTTGCTTATGTATTTTGTACGTTGGAAACGGGCATACGGGAAGGCCCTAGCCAGTGCTGCGCTCTACTCACTGAGACCTTCATGAGAGCCCATGGTTCGAACAGGTGGTGCGGGAATTGCATGTTTACTTCTCTTTCTTTTCATATACCTTTTACGTATTTGGCCTCGAAGACTGTAGCCGTCATTTTCAAGGAGGCATAAGAGGCACGAATGTAAATTTATTAAAAAATAAAGTAGGCAGAAGATTCAGCGCTTCACCATCAACATCAGAGCCACGAGCGTTTCATGAAGAGTGCCTGCTCCGCTGGTCGCCACTTAAATCTTCCATGTGCCCTCTGCCAACGGCGGCCAGTCTGTAACCGCCAAATTTCTAAATTCATTCTGCACACCTCTCGGTCACCTCCTTCCAGGTTGAACCACTCTTGGAATCCACTTCGTTCGCCAAAGGGACCACAGGGGGAACAGCTATCCCCGTTGCATTCGTTGCCTATCACCGTTTCCCCTTGATTTGAGCTGGGATTTCATTCAGTCGCAATTGTACCCTTTCTCATACTACTCTTTTTCTGCATCCAAAGGCAACGCATTAACGCCCCTTCTAAAGTAAAGTGCTCTATGTTGCAAGCAGTTCATTATCAAGCCTTTTCGTTGACGTCCAAATCCTGCTGCTCATGGATGTACTAGCATGATACATCTATTATGTACTTTCAACATGAGATATATTGCCAAGCTCCTGACCATGACCTGAGACGGACTGCCAAATGAACACCATCGCGTTTATTTTATTTATTCATACAGCACTGCGATATTTTTTTTATTGGCACAATACAAAACCTACACAAAATAAGCTGGGAACGGGAAGGGAGTGAAAAGTACAAATACCAGCAAGAAGAAAACGTACCGAAAAAACTTGAAAATATTTGCTACATTCGAATCAGTGCGAAAGCGCGGATTTGTGCTGCGTATAATACGACGATGAGTGGGCAGTGCCGCAGAACGCAGAGCTAGAGCTAGGCCAGTAGCGGCACTTTCACGCGAGAAGGTTTTGATAGGCTCGGGACCGCTGGATTACTGGTTTCCCACAAGAAGACGGCGTCGCAACAGCCGTCATGCAGTCTCAGAAGCGCTGAGTGCGACACCGGCATGAAAAACAAGCACCAGGAGCCGCTACCTCACACCTGACTCTTTCCCATGCCCTCGACACTCCATTTGCTCGAGCGACACAACTGGCGGACTCCCACCTGGCGCCAGTTTCCCCGACTTTCTTAAGAAAGTTGTGGCACAACTGTTTTAGGATCCGTGTCAGGATGGCTGATACTAATTTGAGTACATTGGTTCTGTGCAGCGAATGTATACCCAAATTTTAACCTGGTTGCTGGCAGGTAAAAGGCATGCCTAATGCTTAGCAGGAATTGTGAGCCTTTCGGCTAAAGAAGAAAACATTACGTAAGACGGATAATAGATATTTTAAATATCAACGTTTTAAGACCAGTTGCCTTATTTTAAAGGTGGCGACTCCAACTTAACACAAAATAAGAAATAATCGGGTGTTTCATATTCCCATAAAATACAGAGCTATCCAAGCTGTTGTATGATATAATTTACATGTAAGTTAGAGGAACCTGCTGAACTTTAGATCGGAGCCAGTTTTCCTCCAAAAACTCTACTTCTAGAGTAGTAATAAAAGCTCTGTTTTTGAATATAATGCTCCAAAGTGTATATACTGCGGATTAAAAATAAAAGAAATTAGAACGTTGTCTCCAATCTGGGGCACTGCTGTGTTTGAGCAATGCAAGCAAGTAAATGTGAAAAGCAGGCGTCTGTCACAGGCGCCGACGTGCCAGCCTTCTTTCATTGTGTTCCCAATTTGGCAGCGAAAAAGAAACCACCTACCGTGTATAGGGCCTAGAATATAATCTACCTTACTGCAGTATCATAAATTATTGATCAATAGTGAAAAATTACAGGATGAAAGTACCAAAAACGACAAGAAAACTGGTAGTCCTGTTCTTTCAGTATGCGTCTGCCAGTTCGCCAGTATTAAATTCGGAAGTTAAGTTGGTACGGACTAGCCTAAACAAGCAGATTTAAGATCAGTCTAACAGAGGTCGTGGTGGTGGTGCAAAATTTATTGAAAAAAAGGGAGTTTAGGACACACAGGTCCTTGTACCCCCGCACGGCCCCACTGCACTCAAACAGTGCATTCTTGCTTCCTTGATTACATTGGTCATGACGCCCCCAATATTGTCGTCGTTATTTTTAGGTCTTTCACCAATGTCTTCATATCGTACGCAGTTGATCAGAAAGCAGCGCTACAGAAGGAATAAATGAATCCACACTCGGACAGTCCAAGCTATGAAGGTCAAGCAGACCGAGGCGGTTGTGAGGAGTGGATTTCTCATTCTGTCACATTTCTCAGCAGGATCTAGAGCAATTTTTTTATTTGAAACAGACATTGTGCGCAGATTTTTTAAGTTTTTCGGGAAAATCTTTGGCAGCATAATTTTCCGAATGAAAGATGTTTTGGGGATTTTCACGAACTATTGGCGACGCGACAGTCTAGCCAAGATGGCAACCTCAAAGAGAATTCTTTCGGGGATAAGCCTGGGCGCATTAACAGGTTTCCTTGAAAGCACGATTGAATCACGCTTTTTTCATTGAAGGTGAGCGTGTAGTGTTTCATAAATTATTTGTATTAGTCAATGTAGAACACAAAACTGATGACAAACTAGAGTTAGTCGACCTGTGTCTGCAAATGCCATCCGTGCAAGCGGAATTCTCCACACTTCAGGACGCTTTTAGCAATGGCAAGGTCGCCAGCGCTATGTGTTCCTACTCCGCGGGGAGGTCAGAAAAGCGAAATCAGGTCTTTGGTTTACTCTCGCATTGTCATGGTACGCAGGGCTTAGCGAAATCATAGCATAAAGATGAAAGCTAAATTGGTTCGCGATAGTTTCGCTTTCCACCGTCGTGTGCTTGGATTTCGCTTCAGCAAGCTGAACCCCTGTAGTGTTTACGCGTGGTCTTCATTCAACAGAGCAATCAACCTCGCCGTGTGTACATAGAAGAGGACACTTATTTACAGCGCTGGTGCGGTGTGCCGCGGAACAAATCACAGTCAAAAAGTGCTATTCTAAGGGAAATATGCTAGTTCCTTGCTGTTATTTCTGTGCAGCTTCACTTCCGCGCAAGCACTTTCTCTGATACACAGTACCTGCTGTAAACTTTAGCTGGGTTTGTTCGGCAGAGGACAACTCAGGCGCTCCGATGCAAGCCTGCTGACATCTAAAAGTTGCAGAGTGAGCTGGGTGCGATCGAGTCGGTGCGCGCCTCGGAGGTGCGGCGGCGCAGGGTCTCTTCGGTTCGAGGTTTTATTTTACGGACCACGAAACATGCTTAGAATGAACACACAACCAAACAAAAATATGAAATACAGAGAGCAAAAATCAAATACCGGTGCTTTAATTGCAACTTCGGCTATGACGAGCCATAATTTCAATTAAGAACTAAGAAATCTCTGTTACATGGAAGAAAGAAGTCATCGCCCTGCAAACGCCGCGAACACACGATCAGTCATCGGCGCTGTGACTGGTTTGCCAATTCGCGCTTTCTACACCCAAAGCTGCCTTCTCATCGGGCTGTTTGATTCACTTCAAGCTGGTAACAAACGGGATTGTTAAAAGTTGTTTACGCATGGCAGTGAAGAGGGTCTGTTTTCATCAAATGGGCAATAGTCTGGCAACACAGGCGAAGAGGTGCAAAGAAGCGGGGCGCCTCGACTCTGTTCTCGTGTCAAGTGCAGACAGTGCCATCAACGCATTGAAGTCATCGGAGCATGATTCGGAACGACGAAGCGCGTCAAAAGAACGCTAGAAATTGGTGTAAATACCATATGTGCATGCCCTATCTCATACACTGAAGAAGGTGGCTGCTAAGTGCAATGCGAATGTTCTTTTCTCGGTCCCAAACTAGCTAGAAAAAATAGGCGCGGCTGTTCACAGGAAGTATGAAGGGCGCAGGAGGAACAGGTGTCATGCTAATCATGTAAATGGATATGTTCTGTGTAGTCAGGATGTGGTGTATCAAATTCCGTTTTCCTGCTTTCGAATTTACATAGGCTAGTCTGGACTATGTATTAATGTGAGGCTCATGAAGCATGTTAACTGATTGTAAAAGATGAAAACTAATCAAGCGAGCCACTGTTTTACCTGTAATGTAGTCCGTTCTTTGTAAGCATATAGGTATTGGATGGGCATACAGCAAGGCGCACAAGAGGACTGGCCGAGGTGTTCCACATTTTTAGGAAGAAAAAAGCGTGTCAGTGAATCATCTGCAAAAATAGCAGCCAAGGAAATGAGCATACTGTATAATAGATGATGTCTCTGTGTAGCTCTTTTGATGTGTGCTGATTTTATCCGTGACAGGCCCTTCTGCGTGTGACCCTTTGACTGACGATGCGCATGTGCTTAGATTTTTTGGAACGTATGAATTGATGCGTGTTTTTCTAATAAAACATAGTTGTAAATTCAGCGCCGTCTTCGTGCCATTTCTCGCTCTTGTCCTCGTTGTGTTGCGCTTTTGAAAAATTATGAACAGAGTTTCAAGAGGATAGATAAGCGGGCGAGTTGGTGATACATAATGCAAACAAACAGCGCGAACAAACGGGGACTAGACGAAGAATACACAGGAACAAGCGCTGACTCTCAACTAAACTAAAAACTCGGAGAACATCTCAATTCATTAGAATCTAATCGCTCCACTAATCTAGTTGATCATTGCCGAGAGTGTCAATCATGTTTTCCGTCCTTGCATTTTACTGACATTTTGTACAAACACCCCGACCAGTTGACCAGGGAAATTATCGAGGCGTATAACATGACAAAGAAACCAAGATTATGTGTCAGCCAACCATCCCTGCTCCTGCGTGACTGTGAGGTTGCATATCTGGACATCACATAGTAACACATGCGTTCTGATTTTGTGTTTCTTTCGTTTTCTGTTTCCTTTTATAAGTGTGCTTCCTGTGATTAAACTTTAGTTGAGAGTCAGCGCTTGTTCCTGTGTATTCTTCGTCTAGTCCCCGTTTGTTCGCGTTGTTTTTTTTTGCAGAGTTTCAAGGGGTTAAGCCATGGAATGCTACTTAATGATTTTTCCATTTCGGTGCCGTACAAAAATACGCGCGGCAGTCCTGTCGACCTTTTGTTTTGCCACGGCGCTCCAGAAAGGATCTCCGGAAGTGTCCTTAGCACCACGTAGTTAGGACCAGCATCACGGAAGTGTCCTTAGCACCAGCATCACGCCCCACACCACGGCGGCGACGCCGTGGTGTGGGGTGTCTATGGGCCCATTCACACTTGCGAGTCGCAGAGGTTATGTTGTGTTTGGTTTTATGGCACATAGGCAGCTAAAGCCATCATGCGCCAAGCACAAGGTAATAAAAGCTTTCTGTAGAATTTTGTAATGAATTGTGAAAAGTGGTCGGTTTTATAGACGGCCTAAAATGTAAGTTTTACTACCCAGTGAACACATAGACAAATTTTTAAAATGGACATTAGCAAAAGCTTTGAAGAAAGTCGGGTAACCACTGCAACCATCTGTCTGAGCTGCGGTTAAAAAAGTCTTGTTATAATTTACTCAATGCTATCAGCTCTAGAATTTGTTTAAGACACTTGCTGTCTTTAAAAACCTCAAACCTCAAAACCTGTGAAATGTAAACAAGTGCATTATCAGTTAAGAGTAATGTGGGGTGGAATGGTATGTGTTTATTGTAAAAAACTGCAAAGTGCTTTTTCGTCAGTGCTTCAAGTTTTCTGCATGAAAATAAAACACGGTTTATTGTTAGCTCACAGGCGCTGCACGATAGTGCAGACTGCGCATCGGTCTTTGTGTGAGACCTCGCCTCGTGGGTAGAGGTCTTGAGGCCAGCTGCCTCGTGTGGCAGCATGACCTGCTTTGGAGGTGGCGGAGTAGTGTTAGCTACTTCCGCCTGGGGCGAGGATGGCCCTGCTGCAGCCTCTTTACGTGAGGTCTGTGAAGGTGCCAGAGGCCAGTGTGATGGATCGGCCCTTCGCACCACATCGGAAAAAGTGCGTGTAGTTTCAAAGAAAAATAATTTGCCATTGTAATACGTGTTCCCGGCTTTTTGAAGGAAATGTTCTCTTTAGTTTTAAACGTAATGACTTCTTTTTTCATCTTCCACGATGGGCAAGACCTGGAGTAGGCTGGGTTCTCGCCTTCACAGTTAGCGCAGCGGAATGCTGCTTGGCAGTTTTCGGAGGTGTGTTCTTTCGAAGTGCATTTTGCGCAGGTTTTGCATCCTCGGCAAGTCAGGAGACCTTGGCGAAATTTTTGGCAATTAAAACAGTCTGGGGTTCGGAATGTATGGTCTCACTGTAATCTTTTTGTAGCCTACTTCAATGGAGTCGTGGAGAGTGCAACAAGAGAAAGTAAGTATAAGGTGTTTCGTAGGGATCTCTTTGTCGTCTTTTCTTATTTTGATTGTTTGTACTTTTGTGACTTGTTGATCGGCGAGGCTTTCGAGCATTTCCTTTTCGGTGAGATGTAGAAAATCAATTTCGGAGCCCTCCACTACGGCACCTCTTCATTCCTTTCTTCTTTCACTCCCTTCTTTATCCCTTCCCTTGCAGCGCGGTTCAGGTGTCCAACGATACCTGAGACAGATACTGCGCCATTTCATTTCCCCCCAAAACCAATTATTATTATTATTATTATTATTATTATTATTATTATTATTATTATTATTATTATTATTATTATTATTATTATTATCACACCGCGAACTGTGCTTAGTGACCTATGGGGTGTGACAGAGACAGTAATGTCCCCAAATGACAGAATGTTGGAAAGTTTCGGAACTTGAGCATTACCGCGGATCTCAAGGAGCAAATCTCCATTAGCTAGTTTGGTCACCTTGTAACTGGAGCACAAGGCTTGTTTCAGGCATTTCGCAACTATAAATGGGGATATTTTTCTTGCTTGTTTTTCAGGATCATGGCTGTAGACCACGTGGTACTTATGAAAGACTGAATTTATTTTTTGAAAAAATTGTTTGGTTGCCGTGTCCGCCCTCTCTTGAGAGGGCGATAATTTTGTGTAGGGGAAAGAGCCATGGAATAGGTGTGCTGTTCGGCCGTGGTGCCAGCCGCCCACCATGGAGCCCAACAAGGGGACGGCACAGGAACTTGCAAGCAAGGTTTGCCCACGCCAGCTGTACACCTCAACTATAACAAAATATGACGAAACCTAGGGTAGTTCGTCACACAAGGTTAACCCTAACTGCCAAGAAAAAACGAAAATCCAAGAAGGCAGGAGACAGGAGAGTTGTAAGAATGATGGAAAGTGAAAGATGGAGGGGAGGATAGGAAAAGGCGACTGCCGATTTCCCCCGGTCGCTGAGGTCAGGCCGGAGGTGCCGTCTACGAGAACCTGGGGCCAAAGTGGTGTGTTGTCTCCGCCGAGGGGCCTTAAAGGTATAAATGCTCGGCATCGGCTCAACCACCAGGATCCCGTTTTCCACGCACACGGCGATGCAACGCACGGCTAAGTGCGTGTGCTCGGGTCCGTGGTGATGCACTGTTCACTATCATCTCCCTGCGGTAATATCCTTGCGGATGCTCGGGAACCAGTGGTGTCGCCACTCCTCAACGTCCGCACGCTGCAGAGGAGAGGTCCCCTGCGGAGACGGAGAGGTTATGTGACAATTTTGGGTGAAAGCTGCAGTTGCACACCAGTGCACGCTGGTTCATTTTCCGACCATCCGACTGCCAGTCACAGACGCTTGAACCAGTCAGCTAGCGAGCGAGCCGGGCTTTCGGCAACGACGCCGATCACGGACGCTCCGGGCAACGAGCTGCGCTTTCCTTGGCCGCCGCAGTTATCACGTCTACTACCAACAAAGAAATGGCCAGCAATCCCCAAAAATGATTCATTTTTTGCATTCCTCTACTCCAGGGCTTGGTATGAGCGCCAAAAAACAATTACAGCGCATTTTTTTTACGCCTGCGGCTGGCATAGGGGATGGCAGGCCGGCCCTAAGAAGTGTGCCCCTGTAATCATGGCGCTTGTACGGCCGCGTAGCACAGCAAAACCTCCACTACATCCTCCTCTTCGCTCAGGTCGTCGTAGTCCATTGTAAATAGCAGAAAAGAGGACCGACTGCGAATGCGGGAAGCGCAGCCAGAGCAGACGAAGCTCTCGAAAGCGCGCGAACTACGTCATCACCGCGAGGTTTCGCTTCAAACGAGAATCTAACGAGAAGACGACACAGGTCACACTTGCTAGTGTGAACAACGGCGTTGTCGAGCTGCTGCTTGGTCGCAAGCGACGGCTGGTCGCATGCCCTTTGTTACTCGGAAGTGTCAATGGGCCCTATGTAGTGAAAACCACCAATACTTCTATGAAAGCTATGCAAACAACGTCTATATACGTCCACGAAGCACTCGCCAAGGAGCAAACAAATGCTTCCGCGCGCTGCGGATCCTTCTTAGACTAGTTCGCAGGACCCCTGCTTGTGGCGTCGATTTCGTGAAAATCGCCGGAAGAGTTGCTTGGCATTATAGTAAAATTTATCTTAGTTTCGGTTTCAATACATTTTTCTCATTTTGAAAAAATTCTCACCAACAATGCGTGAGTGGCACGCCTAAATAGTCGCAGTGGCTTCGCTAAAAGGCACTGGACCTAAATGTTGTCTGTAGTAGAGTGACATTCTTTTGCGAGCAATGCGAAGGAAGTTAGATTTCCTGCAGTTAAGAACCGTCTACAAGTTACTACATCATTTGAGCATACTATCCTGTGATATTAAGGTCCGGTTCACCACTGGGAGAAGTTATGCCGGCACAGAACACAAACATGAAAGAATAGCTGCATTTGTGCACGATCCCAGACCGCGCTAACAATATGGTGACTATAAACCACTGAAGTAAATGAGCGAGGACACTGTGCTGAAATAAGCGAGAGGTGACAAGAATACTATGTGATATCTGATTGCCCAGGGCAAAAATTTCCTTCGCTTCCACAAATAATTTGCAACCATACAAATTATTACATCTCTAAGGTTGATATGTTTAGTCGTTTCTGTAAGCATGTCTTGACGGATTTATCAAAACCTTTATTGAAAATGAGAAAAAATATGTCATTTTGATCAAAATTTTTGGGGCAGATTCAAATGAATGGATTACTTTGCTTATCGTAATTGTACCGTTTCCCATAGCGTAGTAAAACTTCCGTAACTGTTGTTCGACCATCGGCTGGAATTCAGACTATGCCAAACCTTTTAAAGTAATAGCTTCAGCAGTCGTGTGAACCGGAGAAACAGCCGCAGTTGTAGGCGTGTCAAGAAAATCGTGCTTGACTGATAAGGACAAGAGGTGAGATCATGACCTTACGATTGTAATTACGTATGTTGTTAACAACGCCAACAAAACACTTGAATACCTTCGCCAGAACTATGGTAAAGCACCTTCATCCCTGAATTTTTACTGTATAAGACACTCACTTTACCTAAACTCGAATGCGCAGCATCAATATGGGATCCCTATCACGATAACTTAACGTACTCACTCGAGATGGTCCAAAATACTGCTGCTCGATTCATTCTCTCTAACTACAACAGAACTGCAAGCATAATCAGCATAAAGGCGAGTCTCGGTCTGCCATCTCTTGCGTGGTTGTTGTTTTTGCCTCAAATACGATGGCATATGCCCACTGTGAGGGATTGGCCAGTGTTTGGTGCAGATCGAAACAGGAAAAAAACTCATTCAGGTTTATTTCAAGCGGTTCATAAATATAGAGAAATCTGACAATGACAGAAAATCGCGAATTTTGAAACATTTCGAGGAAATCGGAATGAAAATCGAAGAAACAATGCCGTGTGGGTTGAATAACTAAATTTTAAAGAACTAATAAAAAAAAATAATTTTGACTGTACAGTAAAAGAATTGAGAAGTTAACACAAAGGCCTCCCAGTTTCAGTATTATACTTGTGAAGAAGCTGACACACCAGCCTAATAACACGCCCTGTCACGGTTGCACCGAAGGAGAGGAGGACGAGCAAAGTCACATAGTAGAACACTTCGTCTTCGCCTTTTTCATAAATTTTTCACCATCCCTACCTGCGCGAAGAACTTATTTCAACCCCACAGTACGTGTCATCACGGATGGATCACGCCCACAAGGTTCGAAAACCTTTCTGCAGAACGAAAATCTACTTTCATTCCTTTTTACCCCGGACATCCGACGAGTGGAATCACCTTCCCGCACCACTGGCACTAATCGATGATCACCGTTTATTTCAAGATGGATTAGCTAAGATTATATAACTAGCAACCTTCTGTAATATAACTCTCGTACTTCTAGGTTTGGTTACTTAGTATAACCGCTCCCCTTTATAATTCCGTATGACCCTGAGGGTATTCGAACACCATTTAACGAGAACGAATACAACAATGATGACGTCACTACACAAATGAAGGCATAAAAACTAACATAAATACTTAGGCATAGAATGCAGCAGCAAACAAAAGCTAGCATGCATACCTCGAAGTAGCACATAGCAACAGATAAAAGTTAAGATTGTGGAGGAGAATTAAAGTGGAAGGGAAGTTGTACGACGTAGGAGAAGAGGAAGACGACGAGGGAGGGCAGAGTAACACCTTCATGTTCACAAGAAAACGAGTGACGTAAAAATAAATACAACGATCTTTAGTGTAAAATGTTTTATAAAACAGTAAAAAACAGTGAATAATGCAATGTGTATCAAGCGGTAAAAGATATCGGTTGGGACACATGTGTCTGTATCTCTAGGGAGCCAACTGGCTCCAACCGTAGCCGCTAGATTTTCGCTCTGTAAAATTTTAGAAAACAGTTCTTTTTAGCCGCAAAGCCCAACCGCACTTAGAAACTGAGAAATAATAAATTAACGTTTAAAACTATGCACTTCAAGGAATTCGCGCAGCGCTCGCGAGAGTCACCTTTGTCCATTTGGTGTGCCAGGGCTTCCTGCTGCATCAGCGTAACAAAGCGTCGCTGGTCGCGCGAAAGACTTGTCATACCTACTTGCCGACTAAAAAAACTTCCAATCACAGAACGTTTGGTTTGGTTTGGTTTGGTTTGGTTTACGAGGGTGTAACGTCCCAAAGCCACTCAGGCTTTGTGAGACGCTGTAGTGATGGGCTCCGGAAATTTCGATCACCTGGGGTTCTCTACGTCCATTAACATCGCACAGTACACGGGCCTCTAGAATCTCGCCTCCATCTAAATTCAACCGCAGCGGTCGGGATCGAACCAGCGTCTATGAGGTTAGCAGCCGAGCGTCGTAACCACTGAGTCGCTGCAGAGGCTGATGAGAGAACGCTCCATAGACTGTCGAAATTCCATCGATATCAGAGAAGGCATATAGCGATTATAGCTTGCAGCTCAGGGTATCAACTATGGGTGTTAATCATTCCCATTTCGAGAAGAAGGTTAAATTTACTCCTAAAACGCTTTCATTTCTCTTTTCAGTGATGGAAAAATAATTCAATTTTTTCGCGTGCAAATTTCATTTTACGAGTATGTCAGAAACTAGCACATCGAGATTCACGGTGCCGCAAAAAAAGGATTAGGTGTGACGCTGCCTTTATGTTGGCCTGGGCCTGGTACGCACTTTACTAACCCGTACTCCACTTCAGCGTCATCTGTATATTACCTTACGCTGTGAGACTTTTTAATGTTATTTTCTTTGCAGCTTTCATCCCGAGAACGTCAGTAGAGCTGCCCGCTGTCGGCCCAGTTCGCCTTAACGATTACGGTATGAACTGGAACACCGCTGCTTGTATAGATGTTCCATGTCAATCTCTGATCTAACCTTATCCAGGTCTTCCTCCAAGAAATCTACATATTGTCACTGAGAAACAGTTGACGTAAGCATGGATGGTTTACTTGCGTTACTTATAAGCGCAAGACGTTGTTGGGACGCGCAAGGCAGCAGACAACACGAGAGATGAAGACGACAAATCATCTAGCTACGAGATGGCTCAAGGCTTGCCAACTGCCAGAAAATGCAGTTTAGCCGCGATATGGCGCCACTAGAGGTGTTAGTAGTGTGGCATTGCTCCCCCTCTCTGAAATAAACCAACTCGGTGTGGTAGCAATGGGAGGCAGGACCACAAGGGTAGTCGCACGTGTCTGGCGTGTGGTGTAGACACGCGCGAAGAGCTAGCGGGCGTGGTACAGCTTCATCCGGGCGACGTGGACAACTTCGTCGGTCGGCCGTCTAGAAGATCCAACTGTTTTCTGGGGGCGAACTTATAGGTAACTTCACTGAGCTGGCGGAGCACCTCGTAGGGGCCAAAGTATCTGCATAGAAGATTATCAGAGCGTCCTCGCATGCGGATTGGGCTCCATGCTCTGACTTGTTCGCCGGGCAGGTAACGCACATTTTGGTGGCGGAGGTTATAGCGTCGAGCGTCGTGAACTTGCTGGTGCCGGATGCGCTGTCGAGCGAGATGGCGGGCTGCCTCAGCGTAACGAACAAATTGGGCAGCACCCATAACAGAGGGGGTAGCGCTAGCTGGAAGCAGCACTGCATCCAGCATGGTTGTTGCTTCGCGACCATGTACAAAACAAAATGGAGTCACGCAAAGGTGACTTAAGGGAGTATTGCGCCCCAATTCCGGTGGCCCGCGTCGACTTACATGAAAATCATGTCGGTGATTGTCTTGTTGAGCCGTTCGGTGAGGCCGTTCGCTTGAGGGTGGTAAGCGGTTGTTATGCGGTGACTGGTGCCGCTCAGGGGCATAACCTCCTGCGTAAGGGTGGAGGTGAACGCTGTTCTCTCTCCTATCAGTTAAAACGATGGTGGGTACACCGTGACGAAGCACAGTGTTTTGAAAGAAAAAGTTGGCAATTTTGTCAGCCGTACCACGGGGAAGAGGTTTAGTCTCACAGTATCGGCTTAGTAGTCGATGCCGACCACAATGTAGTGGTTACCCAACGAGGACTCAGAAATGGGCCGAGTGTGTCATTGCCTACTTGATGGAAGGAGACCTGAGGTAAATCAATAGGCTGGAGTAGGCCAGCTGACTTAGTCGGCGGCGTCTAGCGATGATGGCAATGGCGGAAAGTTCTTACGTAACGCTTCATAACTGCAGGAACCCTGGGCCAGTTGTATTTTTGCCGTATTTGTGCCAAAGTTCGACAAAAACCCAGGTCACCATAAGATGGGTCATCATTGCTCACCTGCAAGACTTCGTCGCGAATGGCCGTACGCATGACGAGTAGATAAACAGCTTCTCTTGAACTGTAGTTTTTCTTATACAGGACGCCGTCACGTAAACAGAACGACGACAGCCCGCGCGAAAAGATTCGCGGGGGAGACTGAGCGCTTCCTTCGAGATACTCAATGAGGGGCAGTAGTTCACTGTCGTCAGTTTGGTGTTGAATAAGAATGGACGTAGAGATGGCGCCAAGAAAAATAGAATCGTCGTCGAGGTCAGCTCGGTTTTCATCGATAGGAGCACGAGACAGTCGGCATCACTGTGCTTCCTACCAGACTTATAGACGATGTAGACATCGAATTCCTGAAGCAGAAGGCTTCAACGTGCAAGCCGTCCCGAGGGATCTTAGAGTTTCGCCAGCCAACACAGCGAGTGGTGGTCACTGATTACCCTGAAGGGCGGCCATATAGGTTCGGACAAAATTTGATTACTGCCCACACAATAGCCAGGCATTATTTTTCGGTGGTGGAGTGGTTCGCCTCAGATCGTGGCAGGGTGCGGCTCGCGTATGTGATTACGCGTTCGAGACCATCGTGCCTCTGCGCAAGGACTGCACCGAGGCCGATGTTGCTGGCGTCTGTGTGTAGTTCCGTGTCGGCTGACTCGTCGAAGTATCCAAGGATGGGCGTACTTTGGAGACGAGAGCGGAGGTCTTCAAAGGCTTTCTTTTGCTCCAGGCCCCAGAACAACAGTTCAGAATCTTTTGTGAGCCGGGTGAGGGGCTCAGCGATCTGGGAGAAGTTCTGCACAAAACGCCGATAATAGGCGCAGAGACACAGAAAGCGGCACACACTGCGCTTATCGGTGGGCACAGGACAAGCAGCCATGGCAGCAGTCTTATCGTGGTCTGGGCTAACCCCTTTCTCGCTCACGATGTGGCCCATAAACTTCAACTCTTCGAAAACGAAGTGACACTTTTCGGTCTTCAGGGAAAGACCGGCCGACCGAATTGCTGCGTCTCAGGTGCTCTTCGAACGTGTCAGAGAAGATGACAACGTCATCCAAGTACACGACACAGGACTGCCATTTGAGATCGGCAAGAACGGTGTCCATCATCCCCTGGCAGGTTGCAGGAGCCGAGCATAGGCCGAAAGGGAGCAACCGGAATTCGTACAGACTGTCCGGTGTAATAAAGGCGGTCTTTTCCCGGTCGCGATCCTCAATAGCCGCTTCGTAAATCTAGCGGTGAGAAGTACATGGCGTGGCGCTGCCGGTCCATGGAGTCATCAATACGCGGGAGAGGATAAACATCCTTTTTTGTGACCTTGTTTAAACGTCTCTAATCAACGCAGAACCGTAGCGTTCCATCTTTCTTTGCTACTAGAACAACAGACGACGCCCACGGGCTCCTCGACGGCTGTATCACGTCGTCCTTGAGCCTTTCTTGAACTTGGCGGCGAATGGCATCGCGCTCCTTCGAAGAGATCCGGTAAGGCGGCTGACATAACGCCGTTGGTTGGCGTCAACTATAATTCGGTGCCTTGTGAGCGGTGTCTGTCTAACCTTGGAGGTGGACGCAGACTAGTCGCAGAAAGATTGGATAACGCTTTCCAGGCAGCGTTTCTGATTAAATGGGAGGTTTGGATTCACGTCAGTTTTTATGGGAGTGGTCGTTTCCTCCACTGATGCCGGGGCTCCGGACAAGGCGTGCTGTCCCGCGAATTCGCTTAGTTCCTCGAAATACGCAATAGCTGTTCTGGCAGGCAAACACTGAGGTTCAGAACCAAAATTGGTCACCAAGAGTTCGGTTCGGCCAATGTTCACTTTAACAATTACTCGAGCAACACAGACTTGCCGACCATGGAGCAGCGATATGTTGGCTTCAGCGATGCCACGAATTTCGGTGCTGTTATCGCGTTCGACGGTAACAAAGATGCTGGATCTTGATGGGATCAAAACGTGGTCGTCATAGACGTGTAACTTGGTCCTGCGTGGCTCGGGATCACCGTCAACAGGGGGTTGCTTGGAAAATGACACGACAAGCTCCTGAAGGTTGATGACGGCACCGTACTCCCAAAGGAAATTCAAACCGAGTATCAGGTCTTTGGAGCATTCGGGCCGCACAGCAAAGCAACCAGGGAAAGTAGCACCGCGCATCTGTATTCATTACGTGCAGACGCCAATCGGCGTGACCACATGGCCGCCGGCGGTGCGGATCTGCGGTCCAGACCAAGGGGTCAGAACCTTCCTGAGGGCCATCGCTAACCCACTGCTCATTACAGAAAAATCAGCGCCGGTATCCACAAGTGCGGTCATATCACGGTTATCAACGGTTACTGGGATTTCGGCAGACACCAATCGGTCACAGCACGCCGTTGTCGTTGAGGGCGTCGGGTGAGGTCGTCGGTTAGATCGTAGCAGGGAATCGCCGATTCCGGCAGGAACCAGTCGGCCACAGCGTGTCGTCGTTGAAGTCGTGAGGTCAAGTAGTCGTCGGTCCGGTCGTAGCCGCGGATCATCGGGTGGAGGCTTTTCGCATGGTCCAATAGCGGCGGCCCTACCCCCGGAGGACACCGTCTTCAGTTTCCTCTATGTGGGAACGTGCCTCTGAACTGACCAGAATACGATGGGTGGCTTGGCGAAGAAAACCGCCTTGAGGATGGCGACCGAGACTGGCGTCGCTGCGAGGTCGATGGCTGCACATTATCGGACAGATACTGCTCGATATCCCGCGGCCGTTCTCCGTAGTGCGGTCAAGGTGCGTCAGAGAGAAACCCCCGCAAGCCTATTCTGCGGCAGGGGCAGTGACGGAGGATGTGGCCGGGTTCCCCGCAGTGGTAGCAGAGTGGCCAATTGTTTGGCGTACGCCAAACATGCGCTTTTCTCATGGTGGGCCGGGCCTCCTGCGGTACGGCGGGTACAGCTGAAATTGGATACCGCAGTGAAGGCAGAGGAGTGGCGGGGGAAAAAGCTTGCACCACTGGCCCAGGACGGCTTTATAGTGCTTCACTGTATGCCATCACGTAGGGCGCCGGCTGCGGAGCTGGTGGCGGTTGAACTCGCCGGACTTCAGTCCGGATCACGTCCGGTATGGCTGCGACGCTGGCCTGTGGAGCTTCGTAGCGAAGTTTCTCGAGTTAGCGTACTAGGCTCCTCACAAGCTCTCGAAGCTCCTCAGTGGGCAGCGACGTAGGCGTACAGTGGTGAGTGGCTGCTACACTCGCCTGACGACCGTAGTGCGTGCCACGTTCCTGCAAAGAACGCTCCATGCTTGTTGCCTCCTTGGCAAAGTCGGCCACTGTTCTTGACGGGTCACATACCAGTCCGGCAAAAAATTGGTCCTTTACGCCGCGCAAGTGGCGTACCTTCTGGCCCTCGGGCATACTAGGGTCGGCGCAATTGAAAAGTCGCGTCATGTCCTCAATGAACATAGTGACGCTCTCGTTCGGCTTCTGCGACCTCGATTGCAAGGCGATTTGAGCCTTCTCCTTCCTTTCACTGGTGTTGAACGTGGCTAAGAGCTCTATGCGGAAAACCTCCCAGTTAGTGAAGGAAGCTTCATGGTTCTCATACCACATCTTGGCCGAGTCCTGTAGTGCAAAGTAGACATTCCGTAATTTGCGCTCGCCGTCCCACTCGTTGAAACCCGCCACACGGTCAAAGCTGGCCCGCCAGTCTTCGACATCCTCAAACCTCTCACCGTGGAACGATGGAGGTGACAGAGTTGTGTGGAGGACGAACGGCGGGGCATTCCCGAGATGCTGACCTGTCTGGCTAGCCGTAGTGGACGTCATGGCCCTTGCCAATGTTGTGAGTTGGCCGAACTCGTGTTGTAGGCCTCGCAGGCGGCGGTTCGCCTTGTGGACTGGTGTTGTAGCCACGCGTTGAGAACTGACGTCAAAGGTGTCCTCGAGGTCAACTTACATGGGCCGTTACCCAGCTGCTCCACCAAATATGTCACCGAGAAACGGATGACGTAAGCAAGGCTGGTTTACTTGCCTTACTTATACGCGCAAGGCAGCAGGCAGCACGAGAGATGAAGACGACAAAGAATCTAGCCCTGAGCTGGCTCAAGGCTTGCCAACTGCCAGGAAATGCAGCTTAGCCGAGGTATGGTGCCACTAGAGGAGTTAGTAGTTTGGCAATGTTAAGCGTGGAGTTCTAATGCGGCGGTATGAAAGCTGTGGCGGGATAAAAAGATGACTCTGTCTCGTTGATACACAAAAATTAATGCAGTTTTCCTGCCATCCTCCTGCGAGGCAAAAAGCAGGAGCTAAAAAAAGAAGTCGGGATCGCTCACAGACACACAACAAAAGAAACAAATACCATTCATTTTTGTTATCTAGCATTTGGAAGGCGAAATAAAACCAGCTTCGTACATGTACACGAACTCACAACAGAACTGAACATGCCTTTTGTACATAGGAGCACATATAATCCATGCAAGTTTTTCTGGTAACAAATTCTGATATTTACTTACGCAACCATGCAGTTGATGTTCTCGGTAATTATATGGCCTAAATCTATTATTTTTTGGTATAAAAAATCAAGGTGAAGAGAATGAAGAAACCTTGCTGAAAATGGTTGCACACGACGTCTTTGCCAAAAAACTGCAAAGTCATACAGCTTTGTCGCTAGGATACACCGTCTCGGCAAAAAATTCGGGGAACCGACCCGTCATTGTGTTTTTTCAAGATGTTCTGGTGAAAGAGGGTGTGCTCAGCAATGCAAAGAAACTGAAAGGCTCCTCGATTTCCAACCAAACTGATTGCTGTCGAAATACGCTTACGTAAAAGAAACTGCTGTGGCAGAGTGCGAGCACTGAACGGGCGAGCCATGAAAAGCGTGTTTTCCATGTGCATGGCAAATTGAGCATAGATGGAAATCTTTACGCCTGGGACGACGTGCAGAACGAACTCATTCTTATCAGAGAGGCCCGTGAACTGCAAACTTCCCCTTGACGGGGCGCATGCTTCATTGATAAACAGCTGAGGGTACTGAACTTTTATATCAGGAGCCTGGTGAATAAACCTAAAGAACTTGTATTACTTCTTTTAAAATATGGCCCTCATGTAACCATCATAACTGAAACCTGGCTGCATGATGATTTTAGCGATAAATCCTTAGTACCTACCTCTAATCAAATTTTTCGAAGTGACCGCCTAACCCATGCGGGTGGAGTTGCTATAATTTTGAAAAATACATTTGCTCAAAGCGCACTGTCGCAAATTGAAGGTCATGAAAGCCTCTTCGTGAGGGTCGACAGTTATGGCCTTGGCATTTTGGTGTATGCGGTTTATCATCCACTTACATCCTCTCCTCAGTTCCTTTAAACGCTGTGGGATTACATGTCTGGACTTAAACACGAGAAGATAATTATGGCGGATGATTTTAATATTCGATCCATCAACAGGAATAAGAAGCTAGAGCTCCATTTACTTGACAGCCCTCTAAATGGTGTTATGATTACATGAGACCTGCAGCAGGTTGTACTTGAAAACACCCGTGTGGGTGAAGACAATGGCTCTATTTTGGGCCAGGTGCTTGTCAGCAATGACATTTAAGAATTTGAAGTATGCATAGAAGATGGTGTGTTCGATCATGAGCTTGTTTTTTCCTTGTGTCGGCTTACTTACTGTGCACAAAATGAAAAACCGCAGATTAGAACTGTAAAAAATTTTGCCCATGCCGATGACCCATAAATTCTTGACGAGCTTTAGAAATTGGCCAAACACTGACGCACAGACATTAGGCAAATGTTTAAGAACGCTGTCAAGTATTGCATGAAAGTATTTATCTCGGACAGACAAATGAAACCAAAGCGAAGAAGTCGATGAATAAATCGAAAACTTATACACCCAAAACGCAGGGTGAAGCGTGCGAAAAAGCGAAAAATCAAAAATCCTGATTAAATTCAAGAACTGTAAGCCCAGCTCTCGATTAAGTTATTATTTGCCCGAAATAAGAATTTCTCGTCAACGCTCCCAAGTTTCATCAAAACTAGCCCCGATAGATTTTGGCGTTACCTTAAGTGTAAAAGCGCGGACATAGAAAAGTTTTGAAAAACGGTGACCCAATTACCGTTCCCCCCAAAATTGCTGATAATATGAACAATTGCTTTCATTCGGTGTCCTCCCACAGGGATGATACCGCGAACATGTCCTTACCAACAATTCCTCAAACAGATTTTATAACGTCTAAATTTTGTTTTGACACTGGTTCAAAACCTTAAAGAAAAATCTGCTCGAGGCCCTGATAACGTTCAAAATTCTTTCCTTCGCCATTATGCCGAAACTGTGTCCCATATATCAAAGGCCATTTTTCGCTTGTCATTATGTACTGCTGTTGCACCGGATGACTGGCGTGTTTCTCGTATTATAGCCGTTTAAAGAATGGTGATCGTCTCTTGATAGAAAACTACCGGCCTGTGTCTTTAACCTCTATGTGCTGTAAATTATTAGAACACATCATTACACAATTTGTGACCAATTTACTTGAAAGCAATAACTTGTTGTCCTTTCCAGCATAGATTTCGAAAACGAGTATCAACGTGCACTCAACTTGTAACAACAGTCCATGATGTGGCTAAAATTCTTGATTCATCTGTCCTGGCAGACCTCATTTTCCTCGACTTTAGCAACGCCAGTGATCGTCTCCCTCATAGTAAGCTTTTGACTAAACTTGAAAATTTCGGTGTTCCTACATTCATAATAAAGTCAATAAACGCGTACCTTTAAAATCGCACCCAGTTTGTCGACATACGAGTGTTTCCTTCCAATGCGTTACCAGTTTCATCGGGAGTCCCCCAGGGAAAAGTTTAGGGCCTATTCTTTTCTTAATATACGATAATGACAGCTACTGAAATTCATCTCGATAACAACATCCGCCTGTTGGCAGATGATTGCCTTCTGTATAAGCATAACATGTTATAATGATAAAAAACCTACTGACCAGTTTGACAAAAATAATGAATTGTGTGTGAACTCGGGTATGATGTGTGTGAACTCGGGTACAGTGATGCTACGTGTCACAAAGAAAAACGTCCCTATCTCTTTTCATACCAACTTAATGGCGACCCTGCAATGGAAGTTAAAGAATATAAATACCTCGGAATTATATTTACTAACACCCTTTCATGATCTACACATATTAAAAGCACTTGCGCTTCGGCTACACGCAAACTTGGCTTTCAGCGACATAAGGTAAAACAGCCACTCTCAGAATTAAAACTCCAAGGCTATGTAGCACTTGTTTGACCAAAACTCGAGGACGCTTTAGTGGTATTGAATTCTTTCTGCATAAAAGACAAGAAAATGCTGGAAATTGTTCAAGAACGCGCAGTTAGTTTTATATTTAATAAATATGAAGCTACGCATTCTCTTTCAAATGTCCTCGCTGACAATAACATCCAAACTTTTGAAATAAAAAGTAAAATTGCGCGACATAGGTTTTCATTTGGCATTTACACAAAGCGCCAAAATCTTAACTCAAACATTTATATTATGACGTTTCAGTCGCGTTTATCCAGGCATCATCACGTCCACAATTGGCTCCCATATGCCGCGCGCACAAACTTGTTCGAGTCTTCATTCTTCCCACGAACAATAACCGAGTGGAATGATCTGTCTACAAGTTTTTTGCTTCGAAAAATTTTGAGTGCGCTTTAACCACTGTGTTTCAATCTTTATATATGCTTGAGGTTTCTTTGTGATGCATGTAATTGTGATTATTTTGCCCAAACGCAGTTCTATGTTCACCTTTTACTGTGTTTATCGCTTTTGTTCGCAAGCCTTTGTTGCGAATGTATTATCTTATCATATTTTGTTCTATTGTGTGTATTGTGCTCTCGATAAGCTGTGGTGCATACCATTCTTTAGTGCCTGCTTCTTTTGAACCAAGTTCACGTTACAGGTATGCTTCTGTAAGCACTGCTATGTTAATATTATGTATCTGTATGCTCCTACATGCTTGGTCTTCTGAGACTGCAGTATCTCCTAAATAAATAAATAAAAATTTTGCCATCGTTTGAATAATTGCTCAAAATAAAAAAAATTGGCAGTGGCTTAGCTCGGCTATATCCTACACTGTAAAAAAAAATTGCTCCTATTTATGGCAAAACGTGCTGGTAAATTGTTGCCGGAGGCTTTCCGTATTCTTTAAATTGTATGTGCTGTAAAAAGACTGGCTCTCTGTAGAAAATAAAACGGAAAGGTGTCGTACAAATAATGCAGGTTACGTAAACTGAACATGGAGAAATGCCATAAAAATAATTCACGCTTCATAAAACATAATACGGAGCAATCATTTTTTAAAATGAAATCTTCAGTAATTTTTATGGCAGTACTTTATTCATGCATGGTCACCCCGTAATTATAAAACATGTAGTTCATTTCGTGTTTATGACAGTTCCAGAAATTCAAAACTAGTGTTTTATTCCAGCCATTCCATGTAAAAACTTCAAAAGCTGAACTATTCCGAATCCTTCTGTATGAAATGGGATGCACATGCATTCATAAAAAGCTGTGTTGTGTGTTGAAAAAATTCAGAATGCTGTACATGGTGAACAGAATTTATATATTTGCTACAGCAGCCATGATGAAATGTTCAAAAAAAGTACAGCATTGGTTCAGTCTTGCACAGCTTTTCTGCCTCTTGTGCTGTTGTTGCATACAACTGAAGAATGCAGTGGTGAATGCCCCTCATAAGACGCCTTTCATCCAATGGTGTTGGCTGGTTCTCATGATGTCGTGGCTAATCCTCTAAATGGGATGAACCATGACGCCATCACAATTGGCCTATGCTATTGACTGGAGAGACTCCTATGAGGGGTATTTTCAGCTGTGTTCTTGAGTTGCGTCTGACTTTCGTACGCCACATAGGTTCACTGTTTGCTGCAAAACAAAAACATGCACAGTCAATTCTGTAATGAGCAGTGCAGTGCAAGTTGTTTTGACAAAGCAACTCTGTTGTTTTTCCTTGGTATGCCGTGACTTACAGACAACAGAGCTGAGCTTACACTTAAAATATGCACAAATGTATGCAGCAGCTGGTTAGCCAAACAAAAATACTGTTCTGAATTTTCAGCAGAGGACTACTATGCAACATGGTTCTGCAGACTACTAGTTGCAGCAAACTCCGCAAGTGCTAAAGAAGCAAAATACCTAATATTATGGCGAAATACCTAATATCATTTTTTACACATCACGGGTATAGAACATGCCTCATCTATAAACATATGCAGATATAAACTCCTCTACAAAAGAAGCCCACATAAAGCCCAAAAACAACTTTGTAGGTGGCCCTTTACATTTATTTATTTATACATGTACCTACATTAGCCCGTAGGGGCATTAGAGTACGGGTGTGTACCACAGTATTCTTCATGCATTAGTGCCGAGGAAACACATATAAACAAGCAAAACAATAATAGAGGATAATGCAAGCACTCTGATAGGACATAGCAAGAGCATGCGACAAAATATCAGCGTAAATGAACATTGTGAATTAAATGGAAATACATGGTAACGTCGCCATGCACACTAAAAATTTGCTACGTTTGAAACGTGGTAAAGTGAACGAATGTTCCCTCCACCTTGTCGGCATAAGACCCCAACATACAGACAGACAGAAAATCGACATACAGACTACGGAAATCGGTGTTAAACCAGAGCATCCTTTAGCACCAGAGAAAATTATGAATCGGATGTAGCCACAGCGATGTCGTGGGGAAGATTATTCCATGCACTGATTGTTTGTGGAAAAAATAAATGCGCAAAAACTGAGGTACACGCTGATATTTCTTTAATCATATATGCGGGTGATCTTGAAGCTGGGAAATGTACATAGGTGGTAAAAGATAAGCATCTTTGTTCAGTACGGTGCGACAATAAAATATGTCAACGTGAAAACACGAGTCGGAAAAATTCCCGACATGAGGATAGAAGAGGCCATTCTAAGCTACTTTTGATGTCAGTGATACTGCTACAATGCGAATAGTTGTGGGATAGAAAACAGGCGGCTCGGTTCTGAAATTTTTTTCAATCTATTGTCAAGAAATTGCGTGTACGGGTCCCATATGACACAAGCATATTCTACGATTGAGTGGACATTTGTTACGTAGAGCAGTTTTTCACATCTTGGGGAGCATATTTAAAGTTTTGTCTGATAAAATTTAAACAGCTAGCAGCCTTCAGAGTTAAAGTGTCTACATGGCGGATCCATGTCAAGTCGAAGCTAAATGTTACTACTAGGTATTTTGCCTGGCTTACTTGAGAGATCATTTCAGTATTTAAATATTACTGAGTATTGATCGGTTTATGCTTTTGGGTAAAACGAACATGCTTGTATTTATACACATTTAGACACATAAGCCAAGAGCGACACCAGGATGAAATACAGTTGAGGTCATTTTCAAGTTCTATCCTGTCCGAATCATGTTTTAATCCTCAGTACAAGACGAAATCATCGGGGTACAATCTAATTTTGGAGGTTATACCGTAACCAATGTCATTTAGGTAGATAAGAAACAGCAGTGGGCCGAGCACTGACCCCTGGGGCACACCTGAAAGCACGGAAACGTCTGTCGATTGGGATCCATTAATCAAGACCTTTTGACTGCGTCCTGTCAAATAATTTTGTATCCAGCAAAGTATATCGAGTGGAAAGCCAAGAAAGGATAACTTGTGCAAAAGCCTAATAAATAGCCTAATAAATATCTTAAAGAGATGACCTCTTTTTTAGTGGTATATAAAACCTATTATCAGAGATGTGCAGATACATAATTTTCCACAGAGGAGTAACGTAAGCTGCATACAATGTGAATGTGTCTAATGGTCAAGACATCTGTTAATTCCACGCATTACCAACATTTAAGCACAAGTTGAAAGCATCACAAAGCAAAACGTCGACTTACAACTTGAAGGCCTAGTTTGTTTACAAGGTTCATAATTTTTGATGGCACAGATGTCCTGGAACGTTTCACATCTTTCTGCCTGCTTTCATTAGGCAGATTTAAATCAAACTGCCTGTAGGGAAAAAAAGGACATGCTTTACATGTAGAGTCCTTTGCATACGAGTGCACTGCTCAAAAATGCCAACACAGATTTATGTCTCGAAAGTATCATGACGCAGTGACAGCATGAAAGCGTAAGTGTGTACAGACTATGTGTATAATAATTTGAAAGACACCATTTTGTTTGCCCCTCCTCTGCAATGCCTGCCTAGGGCCATTAAAACGTTTAAATAAAGAAGCAGCACTTTTGAAGTATGGCCAATGTTTATACTGGTGATACTGAAACCAGATATTCAGAAATATTGCCCACATCGAACACACCAATTATCCCCATTAAAATCTTATGTAAAAATACAGGGAAGTCGCATTCTATATCGAATTCATATTTCCTAGCCGCGCTCTTCAGTCACTTTCTGTGCGCACAGACGGGTCGGTTGTGCGGTTTTGGGAACCTTCTGATAGTGCTAGGACTGTGAAACTGCATGCAGAGGTTAACGTGGCATGTGCTTGAGGGTGGTCTTAGGTCTCTTGCAGTCACTTCTGATGCCACATCACTGTTATGCTGTAAAGTCAAGCTAACTTAAGTCTAGAGTCTAGAGACGGCCCTCACTTGCTTCGCTGCTGAAGGCGTTGTGGGAGGGAGCAAACTGTGGCTTCATTTTAATGTATGAGTATTCAATTTATGGTACACTAGCAACAGAATTGGACCTTTTAAAATAAACAGTCCCTAAGCACCGCCCGCTACAGTTTTTATTCTAAGAAAGTTAGGCCGACCAATGCCTAGCGTGTGGTGCACTGCCAGCACGTCGGTGGGTGGCACATTACTGAAAGAAGGTCATCATTGGCTTGAGTGAAACGTACTCTTGCGTCTAGGTCATAGGCAAGCTTATTATTAATACTGTCATGGCCATAGGCAAGGACGAAGTGCTGTGCATGTAAGATGACGAGGACGAAATGTGTGTTCAGGCGTTGGCGCCAGTTTTTTGCTCTGATATTTGGTGGGCTCACGCTGTACATGCCTTCAATATGCTATATAATATCAAATTATTTTGCAATCTCGAGTTCAATATATCCTGGTTCGACGGCAATACAGCTTTGTTCTCATGCCAGGAAGTTGCGACGTCCGTATTCAGGCTTAGTTATGTCTCCATAATTGAGCTCAAGTATATCCCACAGAGTTGCCAGTTATATAAGCTTCAGGCACTACTAGCCTGCCCAGTCATTTTTCATCTTCTTAAGGCGCAGCATGTGGACACAAGTGAGCAAATTAATTTCTGGTTGGTAGCTGTTCTTTGGAATAGCTGTGCAGTATATTGTGTACGGCAAGAAAAGTATAAGAGGCAGGTGTAGCTGTGGACAAATGAAGTAAAGTAACTATTGTGTGTATGAGAAGCTTCAGATGCCGAAGAAGTATGCTGTCAAAGGCTGCAGTTACCTCCTCTGTTATATATCAGCAATCAGGTATAGTACAAAAAGCAGCGGCTGGATTTTACACTGAGGGCCTAGAAGAAACAATTAACCGAAATCAAGCTGTCCGTGCTGCTCCTAAGAACACTTGGCCAATTTTTTAGCAGTATCACAAAGGTGTAGAGCAGATGGTAGCACAGCAGCCTGTGATGCAGTGAGGCTGCAAAGAGCCAAGAATATGCACATGCATTCAAAGTGCTTGCAAAGTGCTTGCCATTTTCATCCTCTTTTTCCGCTCTGCTATGTCACACAGCACTGTACGGCTGTTGTTCAGCACTGTTGTGGTACTGTTAAAGAACTGGCCGTGTGTACATCAAGTTCAGCTTGCCAAAGCAGTACAATGCACATGTGGAGACACACAGAAAAACTATGCATTGGGTACTGGAACCTACACCAGGCAAGGTTTAGAAAAAACAAAATAAGCTAGTCCGAAATAAGCTAGTCAGTGGTCGGTGCACAGAATACATTTGCAGCGCATAAAAATATACTAGGAGGCAAAATGCTTCTTATTAAAATGGCTGCAAGATCTGTAAACATTATATTGCCAGAATTACTAGGAAAAGAAGTTGGTCCCAAAGTCATTTAATGTGGGGCACTCACCTTTGTACAAATTTGAGGGATATGGCAGCACCCTCTGGATACTCCTGATTCATTATGTAGTATAATATGAAGGCAGTACATGCTGCTTCAGTGAAGTCACTTGCTTCTGAGAAAATGATTTGGTTCTCACAACAAAGCACTGTTCGCTGTATATGCTTCCTGGAAAATGAAGAGCCACAGTTAAAAGACTTAAAATTTTGAATCCATGCAGTGCTTGTTCCTTTTCTGCTAACTCCTGAACCACCATATATTTTAAACAAAAGTCAAAGAAGTCAATTCCTAGCAATGACAAACAGAAGAAAATAAGATTAGACTGTATTGGGTGGGACGGAAAGTCCTTACGGTAGCTGTATTGGTTGGGAGAGAAAGTACTTATGGTAGTATAGTAATTCCATACTAATTGGGTTAAACGCAGGATAAGGCCAATGCTAGAATTTTACCTTCGAGATAAAATGTAGTCCTCAATTAGAACTCTGAGGTATGCAACCTGGGCAGGTGTTATCTTCGGTGCAAGAAGAACATCAGTTATTTGCATTAATGTAAGCACAAGGTGATAAACTAGATCATCTGTCTAACACATTGGTGCCAATGCAGAAAGGCAGCAGCTTAAGTGGAGTGCAATTTTGCATTGCATCCCCAGAAAGCTTAAAGCCCTGGCTGAGCACTTTTGCAGGCTTATTGCGCAAGTCAAGTTTGGTATATTTGACTGTTGATATCCTGTTTTTCAGGTAATCATATATGAACCAGCATTTCTTGTTCGCAAAATAATCAATATACAATCAGCAGTCTAGAATTACACACATGGACTGTTCAACAATACGACAGTCACTATTAGTTGAGGAACTTCCTGCAATGCGCTCGACGCATTCATCATAATGCTGAGGCGTTCGCTTTTCCCCAGTCGCAAGAGGTTCCTGCTCAAAATGAGAGCGAGTAACAAAGGAGGACCTGCAAAAGTAAGCGCTTGTGTTAAAATTCCGTGCAAAGTCACCAACGCCATGTCTGCCAAGGTTGCTTCCCATTATAAAGTCTAGCAGCACATCATGATGGGCTCCACTGATCAACACTCCTGACTTCTCAAGACTGACCCTGTCCTTTCTCAATGGCTGCAGCACCTTTGCCAACCCAAATTCTTTGATATCCTACTGGCGGCATAGCAAAACCATCTTCGTGGCTTTCACACGAGACCTACAGTACAAAGACACATTTCCAAGTGTCAGGTACACACCCAGCAGCTTAAAATCGCCCTTCGCAGAACCTGGAGGGTTTGCAATTTCAAATTCATTTTGATATAACAAAATTCGTATCGATTTACCCTTCATGTTTTTGAGAGGCTCACACAAAATGTAATCTTCCAAACATTCTTCAGAAGCCGTATTCTTCTCACTGCTTACCTGAGATGTTGAGAGTTTCATAAGGCTATCAGCTGGTACATTGTGATATATAGACTCATTATTCTGCGTGCTGAGGCTTAGAGACACTTCCACGGGTTCTATAAAGTTGAAGTTTTCTTTATAAATGTCGCGGCGGTAGTATGATGACGTCAGAGTTGTAGACATCCCACTATGAAGCGCGTCTTTTGTAAACACTCATCCAATTTTCACGAGTACGTCTTCTGGAACGTCAACCAGGCCCTCCAATGAAATCTGATTCCTCAAGCTATGCAATGTATCAATCTCCTTAACTAAGGTTTGTACTGTGCTTGCTGGCAAATGATGTTGCATTTCCAGCTTAAGCAGAAACTAGGCAAGGTTGGTAGTGAAGAGGTTGCTACTGGAGGGGTAGCTAGCACTGGCCCCGAAGCTACATACACTATTTGTATCTGTGGCTGATGATTGTCGACTGTGGTCAGCTTCTGCCATGCTCTCTGGCTCCAATTGTGAGCACTAAGTGCTTTCTAAAATGCCTCTGCCTTTTTGGCGGTACCTTCAGACATGCATTCTGAATGAACCAGCTGTTCTCAAACCACTAACACACCCAGTAAAAGGGCACACAACTGCTTCAGCTGAGTTGCTCAAGTGGCTGGCTACATGACACAGAAATTGGGAGCGGTTAGGTTCTAAAGTCCCGCATGATGAGACAGGACACTGGAAAAGGCTGCTATCAGAGTCAAGGCGTGGTCTCTTATGGCGCCTCGAGAGATAGCTTCTAAAGCTTCCATATTTACTAAACATAGCACCACATGAACCGATTGGGCAAGGTGCACCAGCCGCTACGCTATTCTGAAACTTGAAATGGTCAAAGTAGTGTGACAATGAATGAAAACTTTAATTTCAAACATTACAAGAGGGCATATTTGACTAGTGATGAGCACTAAACACATCTACACAGAAAGAATATGCATCATGAAACATTATGGTCACGCTCACATGAAGCAGTTTGAGTTACACTGGGATTGCTGGTGTGTTCCACAAGAGCTGGAATCACCGCAAGAAATGTCCTTGACAGCTTTGTACAGAAGCGCTGATTGAAGCTTCTGGTAGGAACTTGCCATCCAATCAGCCCCTCAGAATGAAACTCGGGATCACAGTCGAAGCTGAAGCCCCCAGGAGTTCTAAACACAGGCTTGGGAATAAAAGAAAATTAGAAGATTAGGACGAGTAATCATTTCCTATAGTGTAGAGCACACAGCACTTTAACTTCCACAGGAAAAATCTATTGCTTGCTTTGAACTGTACTTTGGTCAGACGCCTAAAAAAAGCAATTGTAGGGAGACAGGCCGAAAGTGCCTAAGGAGGTTACATAAGCATTCTAGGTGTGCGATTCGATGTATCGCTCCGCTTGCTTACATCCATCTATGGACCGGGGAAGCCCCACTTCCTCGCCACCTGCTAGCTAAGTCATGTTCGTTCATTTTCACCACCTCAGAGCTATCAGTCAGTTCAGTAATTTGTTGTACTGCATCTTGGACAGTGACACAAAACCGTGCATGGCCGTCACAAAAAACTATCATGTTCCGGCTGAGCAGCAGTCCCATTGCTGCCATCAACACGGAGGTCATACTCGTTCAAACCAGTGCCACAACCCAATGACAACGTGTCAAACTAGCTCTTAGAAGTATACTTCCACTTCTGTTTTCGTCTGTGAGCTCTCATTTAAACTGAGTTACATTTTTAATGACGACAACAATTCCTCCTATAAGCACCACTCCAAGTACTACCACCGTCACCTTAATTACTGGTGGGCTAGAAGGAGTCTTTCCACGTCACGGAGTGACTCTTCAACTGCGGTAGTGACTTCTGATCACAATGGACTGCTGCTTTAAATCAACAAAAATAGTCAGTTTTCATTAATTGAAAAATATTATTCAGCAAAAAAAAAACTTGCGTTCTAGAATAAACATCGAAAAGAGTATGCCGAATTTCAATAAATAAAAGCTGAAAAGTCCAACAGATAGCTATGAAGGATACTTATGTGAAGAGCACCATGCGCTGACAATGCAGAGCACACCGGCGTAGTCGCATGTTGTGGGATATCTTTACTATGGAATGGTTCTAGAACAGATGAGAGATACTTTTTAGCGGAAAACAAAAAACAAACAAACAGGACTGCATTACAGAACTGAGTGCAAAAAAGGTCTTTACAGGGCCGTCTACAATTCTCTTCTGACCTGACTCGACGCTTGTAAGCTGTATTCATCTTACTCTCCTCGTCGGCTCCAGCCTTTTCCCCCGAGTTCACCTAGCGCAAGAGCCGTCTCGAATTCACCGCGGACGTGCCGTGCCATGTACGGCCGTCCGATATCTATGCCGAATCTCGCTTTTGCTCCCTCCATTCGCGTTCGTGGCCACTTCTGAAGGACGCCGCAATTTTTCGCCAGGCTGCAATCCCGTGACGAGAAGACAACCGAGCTATGTGCTTATATCTGGTGTTAGGCCTGTTTACATAAGATGCGACATGGGCACCGTTGTTTTTATTTCTTCTTAACATCCCCACACTGTATTGTCTCACGGTGGCCATCGACTGTGCTGATCACCGCTGCCTGAACTGTCTCACGTGGATCGCGGACACGCGACGACCAGCCGACACGGCAACCGCTGCTTTACGTCTTAAGATCCGAAGTCGAGCGAAGTGCACACAAAGCGGCGGGTAAAACGAGACGCGCGCTGAGGTGTTGTGCGTGGCTCGCTTCCATGGACGACCTTCTTATGGATTCGATGTGCATTTACTACATGAGCAAATAGCAAGGTTGGCGCAACAGGTCGCGAAGCGAACACGTTTATGGCTCTCAACGCGGGAACCGGCGCCATGAAGGCGATGCAGCACCGCACACCACATTTGATAACGTTAGCAAACTGACCCTTACCTTGTCGCGAAGAACAGAATGCTCCAAAAGGAAGCAGGCTCACGCCGGGCTGCTCGTTGAGGAAGGAAGGTCGTTCCAGGTGAGTACAAAGACTGCGTTGCTTTGATGCGGGGAACGAAGAGACGTGCACGCCAAACAACGCGCTCCATATCGGTGACGCGAAGTACACTATAGCCAAACTTTTCCTCTTTCATGGCTATAACCAAGTTATAGCCAAGTCAAGTCGCCAAATGCTGCAGTGCACATGGATAAATGGAAAGGGGGTAGAAGCGTCACCTTCGATGTGGGGTGGTCGCAGATGCTTTTACGCTCTTTTACTCCTCGCATCAACGTTGCTAGACTGTGGAAGGAGAAAATACGGACAGGATACGGATAACTCGTCTGTTTTCTCCTGACGGCAGATGTCGTAACCTACTTAAGGACAATTCTGCCAAAAAGTTACGGAATTTTTTTGCAGTGATATATGCCAGGATATACGTAGCGAAAGCTAAGGTATAACTTCTTTAGCATTGGTTAATCTTGATTGCAAGTCCTGGTTAGTCTGGTTGTCTGGTCACGTGGTGTGGTGCGACTACGGTGGGACTTCGAGCACAGCGAAACTGCGAGTTCGTGGCCAATGTAACTTTCACTGCATATCGTGGCTCAGCAAGAGATGCAGCTTTCAATGCAATATTAAAAAGTTACACTTACATAATCGGGCGAAAATAGCGACTCTCTGGAGACGAAGCTGCCTGGTTTAACGATGGATCGTTGGCAGTTTTAGCCAGCAAAAAAACCCTTCCGTTAAAGTTAACAAAATGACTCAAATGAGCAAGGTTTATGCTTATGCACGCGGCCGTTCTACAGTTGTGCAATTTTGAAATGCGAGCGCATATCCCCCTCTCGTAACTAAAATGGTTAAGCAAGGCATTCGAACAAACGGCCGGGTTCCCGCTTGATCCGTTACAATGGCACAGTCAACGAACGTAGTCTCCGAGCGAAATCTCTCCGACCCGCTCGTTAGCAGCGGCAGGGAAGTCCTCCGTCCGAGTCACTCGCCGCCCGCATCCTCCACAGAGTCCGAGAACGGCGTAAACTCGTCATGCGCAGATTCCACCCAGACCTTCCGTCCCGAATCCCCCTCTACCCTGTCTCTTGACCTACTGGAATTTTCCTCATCCTTCTCCGCCGCGATCAGCCGCAACTCACGGCCCTCCGGGTCTGCAGTGCCTCTCGGAAAATTACATGGTCTCTCTGATGGCTCAGTGGCGTGGATCCGAGGCATCTAGGTTGCTGCTCAGCGTTTGACCTGGTGTTCGACATCAGGCTCGCCTTCGCGAAAGTCCTTCCCCGAGAAGCCGTCCGCGCCTGGCCCCTGTACGAAGGCCACCGCTACAACGCCTGGTCAGCCTGGACAACTGCTCTCCTCGCCACATTTTCCTCCCTGCTGTGTGCACACGAAGCCAAATCAATGCAGATGCGATTGCGGCAGTGAGCTACCGATTAGAACATCGCCTTACACGTTTACGAAAAGCTCCGTATGCTCCAGGCCTGCCATGTCTTGTTGACCGCGCCTGCCCCTAAGCAGTATATCGTCGACGGCATGCATGATTCCATCCATGCTGTTGTCCGCGTCATCCAGGACACCGACTCCCTCCACGTCTTCGAGAGCCTCGCGCTCGTACTGCAGGGCGCTGCGCTTAGGCACAGAACGGTCTAATCCTCCAGGGCTTCTGCCGAGGTCTGACGCGAACGGTATCAACACGGGGACGTGCAGCATCGAACTAGCGTCCCAATTTTCCTGGAGCGTGCACGAAGCGCAGTGAAGTGGCTCAACGTGGCGAGCACCTACGGCTACCTCCACCGCAACGACAGCTTTCAGGGAATTTTCCGTCACCGCCCCGCGGTTGAAATCCGGACGCCAAGGAAGCTTCGTCGCACCCGAGAAGGGCAGGTGGTTGAGATTGAAGTCGTTGGTGGGGAGGAAGTTCGCAGGGCAACAACGTCATTATACTCGAGGTGAAAGCCTCCCAGGGAAGTCCCAACGATTATAGGAAGCGGAACTTCGACACACATCGGTTCTCGGAGCGAAGCCGCTTCCGCTTCCTCCATGACCGCTGCCGTCATGGTGCTTCAGGAGATAGACCGTTCCAGGCAAAACAGAACCTTACGACACCGCGCAGGGAGAGCAAGCCACTTTCAAGTCATCTGCGTTTGCGATCGTTTCATGAGCCTGACTTCGAACAATTTGGCGGGACACTCCCGCAGCAGCTTTTCGTGCGACAGCAGCAGCAGTGAGACGGCCGTAAGCTCACCGCCCTACAGGAAGGGGCCCTGGGTTCTGAAGGACTAGAATCTAGGCAGCCAGCAGGGCACCCACGCTACTAGAGACGACGACCAGCCCGTACTGTCAGCGCCAAAAGAGTTGCACCCATTCAGCAGCGCGCCGCTCGCCAAGACCGCAGGATCAAATACAAAAACGAGGTGTCGGCACCGAAATAATCGCGGCTCAGCACGAAAAAGGCCAGACAAAAATCTGCAGCGAGTGCAAATTTGCGACTGCAGCGCCAAGCAGATGGCTCGAAAGTTATGCACCTCCGAACACATCTGACGGAAATGGGGACGAAAAAAAAAAGAGCCGTCCGCCAGAAAGATTTATGGTGTGGATGGTGGTGCCTGTTTTTTTTTCTTTAGCCTATGGTCGTAGCCGAGTGTAGAGGAGCAGTAACGAGAAAGAAGAAATGGACCACGTAGAATAAAAGGAAGACGACGAAGTGAGGGCACATGAAAGCAGGTGTTTGAATGAATGGCCGCATTCTCGCTTGATCCGTTACAGCATATATACCTAGAAATTGAACGCGGCAACCGCCAAAAGTTATAATCCTACCTAGAAGTAGAATACAGTAACAGCTAAAAGTTAGCATACAGACCTTGATGTAGGATGCAACGAGAGATAAAAGTTAACATGCATACCTTGAGTAGAGAGGAGCCGGAAACAAAAGTTACCATCCATAGCTATAAGTACGTTGTAGTTGGCAGGAACAGATAAAAGTCAGCAAGCGACTGCCTGACAATTAGGTGCCGAAGCAATAAAAAAATTGAGGCCGTTTTAATCACATTCCTCGAAAGGAAAGTGCGATAGTATTTATAAGTTGGACCACCCCGAAATATTCCACAGGAACCTCAAATTTTATTAAGTCAGATTAGCGATTGAGTGGGTGGATCATGCTTAATTTTTCTGAAATAAAGTCCACAATGGAAGATATGTACCGCACAGCATTAGACCGCCATATTTTCGACTTACTGCAGCGGCCACGCATCAAGCAAGCATGCTTCTGGGAGAGCTCATGGTGCAGCCAGCACAGTGCGTGGAGCTGGTGGAAGGGGCAAGAGTACTGCCGGTCAAAGCAGTGAGAGTCATGGCATATGGACCTTAGGGAGCACACGAAAGGGTTCAAAATTTTTTGCCTTTACAGAGAAGTGTGACATAGCTCTTAACACAGATCTAACTGCACCTCAGACATAATCGTGCAATTCCATCGAAAATTGGGATTTTTTATCCGGTGGAGAATGGCGCGGCACCGGGATCGGAACCACGGTCCTTTTGCGCGGGAAACGGATGCTCTACGTCTGCGCGATCACTGCGCTGGTAAAAGAGTGCGCTAAAGCACCCCCTCACAATAACTGGATTTGGCCACCCTAACGTAGTACTGGGCCAAAACCCCAATATGAATATACCAATTAGCCACCGGCCTTAAATGTCTAGCGGCCACGGAGCAAATGACCAAGGCAGCGGTCAGACCTTTGACGCAGCGGTGTGCACTAAGAATCTTTGAAACTGAACCCGACAACGTTTAACGCTAGAACCTTATCCATTGAGGCAAGTATAGCAGTTAGAAACAATGTTTGTTAAGGGTAACGGACTGAATACAAAGAGAAGACAAGCGTCGCAGGGGGCACAAGAAATGTGGGCGGATGAGATTTTGCAGTGGGCGTAGTCAGTTCTCTAAAGTTACTGTTCTTGCCTACCAAACAATTTTTGTACCGTGCTTGTAGCTATTTTACAAACATATGGCTGTTAATTTCCTCGCAACTTCTTTTGGGTGCATCAGAGATAGTGGTTAAGCAGTGATTTCAGTAAACAAAGGAAATCTGCGATGCTGTTTTCGCTTCCTTAAGTTCGGCGTGAATGTGCGTATTTTAATGTATAGAGAACAAGCAGATTAAGCGCAAATAGTGAAAAGAATTATTTTTATAGCGGAAGACATGATGAAGTAAAAGCCTTCCGGCGAATGAGAGATTGACTACACTCAAGAAACACAGAAGAGGAATTAAAAAGCTCCGAACATGCACCCGAAAGGCGTGCTAGCGAAGAACTTGCATTTAGAAGCGTTGCCAGCGGGAAAGTTTTCATAATGGGGCATGGAAGGAGCGATAAGCCGCTTACGAAGCAGCTCGGCTGGCGATGCAAACAAAACAGCGCCTGGGGCATCACGAGGACATCGCAGCTCGTGTCTTTAAAGCCAGCGAGGCTTTAAAGACCCCTATGCCCCTTCCATTTCAAGCGAGTTTCCCTTCGTTGTTTCGGACGAAACGCCGCATCTCGATTGGAAAATGACGCTGCCGTGAACATTCCCGCAAATGGTAGCTAAGCGAAGTACGCGAAAAAAAGAACAGTCATGCAAAGCAGTGCGTCCCCCTGTTCAGTCTGCTTGGCAACCCACTTGATTCACGTTTCCGGGTAAGCCGCTTGTGCCAGGGCGGGCTTGTTTTGCTTTGCTTGTTATGGCTTGTGGCACCCAAAAGGTAATTTTCCAAACCCCAGTCATTTTAAACTCCGGAGAGAAACGCGGTGGGAAGGTGGTTCCAGCATATGAATGTTTTCAGTTTTCATGTGCTGTTGCATTGTGCAACATTTACTTGCGGGTTTTTATCGTGGCTTGGGCGTTCATCTAATACAGGAAAAATGAGGTTCTGGCAGTCCTATAAATCATGTAGACTAATTCAGAAAGTGATGCTTTGTTCTGGTAAATAGCCAGTTTGCCTAGCCTGAAAGCTAAACAATTTTGTGGCGCTTCCAGAAACATTTATGATTGCAAACATACTTAAAAGAATGAATTTCTTATTTTGGCCATCCATAGACCTTTCCTTGTGTTTGTTAACCCGCAACTAGAGCAGATGAATGGGAATAACTTTATTTTCTACAAGGGCATTCCTCAGAAGAAGACCTAGAGTGACTCTTCTCAAGGCTGTCGTGAACACTGGAGCGTTCATCATGGTATAAACGCAAGATACAACTGACAATTAAACGCTCTCTTTAAAGAGCTCGTTATTAACAACTTCTAAACAATGCACAGTTTGAGCGCATTTTGGCGCCTGTTACGTTATGCGCTCTAGTATTTGTACAAATGCAGACAACATAGACACCCTTTAAGTTCTAAACAAAGAAATTCTCATAATGGGACACGCAAAAGCGACCGAGGTTAGGTACTCCCCCTTTTCAAACGAGAAATGCGGCCATGCCACATTTCTGGATGGAGGAAAGTGCATTGGCAGGTACAAAAAAAAGAAAGAAGACAAAGTGAGCAAGCTTGAAGAAGAAAGATAAAGAAGGTGGGTTCAGGACACATCAAAGAAGAGAACAAGAAACGAAATAGAGTCAACAAATCGCTTTTTCCTCTTTTGCTGACGGCTCGCTTCTCTACGTAGAACATACTCGGAGATCCCACTCGCTCGACTGGGGCTGCCTCTATCAATTCCGATCCTACTCTCCTTTGGGGCAAGCGTCAAGGGGTATGCCTTGAAACCTGCGTACGATTTTATTCACGGGTATATAATCGCATCAGGTCGATTCTCATTCTAAAATGTGAATTCACAGCTTTTTAATTTTCTGTTTTCACCTTTTTTCATCCACATTTGCGTCTTCTTCACAAAATATTCCAACTAGTCCACTCCTTACCCATGTATACGTTTGTATCAACAATGTACCCTGGCCAATCTCCCACCGTGGGTACGTGCCATTCAGCCAGAGGCCATCATCATCATCATCATCATCATCAACAAGAGAGGGGATACTCACGCGAACAATAACACTCAGGAGGAGAAAAAGGAAACGACTCAAACGACTATAGACACTAAATTTTTGCTTGTATATTCTCTCGTATTAAACGATTCATTACATACAAATACTAAGGAATAATCCCGTGGTATTTGCCTACAACCTCTAAATAATTTGTGATTGATTTTCTTCTTGACGCTGTTTCGGTTTCAGCTTGATCAATTGAACGTTCGCTGTGACAAGCAGTTGGTGTTTGGGTCATGTGAGGCACGAAACAACCACAATATAACAGTGGATACATCGTTTTTGGTTGCTTAAGCTCATGAAGAAGGCTGGTATAAATGTTATAGTCGCTTAAAACTAGTTTAGCGTTTATATGGTCGTTTTTTGTGTGCCTTACGTGAACTAAATTCCAACCACACGTCATGGCCATCGGTCGGTTGATGAAACTAGAAGCGAAACAGCGTTGGAGAGAAATTCATGCATAAACTATTTAGTGGTCGCTGGCGGATGTCACGCGGTGATTTATGGGTTCGAATGTCCAACGCATGATTTGAAACTGAAAACTCGCAACTGAGATCAGCTGTCTTCAGTCCTTTAAACCGAAGAGGAGAGAGGCTGAATCGCTCGTAAGCATGTCTGTTTTTGTGCGCTCGCGTAAAACGCGAAGCGGAAGCCGCTGATGCAATTTGGAAGCAAGATTTATCGAGCGACTGTGAATGCACTTCGGTATTTAAGTGTAATTTCGGCGCTTAGAGCAGCAGAGACGCTGAGAAACAATATTCTCAGGCAGGTTTCAAGGAGAAAAGGAGAGAAAAAAAATCGTTTCTTCTACTTACAAACACCGGAAATATATGCAGGTTAAAAGTACGCGAATAAAGAGGCTGCCCTTCTACACAGATGATGATGCCAGCTTACTTAGAGTACCGAATAACCATTTTTTTCACGATAGCGAAAGGAAAGGAACTGCGCAGCTATGAGGGAAAGCCGAAGAAAAATCTCCAATCGAAGGTTGCCAAGGAGCTAAGTAAATTCAGAAACACGCTAAGAGATGGAGAAAAAATCGACATATTGGAAAACTTGAAGCAAATCAGTAGTCGTAACTAAGAGTTTCCAATGTTGGCTACATCGGTAAGAACTCCTAGGAAACTTTGAATTTTCCATTGTTACCTGGAGTGTAGTGCCAATGGTGTAGTTCCTCCACAATTGGGAGCCGTAAAAATGCCCGGAAGTGGAGGTTTCATATTTGGCTTTGATATTGTTGGTCGGAAATCGTTTATTCACGCCTAACATAGCACTATTCTCAAGAACTCATGCAAAAAATGCTTTCAACATGTCTCTACCTACTTAACGCCGAATATTCACTTTCGCTCCATATATTTGGGATGAAAAAAGACAGTATTGAAAAAGTATTCTGTGCGAAGAAAAGAGTGTCGCTGCACACCTGTGATTCCACAGCAGAATTCATTTTTTTTGTTCAACGCTAGCCGAGCCCAGAACGAAATATTTTCCTTGCATTCCCGCAGTGGATGCAGTGCTCTTTAAGAAACACGCATACATAGCTTACATATCTAAGCGATATTCCACAGGCAAGCCCAAACCTACAAAAGGGGGGTCTAAAGGTCAGATGGCAGAAAACACTGCGTGCAGGTTAGTACTTTTACGATCCCCTTGGCACTGGGGGTTAAGAGGACGGCGATTAAAAGAAATGCCGGCTGTCACCTTTGTCAATGCTCCGTTTCTATCTGCAGTTTGTTCACTAAGAAGAATATAGCAGCCTGCCTATCCACATACCTTATTACGTACGTAAATCCCAGGTTGGGGAAGTCCCAAGGAATCAATGACCATACCAAGACTCTAAAGAACAACTATTACAAGCTAGCAAAAGCTTTTATCACAGATTTTTAAAAAAAATCTATTTTTTTTACGTTGTGAGAACCAGCAGAGAACTGCAGCTATGAGCGGTTCATGAATTACTATCTAAATGCATTCAGCTGCACAAAGAACACATGTACAGATTGTGAAGGGAAATAATCATCAAACATTGCTCGGCAACTCAGACCAATGAAGCAATACTGGAGAGTATGCATCTCACAATTGCGCATGAGATTGCTGTGGCGACGTGTGTGGATGTTGTGGAAAATAAAGAAGAATAGGCGGAGAAAAAAATGGAGCCCAAGAATGAACGAAGCCGTAAATAAAATGCACATTAAAAAAGCAGATATTTCGGGAATATTATAAGAGGCAAGACATGCTCTCTGTGCTTCGGAAAAATTCGTCGTGAGGAGCTTTCGTGACATCGAAAGAGGAGCCGATTCCGCTCGAGCTAATGCACTAAGATTACATGCTGCTGCTGATGCTTTCGCACCCCTGGTGCTGCTTCTGTATTAGATAACGCGGTTTAAGCAAGAATATATGGGTGATAAAAAAGGTCAGTCGAATGTATGTGGCTCCGAGCGCCAACTATGAGAGACAGAGAAAGAGAAACGCTTAATGTACAGAATTTTTGAGTGGGCCCTCATTCCAGCAGCCCATTGGCTTTTGCCGCCGCTCTTGCCCGGTTCGCATGCGAGCTGGACAGCGCCGTCTCCCACTCTTCAGTTTTTGAGTTATTGATTCTTGGTATAGCTGGATTTTTCTGCCGTGCCCATACCCTCAGGTATAAGTTAACCACTTCACCGTGGAAGTCGCAATGCTGATCATACAAATTTCGAAACATATAGCTGAACTTGACGGGATTTATATAGGTATTCGATTGCGATTTCCTTAGAATGACCTCTTGCTGCCTGTTTAGATTTTTGTGCTCTTCGCCTTCGTTTCCAAAATCTTCAGAGTGTCTTGCAGTGCATATGAATATAGGCCTAAAATCTTTAGTTGTTTAGTTCTCACTATTCTGTTTGCGTGTTTACCAGTCCTTCATCTGGTGTAGTTACGACGTGAAGTCTAGAACTCCGTAGTTACAAACGAGACCTTCCGGGAAACGATCGCCAAAGTAATCACCGCCTCCTCCGCCTGGTCGATTGCGTGGCATCGAATTGTTGCCCCAGTGACTAATTTGCCAACTTTTTTTTCTTAAGAAATTTGGGGTGCATAATTCTCGGAATGGGCTACTATAGGAGTGGGTAAAAGCAGCTCCTAATTAGTGGTCAGGCCGGTGGCCCACATGCCTGATTCTACACGTCCTCTTTATTATTTTCTTTTCCGTTTCTTCCAGCGACCCCATAGACGAAGCTTTGGCGTTTAAACGTTTTCCCGAACTTATTTTCATAATGCGGAGCTGGGGTACAGGGTTTTAAATAATTTGTTCAGATGACTTTCTTCGGGGCATTTAACGATGAATGTCCCTGTCAAGTTGAGTGGAAAGAGTCAAGTCTCATGCATTTCAATTGCAATGCGAGCGGAAATTTCCTGCTGATTTGATGTGGTGAAAGGGCAGTAAGTCAAGAACTACGAGAAATAATACTCTGGAGGAACGTTCATTGAGCGATCGCTTCGCCCAGCAGAGCGGCACTCATTTCAGTTGCGCAATATTACATCACTGTCTACATGTCTCTTATGAGACAGCGTAGCCAGAAAAGTTTCTCGGGAGGGACTCGAGAGAAAACACAGCAGAAGCAGCGAAGGTTTGGGGAGGGGGAGGAGGATGGTTTGTTTCTGGTACTACCCCCTCCAAAATGCCAAAGCTGACAGAGGAAAAATGTAGTAAAAACAGTAAGAACGACCTCTTAGTGGCGGTAGAGTGCGCAGGAACTCGTAGGATTTTCAGGAGTCCCTATTGTACTTTTTCCAAACAATTGAGTGCGGTTTATGGGCCGCAACAGTATCTGTTGGGACGCTGGCCCATTTTTACCTGTGATATTGCTGCAAACCACTTTGGAGGAGCATAAGGGCGAAAGTCGCTTTTTATATTACTGTTGGTAATCTGTTGTTACCCCTCTGTTACCCCTTCGGCTAGTAGTCCCCGAATCTCATGCGCAAAAGAGGACGAAAATAGAAGGAGTGGAGCCTATATCTCTCGCCCCTAACAGGTTGATAGCTTGTCACCTCTTTACTCTATCGGGAACAACCAACGACGTCGCGCTGTTTCAAAAACATTGCTATGTTAACGTGCGTCGTGGGCGAGCCGAAAAACTGAATTAGTTGGCTGGTGAGCTTCCCATTCTGGTTTCTGCGCGGTGTGGAACGGCATTGAGAACTGCGACGACGAACACTGCCTGCCTGAAATGGAACTTTTTCCCGTAGCGTTCGACGCACGCGCCAAGCCTCGTGTGCCATTTCTGCCTGCCTCTGCGTGGCGACCATGACGGCCGAATTCGAGTTGTCGGCTCGCGTTTGCCCACCAACAGACATGGTGTGATCAACCGCTTGACGAACAGTGGGAGAGTAGTTAGGTGCACCGCTATTACCTTCTAGGCCGACGACGATGTTGCGTATGGTTGCACGATACACCCAATAATAAGGCGCTGTCTCCTTCTACTGCACGCATTAACTGCAGCGCTGACTTCGTGTACAGTGATAGGTTTATCTGCTCTGGCTAGAAGAAGCCTGCACAGCTTTTAATTATTGCCAGATTGTAAGCCCGCCCTGTTATTGCAAAGGAATTCGTGCAGAACCGACGGTAGGGAGCATATTCGGCTTGCCTCCGAATGCTTAGTTCGTCATGATCGCCATCCGAGGATGCGTGCGCCATTATCTCATTCGCATTGCTCCAGAAAGGTGATAGAACAGAGACGAGCTCCTTACTTGTTTACTAAGATGCGCCTTGGCATTTGTAGCTGTTGAAAACATGCTGTAATGTAGCGCTATCCTCACCCCCTATCAGCATTTCATGGATGAATTTTCCATTTCCAAAGTTTCATATTGGAAGAGGAAAATAAGGCATTGAAATCTGAAAATGCTGCAATGTCGTCTGAATGCAAGGAACTGAAAAGGCGATGTTCTGACCTTTAGCAACGACTAATTGGTCTGGAACAGTGTTCCCGAAATAAAAACGTTGAGATAAAGGGTCTTCCAGCACAGGAAAATGAAGGCCTGCCAAATATGATGCAAAAAATTGACGAAATGATCGAAGAGCCAATATTGGAAAGTGATGTCATGTTTGCCACCGTGTTCAAACAAAGAATAAGTCTAGCTCGAATGTAGCTGTCCCGTTCAAAACACGAGCAAAGGGGGCACTGTGCTGGCAAAAGCTAGAAAGACAGAGCTCGTAGCTGAAGACCTCGGTTACAATGGTTCGGATGCTGTGTATGTGAATGAGCACTTGTGTCCCCTGCTGAATACATTTCTGTGCATGGCAGTAGCGCTAAAGAACGAGCAGAAGTGAAAATTTGTTTCGACAAAAAAACGGCACATTCTTGCTAGGAAAACAGTGTCGTCGACGATCGTGCGTATCATACGCGAGAGAGACCTGCATAAGATAGCATAGATGTCACACTTTTTCTGATACCTATCACTCCCCAAGAAATGCACATTCGTGCTGCCATCTGACCTTTGTGTTGTATCTGCACAGAAAAAGAATGCTGTGTCCTTCTTTCATCTGAACGCGCAATCTTTGCGAAGCAAGGGCGATGAATTAGAAGCATTTTTTGCACTCTGAGCTTCCGTTTCAACATAAGAATGATTACCGAAACTTGGTATGAAAGTAGTAACGAAGCTTTGCACCTGCCCGACTACAACACGCATGTGCAAAACCGTAGTGGTAAACGAGACGGCGGTGTCCTGATGGCAACAGAAACACTTTCAAGTGCACCATTCTTACCGACTTTACTATAACCCACGGGGACTACAATATAATGTCGTTGCAAAGCGGAAGTAGTGTTTTCTCTCTCATATATACCGGCCTCCTAAAGGCTGAATTTCTAATTTCATCGGCTTTCTTGAATAATATCTGCAATGGATCACAGCAAACAACCTTTATATAGTTTTAGGCGGTGATATATATAATGATATATTATAATATATATCATTATATATAATGATATATATAATGGCGGTGATTTATATAATGATATATTTAAATGACCTGTCGAATTATCGCCCAATTTCTATCCTCCCCATTTTCTCGAAGTGTTCTGAAAAAAAAATATACAAGCGAGTGCCCGGTTTCTGCAAGAAATGTAACATACTAACGTCTAGCCAGCATGGCTTCAGGAAAAACATTTCTACAGAAACTGCGCTTCTAACCAAAAAAAAACTAATTCTAGAGTCTTTTGAACAAAAACTTCTCACTCTCGACATTTTTATTGATTTTCAAAAGCGTTTGATCGCATCAATCTCCACACAATATTAATGAAACTGGAACACTATGTTTTTCGGTGAACATTTTATCAAATCATTACATCATACCTTATTTGCCGTCTGCAACAAGTAACAGCTAGTAGACAACGAGTCATGAAATTTTATACATGTGTCTTCCGGTGTGCCGCAAGGCAGTATATTGAGACCGCTGCTTTTCCTTCTTTATGTAAACGACATCCAACTTTTGTCATATATTCAGATGACGCCACTCTATTCTTCGAGCAGCACATGTGCGAGATCTTGAACAGCAAGCTAAATATTGTTTGCACAAACTTCACGAATGGTCTGAGTCAAATTCACTCATGATAACCAAGAGGACATGTGACTTGTACCATTTCAGCGAGCGAGGAAAAGAACTTTATCACGACAGAGTACTACTCCTCCTTAATATCGTGGCATAGAGCCACCGAGGCCAGCCGTTCCGTTGGCTGGTACGAGGATAGCTAGGAGAGCTACAATGGAGAGGGGCGTTCTGAATGGAACGAAGCAGGTGAACAGTCATTGGTCCTGATAGCGCATGACTCGGGGGCGCTTTGGCATGGAGGAAAGGGGCTGTGACGGTAAAGGGAAGAATGGTAACATCGATTGATTTTCTTCGTCACCCAAATTACGCCTTAGTGAATTTCAACTTTTAGGTTTGACAAATATAACGGAAGATTTCACTGTTTAATTGAAATTAGCAGCGGCTTTTGCTAATGCATGAACTTTTGAAGAAAATAGACATTGATACTGGTATTTATTCAAGAAAATGTTAATTTTAACTCTATGAATGTTATGGGGATTATCTGGAAATATGTACAAATTTTCCACACGGTAATAAAACAAAATCAAGAAGAATGAGCAGAAGTTTCAAGGTTATTATGTCCTCGCTCAATCATGTCTAATGGTCATACAGACAAGTGCTTTTTTTCGGAATGCGTACGGTGTCAAGGAATTTCCCGACTTTTTTTCTCTGCCGCAAAAGCACACAATAGTTTTTTCTTCTTGTATCATACGAACGAAAGTTCATCCATTTCCAGAAAGCAGGTTGAGGTTCGACAAAATTTTGTTTGTTGTTTAAGCAGTCTCCAAAAAAATAACTGTGAATTTTCAAATCGCGACTGCGGCGTTTCTATCAAAAACTAAGGCTCACTCTTTGTCGTGGGCTCTTGTTCTCAGCAAGTTTAAAATTTTATTCAAAACAAGACATGGCCGTGGAACCTCGATGACCACCTTAATCAGAACACACTCAGGGATTTATGTAAAATAACTGCGGTGCTTTATATATAGGGTGCCGCATTCGTTCTATCAACTGATTAGATATTTAAGCGAACACACTTTGCTATTAACTGATTTTAGAACTCTCTTTGCTATCAACTTTCTTTGCTATCAACTCTCTTTATAAATGGAGGCTTAATGGAAAGCGAACTTGTGTGCGCTCTGTCTTTGTCCTCGTGCCAAAACTTTTTAGGTTTTAAAAATCAGGCTGCGCACAGGAGCCATGTTACCGCATGAACAATGTTCAGGCCATGGGTGCGTCAGCAAAACCAGATTATATTTAGTGCATGGAGAAAAATATCTTCGGTAAACTTTCTCATTGACGTTGTAAATAAGGGTTCTACCAAAGCCTGCTAGAACATCTAGCAAAAGAGTACAGATCGAAACCTGCGTTCCACCACAAAGCACACCGACCCACCTTCTCTATATGGTAGGAAGAACGTCGAGTCGCTTCACTCATCGCAGCCTAAGCAGAACCTGTTGCCAACAAGCCTGTCCAATGCACACTCCGTGAAGGCATCTTCCAGCAGAAGGGCCCCAAGCTCGTCCCTCACCCGGTCAAGGGAATTTATATGCCAAGGTTGCCAGAGATAACCTACCTGCTATTGGCTGCCTACTTGGTGTCCCCTAGCGTAATAGCTCCAACTACTCGCTGCCCTCCAGACTTTCCAACGCTAATTTCTATAACACCCACAGTACAAGCACTGAGCATTTATAATTGATCGCACATCTCCAACCAAAAACTTGTTTCAATCTTCTTTCACTCCCTCCTTTATCCCTTCCCTTACGGCGCGGTTCAGGTGTCCAACGATATATGAGACAGATACTGCGCCATTTCCTTTCCCCAATAACCAATTATTATTATTATTAACCCAAAGTTTCGAAGCCGATTCGGCTCCTTCATCAGGGGTTACTTGATAGCAGTAGCTAGCGTCTTTAAGTATGGAGGAGAAGAGGGGGTGAAAAGAATGAAAGCTGTGATGAGAAAGGCGTGGGAGAGGAGAAGGAAGAGGGGGGTTACGGTTGTTAGTCATGTCGCACTGCGGGCCGGTCAATGGCGACTTTTTTTCGTTGAATTGAAGAGCGATGTCTCTGGGCCTATACTGTGGGGAGGTTTCCTTTTTTGCGGTTGATGTTGTTCGGGAAGGTGTGGATGTGCCAGCATTCCAGATCCTAATAATTTGTTTCGGTTCCGAAGAGGCTGGTTTCTTCGAACTTGATTGTACGGTCTGAGTCCTCGGAATGTTTGGCTACAGGATTGCGCCCTCTTGCGAAGTTGCGGACGTCGTTTTTGTGTTGCCGAATTCTTTGTTTGAGATTTTTGGTTTCGCCGATGTAGCTTGCGTCGCAGTCGGCGCAAGGAATTTTGTAGACAATGTCTTGGGCTCTTTCTCTCCGCGGCCGGTCTTTGGCAACAGGCAAGTAAAGTGCAACAGTGTTTGTGGGCTTGTGCGCAACCTGGAGACCCCCTTTTTTCAGGATTCGGGCGTTAGTTTCGTTGACACCTCGGAGATAAGGTATAGTGCCGATTTTGGTGGTGGCGTTGGTCTTTGTGGGCTGATTTCTTATCGCAAGTTGCCCTTTTGCCTGTTGTGCTTTGCCTGCCTGTTCCCTAAGAACGGCCGCGGAGAGAAAGATCCCAAGGCAGCCACCCTCAGTGTGACAACATGACTAACAGCCTTAACCATTCCTTCCTTCTTCTCCGCCGCGCCTTTCGCATCCCAGTTTTCGTTTCTTTCACCCTCTCCTCCCCTCCATATTTAAAGACGCTGCTGCCCTCAGTCAATCCTGATGAAGGAGCCGGGTTGGCTTCGAAACTTTGGGTTAAAATTTTTAATTTTGAGTTAAAGGTTTTGGTTGGAGATGTACAGTCAATTATAAGTCTTCAAACCCAACCAGACAGGCAAATCTGTCAATATGTTTAGTTCTCAAGCACAAAGCAGGCAATAAGGAACCAGCACAGGTAGCCCTCCACAAAGATTGAGTCGGCCTAAGGTCCTCCAGCGCAAATGGAATTTTTTGCACCCCCGAAGGACGAAACTCATCGAATGTCCGCATAGCGCGGCGTTCAATATCCAGGCCATCCAGGAGGCCTACCCCCGCCTCGACCAGTACCGCCTGTACTTGGGCTCACCAGCTATATGAGCAGGACCTCCTACCAGCTTCCTTCCTGCACAGCGGATGCATGCCATGATCCTCGCCTCCTACTCGGCCTCTCCACGACAGCTATTTAGATCCGCGCCAACCTCCTGCAGGCGGAGGTTCGGTTAAGTGATGGCGTCGAGTCTCCATGGAGTGTCGGCGTTACAATGAGACTTGAGCCAGTCGACAGAAATGTGGTAAATTTGTGTGTTTGTCCTAGAATCCCGTGAGGTGTAGGATCCTTGTTGCAGCTACTGTTGTCTCATTAGCGGTTACTGCCTCTGCGGGGACTTCAGCTGGGTTCATTCGCGAATGGAGTTTCACAGGGCAGACCACCACGGCCGGGACCTCGTCACGGCTCTGTCGGCTACTAAGCTCGATGTGGCAAAAATCGGAGTTACAAGGTTTTCCGGTCGAGAGGATGTCCTCTTGTGCATAAATTTCACCATCTTATCACCCAGATGCGTCTGTGGGTGGACACTCTGGCCGGGCACATGAGGTTGGGACCGTTACGTCATCGCTCTGCCCCCAAAGGCTGAGAAGTGGGTGGACGGCCGCCGCAGCAACGTGACGCACTGGGATCGCTTCCGGGAGCTCCAGGACAGTTGCCCGCACTAAAGAGGTGCCTTCGAAGATGTTGCGACATGTGCCGCGGTAGCAACAGTCGCCTGCGAAATTGTCCCTGGTCTGCCGGTCCCAGAATTGAAACTGCTAGAGCCCAGGGATCCGCGGCGAGTGGCGGTGTGGAGGGCCCTGCGGATATATAACACAAAGCAATGAACGCTCTACAGCCATATGGACTATACCTGACGCTGAAACTACAACCACCGTCCCAATGAGCACAGTAGAGGCATCTGCCCATCACTCGTCCCGACGCGGAACACGGCAAAGGAGTAGCACTTCTTCCGGGCACTACTGACCACCTCCACACAGCTCAACCCTCATCTAGGTATCTTATGCCAGGAACTGGATGAAGGAACACCAAACACCCTCTTCCCCGAGGAGAGACTGCTGTCCTACGAACCCAGTCCATACGGCATCAGTTACAGCAAACAGGGTGCTCCCCAGGCAGCTGACGTCGCAGCCTTCTTCACCACACCACTCACCAGGAAGCACTCAGCGTTCCTCCACCAACCTAAGCTTCGCAAGTATCGAGGGATCGACAGCGTCAAGTATTAAGTGCTTCGAAACCGGGCCGGCTATATAAAGACAACGTCCTAGAAATCTCCTGAAGCAGCAACCTCGCCAGTATGGACGGCGCGCCTAGAATTGGTTACGGTAATCAGCTCTTCCCTCGCGTACAGCGGTCTTGTGAGACGTTGTTTTATTATTCAGTTAGAACAATCAGAAAGGAGCATATCATCCCAGTAGCTTACGTGTTACTATAAAAGGCAATATAACTAAATTACCTTTTTTATCCTTATACCTGTCGTATCAGCGAACACATTAAAAATTTGTTTAAGTAGCCATTTCCCAAGCGAAATAAAATCTCTTCAGGAACAAACTGTATGCCGCGGCAGGCACCCTTTAATATAAAAATTACGGTAATTGTAATTGTTTTGATAACTGACGACATTTCAATATCTAGCGCTGCGATAAGTAGACTGGTGGCTAGTGCGGAATTCGTAGCCGTGTACGCGAAGATTTCATATCGATTTTTTTAAGCGAAAAAAAACTTCGTATTTTCTATTTCTGCGACATCAGGAACTTTTTTTTCACACAAAAACGAAACTGAGCACAAAAGGCGCGAAAGAATTGCGGTGGCAACAAAACCTGTACTGGTGATGCGCTGCAATGACTCCGGCATTGGATCCCAACTGCCTGCCCCACTGCACCACAGCGTGCAGATATTTTCATTCGTCCCTCTTAGAAACAGCGACCACACAGTTGTCGATAACCATCATTTTCCTTGCACAAAGTAGCAAACGAAAAAAATGCGTGCCACACTACAACAGCGCAAGTGGTTCGAGAAAGACACCTTGCGCAGAGGCACGTCACCAGCGGACCTTGTGTTTTCAGCGAGCTTCCTGCCGGCGCCGTTGCGCATGAAAATGCAACGGATTTTATCGCACCGCAGTGCTTTTGAAAATTATGCCTTATTCGTTTAAAAAAAGGGTATGACATCGTATTGTCGATGGCTACGAAATCCCGACTGGAGCTAAGAACTAGAAAGGGGTAATAAAAAAATAATTGTAAGATTTATTTTAATAGCTACATAATTATGATTATTTGACAGCAACTTACGGCGGCTGCGCTTTACAGTTTCTTCGTGAAAAAATATCACTCTATTTTGAACTACCCTTTCCTAGGTATTTTTCAAAGTGTTTGCTGAAGCAAGCAGTGTACCGTCATAGCACTCTGCCATAATTCATGTAGAGCTGATCACAAAAGTAGGATTAATGAGAGAAGTCTTTAACTCTAGTTCAGGTCGCACAGTCACGTGTTCGTCCGAATAGGTGGACATCAGGAGTGTAAATTCCGTTCAAACGGTTCTAATGGCTATTATAGATTGACAACACGGCGGCTGCTCTTCGGTGTTCCTTCGTGCAGTCTCTTAACCCTACCGGCAGTAAGCCGCGCCATAATGCGCGGCTTGGAACAAGTAAACCAAAAAAATTATTTTGCTATGTTTCTTATACGAAAGGTTTGATATGTTTCCTAGGGATCACCTTCACCATAATTTTTTTTTCCTACAGCCTACGTGATGTGAAAGCATGTGAATTAAGACCTGAATACTTCATCGAATGGTGAGGTAGGCATCATTGTTTTAAATGTCTATCTTCCCAATTCCCGTGTTTCATATCAGGACATAAAATAGGAACTTTGCTGAACTAACCATTAAAATGGCCTGCATCTTACACCGGTTATCCGAAACACGTGGGCTTTTACAATCACTATTATGTGCTCTGGGCACGAGTCCGTGTCTAAAGGGGCTATTATAGCCAGTCTTCTGCAACGTTTTATATTTTGCACTATGAAGCAAAGTTGGGAAAACTCTTTCCTTTCTCGGGCGGAAATGATTTAATGATGTCTGCTCTTCTTTTCTGTTAACACAGGGTTAAAATCCCGTTTATTGAGTACAGTATTGCGATCCATGCCACCACTGCGAATAATAAATGCAGTATTTTATCGGCGCGTCTTCACTCACAGGTGGCAGCGCAATGGGCAGGTGGAGGTTGTCTAAGCCATCACCTTGTGTTAAATCGTTTTGTCATGTCAGTTCTTTACAGTGAATAGGAAAGCCGATATCGGTGATCGCGGTACACAAGACTATGCTGACATTTTGCATGCTGTTCCTTAGTCAAAATGAAGGTTATATGAATATAACATGAAATCCCGTTAAAGGATTGAATCCTGGTTAGCAATTGTTTCATCAGTATTCTACGCCAAAGTCTCTTGTATATCCGCACCTATTTCTTGCTAACTAGGACGTAAATTAAGCACGTTATCTCCTTCAGACTTTTCCACTTCTCTTACGTTTCTGATACTGTTTATAAACGACAGCGGATGACATAATATTTCAAACGTCCTCCTACATTGTATACAATCCATCTTCTTCTCAGCCCCAAAATCCATGCACTACTGGCAGAATTTTCAACGAGCTTGTTTTTCATGTTAAGCCTCATATATTCGTTTCTTTCTTGCAGAGCCCATCTCTCCTACCGGGATGGCACGTAAATCATCACCGATTTGCGTCCTACCACTTACCCAAATTTGGGCAGAAATTGTGTAGCCAACATGATAATAACATGTATGCAGTATTCGCAACTGGCATATTAAAAAGGAGATGCGATGTGGAATTTATCTTGTGGCAACTTTTAAATCCTGCAGACTGGGCGTGACGCAATTAGCCATTTACTAAAAAAAATTCACGCGAAGCGTGGGCCATCTGTTGTAGGGTGGAGCGGTAATGCATTGAAGCGTTCCCATTTTTGAGGTCTCCATTGTCTTTTTCCTTCCGCCAAGCTGCTACTAATTTTTTATTGACGTTCTTAATCAAGCAGAACAAAAACCCATTTCAGTAGTGACTAAGTGAGGCAGATAGGCTCTATCTGTTGGTAAATAAAGTTTTACCACCTTCATTACGGCCAGTAAGCGGCCTCATCGATTTCTGTTTACTAGGCGAGAAGCGATCATACCTGTGAAATAATCAGGAGCGCGCGTGACAGCTTCTACGAAGTTATGGATCCTTGTTGACGTTGTAGGCGCCATACCTAAAGATTACTTTAAGTTTAAATAGAGCGCGCATGTTAGCGGCAGTCGCTGCCATGGCGACGAATTACAAAGCACATGTGTTACCAGTGTCGCTGCTGAACTAACAATCTGGGGAGGACAGTGGGTGGCCTAAAGATACGGTTTCTCTTTCAGTCAGTCAGCTTCCCTCTTTGCGTCTATCCCTTCACGGCTAAGGGTGGCAATGTACGTGCATGAGGACCGGCAGAAGCAGTCAGTGCCGCTTCTGGAGCCATCGTCTGTAATAGAATTGAATAGAGTCTGTCTTTCAATAGTTCAGAAAGTCAGCACAGCAGTTTGACGAATTTTTTCGGGTGAGCCGCTAATCGAGTGAACCGCTAATCAAGTGAACAGACAACAGTAAGCAATGTGAGGCAAAAAAATACACACACAATCCGTAAAAAATTTAATATATTAGTAAGATTTTACTTGTCACGGAATGAAATGTCGGCATTGTATGGTTCATGAAAGCTGAAGGAGTCCCGGCCATTAGCCAAGAAAGACTAATAACTGCATTACACACCCAACTATAAGCACACAGAGACCGGCAGGGAAATGCAGCCTGGTCAACGAGGCAATTGTTTCGGTTCCCTACGTCGCTTAGAGAGAGAGAGAAGAGACCATGCATGAAGGAGGGATAGAGAGGGATGATGCAGGGAGCAAGGACACACGTCCTGAAAGTAACAATCTGTCGCGCAAGCGGTGCTAACTCACGAATCAAAGGAATACTCAGCGCTGACGACCGCTCTGGTTGCCTTTGAAATATTTTACTCTTAACGAGCTGGAATCGAGGTAATGGAGCTGATGGAGTGAAAGTAATAGAAAGCTTACTATAAAGTACGCAAGTAACAATAAGCGAAATGAAGCTGTCATGATAATAAGAAGGAAAGTTAGCCCACTCGAGGCTGCTAAAGGTAGACAAAAAAAAGGAAGCGAAAGATTAATTCCTTGAATTCAGTGCCAGAGATGGGGGAATCCGGAATGAAACGCAGCATTACAATTCATGAAGCAGTGCCCTCCCATTTGAGGCTATATTTCTGGCTGTTTTACAAGGATCCTTTCACAAATTAGGGAAAAGAAGTCGGTTTGGTGTGTTGGGTTTAAAGTCCCAAAGCTAATCAGGGACGCCGTATTGGAGTTCCGGATAATAACGACGACACTGGGTTCTTTAAGTGCGCTGACATTACACAGTTCACGGGCTTCTGGCGTTTCGACTCAATTGAAATGCGAGAGCCGCGGACAGGATCGAACACGCGTCTTTGGCGTCAGCACCCAAGAACCATCTGAGCCATCGCGGCGGCTCCAAAAAGGAAGCAACCGATTACAATTGCAGTTACTTCATCTGAAATGCCTCTGATTTGAGAGGTGCATTACACAACAAGAAAACTAACTGAATAGTTTGAGAAAAGTAATCCATTTCTTTCGCGTTTTTTCTTGTGTCTTTTATTCAATAACACATATATATTTGGACTAGAATTAAAAACTTCGGCTTGCTTGGTATGTTTTCTGAAGTGAATTTTCACAGGGAGTTGCTTATCTAACTTTTCGTTGCAAATTTTTAACGTTTCCTTCTAAAGGGAGCAGTGACTATCGGTAACGCGCTGGATGAAATGGCGGAATTGGATCGCGTGAAAGAATACGGGCACTTGCTCGTGCTTATTCAAAGCGTCACTTTTCGTTGTTGCTCTCAGGTGACAAAGTTTAAGTTCACAAAACATGAAATTCTGTTGCGCTGCCATGAATAAGTGCGAACGGCGGATAACGTGGCTTGTCGGGCCCCTCTGGCTTTCATGTCCGGACCTTCTTCTGGGCGCGGCTTTTCCGCAACGCGACAGCTGCTGCAATCCGAGTGTTTGCAACCAAGTTCAGGTTTTCGAAGTTATATCGGTAGTGCCAACTTGTGCGCCGAATATAGAGTACTGAAAAAATTTATCCTTTGCGAAACACGTAGGTTACTCATTTGTAAAAAGCAATCAACGTGCCACAAATTTCGAACAAAATGTAATTTATCGCAAGCAGTCAGTTACCAGTAATGCGGTATGCACAAAATTGCTTAGGATGACCCAATATGCGTAATCAAATAGCATGAAAAGCGAGGCGATATTTATGTAGCATACGGGGCAGTGTAGAAAATATTAAGCATGTTCTGCCAACTGTAACGATATACTAATATTATCATGGAGTTCATGGTAATCTCTACAGAAGATCTGGTTTTAAAGAATAGTGGCACCAAAATTACCGCATCGGCAGTGGAGCGAGAAAAAGAAGACTAGAGTACTGGTGGCACACCAGCAGAAAGAAACAATTGCAGGAGTCGTCGCAGAAATTGAAATTATGTAACTTAGTACCCAAAGAAGAAAAAGGCTTGCAAAGGCAAGGTACACAATCAGAACATTATCAAAAGTAACAAAAATGGTGACGTAAGTAAAAGAGCCACTTTAAACACCAGAAACCACCAGGTTTTAAACAGTGGTAGAAACACCAGGTTTCGACCACTTGTGGTTCTTTAACATGCACTGACACCACACAGTACACGTGCGTTGTGCGTATCGCCTCAGTCAAAACGTGGCCTTTGCGGCCGGGGTCGAACCCGTTTCCTCCGGCTCAGCCGTCGTCCAGGGCCCTAACCAGTGAGGCACCACGACGAAGCTACAGACAAATGTGATAATGAACGACTGAGGAATGTTTCGTCGGCAGCTCGTAGTGTGTGCTGGGTGGGTATGCAGTAAGCAATAAAAAAATTTCTTATTAGAACGGGACCACTGCCAAATGTTACTTTTGCTAATATTCGTTCAATGTTGTTATCAAATTTAGTTGGTCATTCTGGGCTAAGCAAAAGCATATATGTACGCCAAAAACAACTGTAGCGACCGTAAAAGCGCTATATAGAAGAAATAATCAAAGCCGGAAGAAATTGTCCTCACTTGTTAGTCAGGTCGTTTGAGGTGACATCTTGGCTCTTTCATAATCGCTGACTAGCACAGAGAGGCTGCTTGTGTGTGAGTTCTTTAAGAAGGAAGGACGGAGTGCTGAAAATTGCCACTAACAATCTAGAGAGGCAAGGATTTGCGAAATTGACCCCTCCAATTTTTACTTTTCTAGATACGAACAGCGTAATTTAGTTGGCAAGAGAAACAAACAGAGCCTTTTCTCCCAGCACATCACACACGCTCCAATGACGATATCCTAAGGAACCGTCACGTGGAGGATGCCACATTGGCTGTAATGCGTATGGAGAAATAGCCTGCGCCGTATTTCTCCGGACACAGGTTGCTTCCATTCAAAATTGTACCGTGAGCTGAAATTAGATTCTACTTCAAACTACACTGCAGCTATGAAGTATTTTGGGGTTTGAGCAAGCAAACAAGGGGGAAACTTGTACTGAACGTAAAAAATGTTACAAAATGTTCGCTGTCAGTCTTGAAGGTGTAGCGACCTTCATCGCGGCAACACGCCAATGAGCGCGAGTTTGGAACGCTTGGCTCTGGGGAGCATGAGCATCGAACGCTGGAGAGCTCTCCAGGTCGGCGAGCAGCTCGGATGCTTCGTTCCTCAGCTGGCTAGGCTTCGCCGCACTGGTGTCCGTCGTCCAGCGAAATAAATGTGGCCGCCGCCATGCCCACATTTCTGGTGACCACGGACAGTCGCCAAGCCATCGCAGCACCACGCCTCCCGCGCAAGAAAGCGCGAGCATCGAACGCCAGGTAGCTCTCGAGGTCGGGAAGCAGCTCGGACACTTCGTTTCTCAGCTGGCAAGGCCTCGCCGCATCGGCGCACGGTATCCAGCGCCCACGAGGACTTCAGTGAATTAGAACACTATAGGCCTTACGCGATATGGAGTAATACTAGATGGAACCGTAACTTTGGGTTTTAACAGCATGTAAAAACATAAATACAAGAGAGTGCACAAAATTCTTGCAATGCTTCCAAAAAAAAACCGATAACTATTTTCTTGTGGGGACACGCATTTCAAGACTTATTCAAAGGAGTCATCAGAAACTTCTCTATAGGAGCAGCAAACGGAGGCATGGTGCACATGACCTAGAGAGCTATATGCGTTTCTCCGCGCGCTTCTTCTGGGTAGTCACATATATGGCACAGCTATCTCGGGAACCAAGGAAGGATAACACTGGTGTTTCTAAGCTAGGAATCCAAACGAAACCTTCCCTTTTGCGATCTTTTGCTTCGTTTGTGTTCATTTTTAAAGAAACCCCGAAATACTTCGGGGTAATTTGCGTTTGGATTTGGCTGTCCGCATCGGAGTCTGTGGTGTACAGAACGCATTCCTTGCTTGGACCTGCACAATTGGTCTGAACATTGCGCAGAAATCTCCTCGCATGTGGACGCCCCCCGCTCATATTCGTTCCATCTTTGGCGCACGCTTGACGACACTAGTGAGGAAAGGGACAGGCGATGTCAGGAATTTTCGGGGGAAGGAAGGCTTCGGATGTTCCTCCCTCTTCTCTCCAGCGAATGTACAGCAAAGCGGAAGTTCTCTTCTGAGACAATAGGCAAAGGCAAAAGCCAGTCGAGACCAGAACAGCGGAAGTAAATCCCGTTTGATGCCAAGAAAAAATGAGCAAAATTTTTTTTTGCTCTGATGACATTTCGTTCCGCCACGTAGGCTGCTTAGGCGTATTGCAGAACGTGAATCTCGGTAACGCATTTTTATGCGGTGAGCAGCGCCATGTGCTGGTGTAGTCAAGCCGCGCGGATAGTTTCTAGACGCATTGGAGCAAAAGTATTGAAAAAAAAGGAACTTCTGCGTGAAAGCGCCCAATTCTCCAAGAGCCCCTACTGTTCTACAAAAACGTTTGTGCCGGTAAGGCAGAAAATCCGAAAAGAAAACATGTTTGCGTAGGCATGTGCTCAAACATGTGGCCAGGAACGGTTGTGTGCAGCATGGGGAAATTGTACTGACAAAATTTCTCCTTTGAGCGCCAGGTCTGCTGCAAAATTCCTGAAAAGATGCTTCTCTGCAAAGCGCATAAAGGCGACCAATGAAGCGCGAAAAAAAAAGCGAACTGACTAATTTCAAAAAGCTGTTTTAAGCTTGGATATGTTGAAAGGACAAAATCAGAAAAAAAACTACTCTTTTCCTCGACTTATTCTGATTGCTGTATAAGAAAAGCATCATTTTTTATTTCTATGCAGTATGAAGAAAAATAAACGTACTAAAACTAAATTTATAGAAATGCTCTAAGCACGTCTAAATGATTGCAATGTTTGTAGCTCTTAATTGTTAGAACTTTACACATCCCATTTTATTTCTCATAGGAAATGTTCGTTTAACACATTCCATCTTTCAGTGACATATGGTGTCAGTGACTGTATGATGATGCATTACAGTTACTAAAACTATCCCTGGCCTTGTCGACTTGTGCGCCATTTTTCTTCCGACGACCTAGTTTCTTCTCGTCGCTGTATCTTTTTCGTTCCCAATAGTATATAACCGGTCTTTCAGCGAACGCGTTTCAAATTGTTTCAACTAGAGTGCACGAAATCAGCAGCGAAAATGAGATTTGCAGTTCTGCGAATTAGCTGGATAAATTACAGTTTCGTACACAACAATGAACCCCTACAATTCTACAAAAACCTTGTGTTGGTTTCTCCGGTGGCAAGGGCACAGAGCGGATTCGTAACGAATGAGAAGTAATGCCTTATCAGTTCTTGAAACTGAGAAAAGCTCGTTCTCTATGGCTGCATACCTGAAGTAATTTTGTCTGTTTTTTCCACCCGCCGCGGTGGCTCAGTGGTTAGGGCGCTCGACTACTGATCCGGAGTTCCCGGGTTCGAACCCGACCGCGGCGGCTGCGTTTTTATGGAGGAAAAATGCTAAGGCGCCCGTGTGCTGTGCGATGTCAGTGCACGTTAAAGATCCCCAGGTGGTCGAAATTATTCCGGAGCCCTCCACTACGGCACCTCTTTCTTCCTTTCTTCTTTCACTCCCTCCTTTATTCCTTCCCTTACGGCGCGGTTCACGTGTCCAATGATATATGAGACAGATACTGCGCCATTTCCTTCCCCAAAAACCGCTTATTATTATTATTATGTTTTTTCCCGCACATAGCAGGAAACCGAGCCAATTAAGGAGGGCCACAGAGGACCACATGTCTGCTGGCGACATGTAGGATTCCCCACTCGGAGCAAAATAAACTGCATGTTGCGGCACCAATCGCACATATTGTCTGAATTCGGCTGCATAGGCATTTCGTCACGTGAACAGAGGACGGTGCGTTTGCGCGCAACTTGCTGAGCTTCCTACGCACTTCTTCCGCACTCTTTCTGGTTTCTGTGGAAAATAAAGAACTTAGTTCCCTCGTGCTACAGGATATGAGCGGATTTATTTTTCTTTTCCGAAACTATGGACTCGACCGTGGCACAGCCCAAATAATCATAATTAAGAGGTGGTTTGTAAATTTAATTTATTATCTGAAAATTACCATAGTTGAAGCAATTATTTCTGCCGCTGCAGACAATTCGGTCGTGAAAAAAATATGTTGTTCGAATACGTCAATTTTATTTTAAATTTAAAAGTGTTCGCTGAACCTACCAGCACGTAGAACAGCCATTTCCGAAAATGCGCGACAGACGGTGCCCGTCGAAGCAGGTGCTGGCAGATCACCCCGCAGCGCAGCTATCCCCGGCGGGCGCCCATTGCGAGAATACGCAAACGGGCGACAAACTTTGGCCTCCCTGTCTTGCAGGCGCCTAATGCGGATTTCGGCCGCTCTGCTACTCAGGCTGGCATCGAGGAAAGGCGCTTCGCGCTGCAAGTTTGCCTGATCAAGGCGCTTTTGATTAGCAGAAGCAAGCGCATGGGAAGCGTTCTCTCAGTCGCCGGAATTTCGAGATCCATTGTGTGTTTTATTTTAAGCAAATAATGCATTTAGCTCCCGTTGTCGGCGCACCGCTGGAAACATTGGCGCCAGAAACTAGTCGAACCAAAAGAAGAACATGGAGGCGGACCTTAGCTAACTTTGGCGCATTTTTGGCGCAAATTTTCGTCTGCCCACTGGTGCCTACATGCTGCGTTGCCGGCGGAAGGCGCATGCGTAAACAGCATCTTCCACGTCTCGCCACCGCGCGGTGCTAAGCATCCTACGCTCTATCCTGCAATTCGAGCAGCGCATGTGTAGTCTTCGTGACATGTGAGAAAAGCGAGATCACAGCGCGTGTAGCCTAATCCGAGCGCCCGCTGGGAACTGGACTCCTGTGGCGCCAGGCCGTTGTAAACAGTAGGGTGGGGGAAGGAAGTGATCCTGGACGTTGCAATCTGCAGCTGTAGTGAGGCTGGGGACGGATGGTTGTGGTTCGTGTATACAAGCTCTTGCCCTTAAGCAAGGGCCAGTTTATAGAATGTGCTACGTCGGTGCTTTAAAGCATTTCTGGATGATGTCTGCTCTCGTTCATGACCGAGAGTGTATTGTTGATGGCGTCTTTCGATTCTCTTGTCATCGAAGAAAAAAACCCCGAAAACTCACGTATTTTAAGTCGCCAGGTTCTCAAGGTTTTAAGGTCAATTTTCTGCCAAAACGGTTTAAAAGTCACAATGCAAAACCTCTGCGACCCAAGAAAATTTTTTAGGGTGCCTGAAGAAGTAGAGTGAAGAATATTGTGAAAATTATCTTAAAAAACCAAACTGCTCGGAGGAAGTTATCAATTTCTGTCTATTCCTACCATTTTGCTACGGGTGACATAGGATATCTTCGTTTAAGGCTGCCTATTTACTTCTGTCATGTACTACGCCGTGGCGAGATCTGTTTCCGGCTCATTTCTGCGCATTCTATTAGGCGGCTACTTTATCTTTACAACTTGCGGATGTCCTTTCGACTTCACTAACATAGTTCACTACGACGCCTCTGCACGATTCTGCGAATGGTACCTCATGGTGCTCCGCGGCTTAAAAAGTAAACCTACTCAAGTATGCGACTTCATAGTGTGCCTATTCGGATGGAATACTTTTGGTTGCAGAAGACTACTAATACTCCCAAAAGATAGTGGCCTTAATGGCTCTTTTTTCGTTCTGTGTTACTTTTTTCTTCTTTTAATGAGGTAGGAGTGCTGTAATTATACGTGAGGTGAAATATCCCGAAACCATACGTGGACTTTGAAAGATACGGTAACAGAGGGACACGTATTAAGTTCGATCATCCAAAGTTCCTTATCGTGCACTGACATAGCACAACGCGGAAATGCTTTTTAGTTCCGCTAGCGTCTAAATGAGGTCGCCACAGTCAGGATTTCATCCCACAAATTTGGGCTTAGTAAGTACGGGTGAGCGAGCGCCTGATGCACTACGTCGAGGGCTTTTTGAGCGGGCGCACAATGCGTGTTCGCTTTCAGGGTCTCCATCTGTGCCTCGACCGGTTTAAACTGGGCGTGCCGCTGGGCTCTGTTTAGTCCCCCTTTATGTGTTCCCACTAGTGCTCTGAAATCAGAACTACTGACAGGTTAGGGTAAATATCAACCACTCGGTGCAGCTGCTACTTTCTTTTTTACCAAGAAGTGCCTAGTGACAAAGGCTTAGTGTACATTACACGGACACAATTACTAGTTTTGCAGCACGTCGGGGTTAGAAAAGTTACCATTTAAAACGGTGCATATAAAATTGTATATCTTATTAACGTGAGTTTTTTTCACCATATTGTGTCTTATTGCTGCAGTGCAGCAATGAAATGAACACATTTGATAAAACTGCTTTGCCAATTTTTGGACAGTGCTGCTCTTACATATTATGCATTGCTCTGGTGCCATTTCGCAGTGTTTTCAAAACTAGAGCTTCAGTGCAGGATCCCCAAGCACCGCGTAGAAGGGGATAATTTGCCCTCATCCCTTTTTTTTTCAGTACGCTCAGAAGTCAGGAACTGACCTGGTTACGGGTGGTGCCACTGAATATAATTTTATTGGGCATCAGACCGTTTTGTCAAAATTCTTGAGGAACCGGGCCGACAGGTTCGATATTGTCGTGGGAATTTACTGATAAGACATTCAATTGCTATCAGCAACGCCACATGCAGGTTTGCATAGCCGGCACTCCCCTGTACACGGTTGCTAGGCTACACGAAGGACAAGTATTAGACAGCGCCTTGACGTATCGGGGTTTCACAGGAAATGCAGAATATACGCGCTGTTGGGAAGCTTGAGAACAAGAAACTGCAATATTCTGTACTTAGCAGTCAGACGTCGTTGCTGTTGCCACAAGCACTTAGCGCACACACGCGTTGGGCTCGCCATAAAACAGCGGCGTCGAAGATGCGCCCACTCTCGTATTCCGCCGATCCCTCTCTGTATCTTATTTCTGCACCTATAGAAATTTCCTTCACTAGAAAACAGGAAGCGAAAATATCTGTCAATAACTTGACCCGCTGTGGCCTCGAAATACTGATGGCGTGGCCGGAAAACGCGTGCCGACGCTGGGGGCGAGCGGCTAGCGGACCCTAGCGCTGTTTTGAGAACCAGCCGCCAGCGGGATTTCAGTGGCGCCCCTACAGGCAGCGTTCATGTTGTACAGTTATGCAAAACAACGAAATGCCATATATCGGAGGAACATATCGTAGGACATCTTCTGAAGGGCATTGGAGACTACATTTATAATTTTCTGGTTGAGAAAGATGACTTGCGTGACGCTTCAGCTGTGAATCGGCACGTCCCCACATTCCATACGTTGAAGACTCGTTGCGTTACGTCGAAATTTGGGCGGCTGGTCAACGTTTAAACTGTGCCTGGCATTGAAAAGGACTTCATAGATCTGTCGTCGGCAATCGTACATATCGTTCGCAAAAAACTATAGTGGTTCGAGCCCCATATATAGTGATCATCGTCTGTGCTCTTTAACGCTGCCGTTTCTCGAGGGCCTCCCTCTATAATCCCTTAGATGCTGAGCATAGTTTTGTGTATACAGCCTACATTCGCGCCTTCTCCGATGGGCTAACGTGAGGGTTCCATTTCCCCAGTGATCCGTTTCACTACGACTCACTCCCGGCAGACTTCTAATCGCACAAAGATTCGCAATAGGAGTGTCACTAACCACCACATGCCCGCTGTTTCCGGCGCTCAGCTCGAAGGCCTGCAGACGCGTTTGGCCCCTCAGTGCGTCATGCTTCGTCGGATTCTTCTAGGGAACAAGGTCTTCGTCACAGAACTTTCATGTGCCACCGTTCGGCATCGAGCAGCACAGCACTCGCTACTGCCGCCGCAATCCACCAACCAGCCAAGAGCAGCCCGTCGACCCTGATCCGTCAAGTAATCGTTCTGTCGCCTTTCTTTGCCAATGGTCCTCGAACTCGAGCCAATGTCCCTGAACGGATGGACAACGCGGCCGCTTTCCCGCTCCCAATCGAATTTTCTCATCATCACTTCCATCTTTCCGCGCCCGTACTTCGTCACCATGGCGGCGTTTCCGTCGTCTTCACCGGGAAACTAGTGAGTGCGGCAGCTGCTGGTCAGGCTACTGGACACTCTATGCTGCCCATAGAAATTGCTCTATCTGTGAATAGGTTGAGGAGCACGGTTTATGCGCTTGTGAAGAGATTGCTCACATTGGCTTCAGTAAATACGGAATCAGACACCTCTATTACGAGTTTATCTTTTAAGATCCTGTTAGTCCGTAGTGTTATGTTTCTTTGGGAGCGGAATTTGAAGTTCCATGGCGCGTGCGGTGGGTTGTGCGCTCCGCGGATTCGATGTGCAACGGTGTAAATTGGTGGAACAGTATTCATAGCGAAGATTTCAGTGCTTCCGAGATGTGCACATCACTTTATTTTGAGTATACACCGTTTGCAAATGTTTGACGCCACCGTAGACTGTTGGTTCAAAGTACTGTGTTGACGGTTCTTTTCTGTCTATGCTCACAGCAGACGCCAGCTCGTGAGGTTGCGTTTCGCATATCTCAGAATACTTGTTTGCGCCAGCTGTCTATATGATGTGCGTCCCAGAATCCTGCCACAACCGTGCTTCCGATGCTTTCAATGCTACAGTGGCGTCTTTCTATTCATACTGCGAAAAAAAAACACATTTCTGCTCCGCATTGCCAGGTATCAATGTTCTGCGCTGCGCACAGTTCTCGTTCATCATTCGGTCTCTGCAACACGTGGTTTTGCTTGATAACTAGAAGATTTTAGCCAAGATGGCCCTGCGTCGGTGCTTTTGGTTCCTGACGCACCAGAAGGAGTTGCTGCTGCTCCAGCCACTAACATAACTTCGTCAGATGATTAGCAAACCACTGAACAGCCAGCATCTTAATGCTTTGTAGGCCTTGCTGGTGAAGTACTCCGCCATTTTTGAGATTTCGCCGCCCAGCGGTTCACATAGTATTCCCACGACACGTACCCGGCATCGGGTTGACACAGGCCACTTACACCCCATTCGACAGAAGCTGTATAGAGTGTCGCCAACGGAACACCAGGTCATCATTGATCAGGTTCGGGATATGTTGCCAAACGTTGCTATAGAAGACTCCTGCAGTCCTTAGACCGCGTCTGTAAATCTGGCCAAGAAAAAAGATCATACATGTCGCTTTTGCGTGGAGTATCAATCCCTAAATTCTGTAGCAAAGACGCGTACACCCTTCCTCGTCTTCATGCCACCATGTATTGCCTGTTCTCCTCGTGCTTTTCATCTGTCGGTGTGTGGTCTGGCTACTGGCGGATCCTTATGCGCCTTGGGACAAGAAGAATACCGCTTTTATCACGCCCGAAAACATTTTGTAAATTTAACCTAATGCCTTTTGGCCTCTGCAAGGCTCCTGCAAATCTGGAGAGATTGATAGACGCTATCCTGCGTGGATAGAAATTGCAAATCTGTATGCGCTACCACGATGACGTCGTCGTTTTTTTTTCGGACATTCAATGAGCACAACGAACGCCTCGCCCTTGTACTAGACTTCCTGAAACACGCCGCTCTGGTACTTAATTCCAATAAGCGTCGCTTCGTTGAACGTCAGACATTAGCGCTCAGAAATCACGTCGACCATGAAGTTGTCTGACCTAAACCGCAGAAGACAGCGGATGCTACAATGTTTCTAATACATCTTGCTCTAAAAGAACTTTGAAGTTTCCTCGGACTCAGTTCGCACTTTGTCCGCTTTATTCCTCGTTTTGCTCACATCGCTTACCCTCTCACGTGCCTTCTCACAAAGACTCTCTCTACGAGTGGACAACTGAGTGTGACTGCTCTTTCCACCAAATCGCATCAAATTCTACGTCATTTCAATCTTTCTGTCCCGTAAGAAGTTTATACACATGCCAATGGTGCTGGAACTGGTGTTGTGCTTATTCAGTGTTATTGGAACATGTTATTTGTTACGCCAGTCCCTCTCTAAGCAAACTTCAAGGTAGTAACAAAATTGCTGATCAGTTGTGCCTTCACGAGTTTCTGTCATTCAACAATTTCGCTGCCATCTATACTTGTGACCTTTCACTGTGCATACCGACCACTTTTGGAAGCGTTGACTGGTCAACCTACGTGACAGGTCTGGCCGTCTTGCAGGGTGGGCCCTCCGTTTGCAAGAATATGATTGCGCAGTTTCGTACAATATTAGCCGTCAGTACGCATACGCGGACTCGGCCTATTTTTCTTTTTAATTTTGTTGCCTCAGCATAGTTTGTCTCTGTCGGTAGTGTTTTAAGCGGTGCGGGCAATATCATAATTTCTTTTACTCGCCCAACCTAATTCCTGTCTGTATCGGTTGCTGCTTGCCCCTAGGAAAAAGGTCGCTATTTCTGGCCGCTATATCTCTTCTGTAGTATCGCAGTCACCTGGTTCCCGTACATTCCATGGTGTGCAACAAAATTACGAGCATATGAAGGCATTCTTTACCGCTGCGCAGGCTCTACAGCTTCCACTACACTCTGTGTACGAGATGAACTTTTTTACAACAAGGCCTATGCTGTCACTGCTCTCTGCTTCCTTCAGGTGGTGACCGACAACCTACGTTCCTTTGTTTGCGCATCGTGCATGACAGCTGCACTTCTGGATACCTCGAATATGTGCGGAAACTCTACCGCACCCAAAATCGCTTATATCGGCCGCGGATCCGTGTTACGGTTAAGAAGAATATATTGTCACGAAGAGGTGACTTCAGTCTGGAGAGCAGAAAGGCTACCTAAATCGTGTCTAAAAAAACCCTTTATTTGGGCTGACTTGCGCCCACCAAGGACTCAATCACTCGGCGGCGGCGTAGCAACAAGCGTGCAACATAGTGGACGCCGCTATCGCCCGTGCTCAATTTAAAGCTGATAGTGAACTTTCGAGATAAAGCGCGAAAAGTTGCTAGAACATTCCTGAACAACGTAGAGTCAGCTCTGCCTAGATGCGATCAATCGTTATATATGTAGTCGAGCCTTGCACCGCAAGCAAACTGATGAAGCGGCGTGGCGTTAGATTTGTAGAATAAACAAACAGTGCAAAGATTCGCGGGAATATGGATAGCTGAGCACAGCGTGCGAGACACGAATGCCGCACCGGTGCTTCTCCTGGTCTCTTCCATTCTACATGCTTTACCATGCTTTACAGCGGCTCCAGCGCCGACAGCATCTACTAAATTCTGCGTATGAGATGGAGTTTTCCACAAGAATGCCAATGCTGCCACTGATCCTAAGAACCTACTCTCCTCTGTTTTGCGTGTTATACTCGACAGCTAAAATTCTGAACACCTGGGATCTGCGCGGGCACTCTACCCCTCCCAAGAACGTTTATTCTGGCCGCGGATGCCTGATAATACTAAGAAGCGTGTGGCTAGCTGTGCCCTGCGTGCGAGTCACAAACGCTCCACTGATGCTGCTCCTAGTCTCATCCATTCTGTGACAATTCTACATTGTCCTTGTTAGATGGTCGGGGTAGACCTCTTGGGTCATTTGCCCAAGTCTCACGCCTTCAGTCATTAGATAAGTGTCTGCTCTGATAATCATACTTTTTTGTGATGCCTCGCTCACACTTAAGCAATCGGCGGCGAGAGCAAGCGGCATCCGCCGACGAGGCAGATATTCTAACCAAATACGCAGCTTCTCCGCCGCCGCCATTGCAGGTTTTGCCTCTCGCCTCTAGTCGGGCGGCGGTACCTGTTAAAGCCCCTTATGCCTGCCTTCGGGAAATCTCATGTATACTCCGTTTCATACATCAGGTGTAACGCTGTGAATGGAAGCGCTCTTGTTGGCGCTGCCTATATCCGAGACCAAAAAGTAGTTCATTTTCTGAAATGGGCGATATGTATTAAATGATAAGCATGCATTATTAATACATGATACATCTGTCATGAGCTTGATTAAACGCGCTCTTAATGCTAATGACACGCTTTCGCTTTCTCGTGTTCTACGTCACCCGGCAAGAAAACAAGCGCGTAGTTACACGCCTCTATTTATTTTTCATGTTGTTACTTCGTGCGGTTCCCAGCGTTGGACCGGTTGTATGAATAGGCAGTGTTTAGACAGTGGCCCGGTGACGCAAGCAGAATATTCGGGGGCAATCCAGCCGCGCTTCGGGAATGACGCAACTTGTATTAGTCTGCTGTGAACTGTCTCGATCGCTTCGTGCGGGAACACTGTCTCTCATTGAATGCTTTTTTTACGTCGTAAAGCATTGTTCACCGGAACTTTGCTTGTGGTCTATGTATGAGTGTCCAGTGCATTTTTAGTAGCCACGCGCAATTTCGGCGCGCACTTCCTCACAGGAAGCGGCGAAGCGATCATGCCTGAGGCTTATTTCACACCTTACTAGATATGGAAGCGAAGAGACGGTGCTGAATGTGTGCTTTGAACTTAGCGAAAAAGGCTGTGCTAAAAGTGCATTTCAACAAATGGGGTCAATTGTATATTAGTGTTGTATTTTTGTCCCTAAGCTTACGTTGCAATGCGAACGCTTTCTAAGTATTCAAGCACTATTATTTTGAACATTCTTACAAATACGTCAAAACTACAACTTTTGCTCGCGTAGCATATTAGTTTTACATTACAAATATACTAAAACATGCATAAATATCATAGAATACATTAAAACACACTGAAATATGCGTAATAAAACATGAAAAATGTATTCACGTCGGCTTAGAAAGGCATACCACTCGGCTTTACCGGGTGAGACTGATTAATGTCGTGGAGAGCACTATCAATACCTGACCCGCCTATAAGCGATAAGCTTAAAGAGTCATGAAAATAGAGCAGCGCGTAACAAAACAGGACACAAAGGAGAGACACAGAATGACACGAGCGCTAACTATCAACAGTTTATTTCTTGCTGTCGCTACGTATAAATTCATGAGCCACAACGAGAACACGAAAAACAAAAAAGATTGTTAAGTCAACCTTTCGCTGGTTGCCATCGATCTAGATAGGAGAGCTCTTTCGCTGACAGTGCCACTGATGCCACGCTCACACACTTGTTACCTGCACGCAAAAAACTACGAGCCTCAATAATCTCTCGAACAATCTTATCATTGTGGCGGGTTATGATTTGGCTCTTCTTAAAAAGTGGCATGCACGAATTTGGACGGTCCCGTTTCTAAGACTTGACCTTGCAGTGACGACAGTGTTGGCTTAGGTGGTCCGATTTGTTTTCATTAACATTGTAGTCATGTCCTTTTAACCTGCTATTCACACATCTCCCTGTTTGCCCAATATACTCATGGCCACAAGACAACGGTACGCGATAGACAACACCCTCCTCACAGGTTACAAGTCGTTTCTGATGGTCTATTACACATCTTCTTTTCTCCTGGATACCGCACGGATTGGTCTTTTTGCAAAGCATAGACAGTTTTACGGGTTCTGAATATACAACTTCAACGCCTGCTCGTTTTCCTATTTTCTTTAGGTTGTGGGATGTATGATGAATGTAAGGGATAACAGCTACTTTCTTACGATCCTGCTGTTCATTAGCTGTCATCCTTCACATTCATCATACATCCCACAACCTAAAGAAAATAGGAAAACGAGCAGGTGTTGAAGTTGTATTTTCAGCACCCTTAAAACTGTCTATGCTTTGCAAAAAGAGCAATCCGTGCGGTATCCAGGAGAAAAAAAGATGTGTAATAGGCCATCAGAAACGATTTGCACTTGTGAGGAGGGTGTTGTCTATCGCGTACCGTTGTCTTGTGGCCATGAGTATATTGGGCAAACAGGGAGATGTGTGAATAGCAGGTTAAAAGAACATTACTACAGTGTTAACGAAAACAAATCGGACCACCTAAACCAACACTGTCGTCACAGCAAGGTCGAGTCTGAGAAACGGGACCGTCCAAATTCGTGCATGCCACTTTTTAAGAAGAGCCAAATCATAACCCACCGCAATGATAAGATTGTTCGAGAGATTATTGAGGCTCGTAGTATTTAGCGTGCAGGTAACAAGTGTGTGAGCGTGGCATCAGTGGCACTGTCAGCGAAAGAGCTCTCCTATCTAGATCGATGGCAACCAGCGAAAGGTTGACTTAACAATCTTTTTTGTTTTTCGTGTTCTCGTTGTGGCTCATGTATTTATACGTAGCGACAGCAAGAAATAAACAGTTGATAGTTAGCGCTGGTGTCGTTCTGTGTCTCTCCTTTGTGTCCTGTTTTGTTACGCGCTGCTCTATTTTCATGGATCACGAACTCGCCCAACAAGCAACACTTAAAGAGTTCATCTCTGAGAAAACGCGGAGTCGTTATCAGTCAAGAGGTGTACGACATTGCAAGGTCACGTGATGCAAATTGCAAGGAAAATATGTCGCCACACTTTAAATGCTGACGGAAAGTGATGCCAGCAAACAGGAATTGATCTGACGAGCGTGATACTTGCCTTATACTCCCGGAGAAACAACTCGTCATCCTGCCCGTTGAGGCGTTTCTGTGCGCAAAGGCTGTGGGCCCCGAAATTGTCGCACAAGAGCCGGACTAGTCGCGTTCGAATCTGGGGGTGGTCTAGAACGGAATTTCTAATGGTAACTAGCTTCAGGCATTGGCAAGGAGTTGAACTGTCAACCAAAAAAAAAATACATGGGCGTCTAAATGAGCCGGCCGGACTTGCCAGTCGCGGTCCTTTTTGTTGGCGTATGCTCGGGCCTAGAGCAGCCCAAGGCGCCTTTCCCAGTAATATGCTATTACACGATATGTAAATAAATGGTGATTGCCGTCTTGCAAGAAGTTACCATAAAGGAAAGGACGAAAGGAAAGGCAGAGTTTTCACTGTTCCCAGAAAAATGATTTCGAGCAGTAGATTCTTCCACGGCAATTTGAAATCTCCTTCAAATATGTTTACGTGGACTGCCCATTTCTAAGAAATGAAGTATGGTTTGGATGAACTAATTTCGCCTTTACGAAGGTGCACTATTAATATATTGACAACATACTAGAACAACACGCATATTTTTTCACGTATTGGAAACGTGCTTGAAGCATGCTTTAGGTCCGATATTTTTGGCAGATTTTAAGAATATATTTAGAATGCTCAGCATGAAATTTCAACAACCTATTTTCTGCATATTTTGAGTGCAATCATGGATGGAAAATATGTAAAAAATATAATATAAATATTCCGCCGTGTATTCCAAACGTATTAGTTTTCACTAAGGAATGGTACATTGGCTGCTTCGCTGCGGAGGACCCAAGCCCTTCACCTGCCAGGCAAATAATATACGGGGGTATAAGAACACTGACAGTGAAGAAAAGCAGCCTGCTCTTATCGGCGTCTGCCTCTCGGCATGATTTTGCGACATCCGCGTAAATCACCAAGATTGCTTGAAGTCATCTATCGACGAATTACCGAGGTGCAAACTGTTAAGTGCAGGCTCTTAAGGTGAACAGGCGAGTGCGTGGCATGCGTTCGGCAGGAAGGACCGCGAGGCCAGCGCACTTTAAGGACCCACCAAAGGGTCATTTAATCCGGAGGCCAGCACCAGGGCCCTCCTAATAACCGAAATATCACTTCAGATCATTAAAACCCACAACATACAATTTAATTATCTTCGCTAACTGACCCAAACGACCGTCCTCCTATCTCAAAAATTTATACGCATTCTTTGCGAACCTATATACCACAAAAAACATCGAAACATCATTTATAGAGCACCACGTTATAACGGTTAATAGGATAAATGTAAACTTTTTTGTTAGAGAATGACAGAAACTGAAAATTAGCCTTTAGTGTTATTTATTTTTGTTTACGGCGTACCCTGCAGCACCAAAGCATTGCAGCAAGGGAGCGGGATTCACAGTGCAATACAGAACGCAAAATTGTACAATTGAAACAGTACTGTCAGAATAAGATAAATAAATGAAACCATACGAGATTCGGAGGAGGTGTTATGACCAAAAACGAACAATGGATTGACATATCTCTCAGTTAAGAAACAAAAGTGTTGCTGCTCGCACCTGCCACATGCGCAGGCAGGGGATGCCACTCAATACAGTTTTTGGCAAAAAAAGAAAATTCCATACAATTTGTTGTGCTGTTAATTTCGCAAATCTTGTTTTCATGGTCCATTCTCGCCGAAAGATAACGGGGGAGGATGAATATGTTTAGCGTCTTGATTTCCTTAAATTTATATTATACAATATGATGTGCACCAGCTGGGGCCTACTTTCGCTTTTCTGCCAACGCTTCTAGTCCGATACTGTTCTTGATATAAGCTATCATAACTTAAATAGGGGTGAGGGAACAAACACGGGTTAATGACATCCTAGTCGAAATCAAGAGAAAGAAATGGGCTTGGGCAGGGCATGTAATGCGAAGGCAAGATAACCGCTGGTCCTTAAGGTTAACGGAGTGGGTTCCAAGAGAAAGTAAGCGTAGCAGGGGGCGGCAGAAGGTTAGGTGGGCGGATGAGATTAAGAAGTTTGCAGGCAAAGGGTGGATGCAGCTGGCAAAGGATAGGGTTAATTGGAGAGACATGGGAGAGGCCTTTGCCCTGCAGTGGGTGTAGTAAGGCTGATGATGATGATGATGATGATGATGATGATGATGATGAACTTAAATATTGTTTGCATAAGACCCTGGCTGCATGGTTTTGGGTAAGTTCTAAATTACCAATTAAGTAGTATTGCTGTCGATACCTTAGAACATTTGGGTATTAAAAGCGAGGTCTTACCATTGCATGAACGACTGCAAGATTTAATTTGTGGCGAGCGCTACCAAGTGCCCAGGCTTCGAAGTTTTAGAACTCCTTTCGGTTTATCGACCATCCATGTGCTGTGTGAATGGGAGATGTTTAGTCATAATAACTTTTTAATTCTTTATTTCAGACGTGTACTTTATGTGATTTTTCCAGGCATGCAGGAACGAAAGCTATGTTGCATTTTTCTCAAAAATGTGACGTCATAAAATTTGTTATATTGTTCAAAAGTATCTCCCAAAAGTAGCACCTTACTGTTAAGCAGTTTAAATCTTCCTTCGGCATTTCTCTATGGCGGCTACTTAATACCATCACTGCACCACCACATGCACAATCCCTACTGCTATTAAATATAATATACGAAAAATATAATGCATTTTACTACAAATCGAAAGCTCAGGAACAAACGAAACGTTGACAACCTACGCACGGCGCTGCACATGTTTTATCGTTGGTGCTGAGCTCACCCTTGATTCTGCAGTGCTGCATTTAACAAAGCTTTTTTTTAAGGGTACTGATCAAATATTTTCTCGTGTTTTCTTTAAGCATAAAAACTCTTTACCCAGTTCTGTTAGGCAAAAAAATAAATTGGTTATATAATAATCTATACGCATACGAGAAAAAATTTCTGTATTGAAAAAATTAGATCGATGACCACCCTACAAAGTCTAGCTAAGCAGTCAAGCGAGCCAGCGAAATCGTTGACTGGCCAAGTATGCACTCTGTCCAACTAATACGCGTTGCAAGCTGTCATGATTGCTGGCATTCCACCAGACAACGCGAGAATACGTCGAAGAGAAAAAAAAAGCGATCTTTGCACACAGGCCCAACTCGGTTAGTCGGATTACTGCCAGGATACGTTCAGGCAGTGGTTGAGCAGTTAACCGCATCAGGAGAAGGTACAGCGCAAGTAAAAAGATAATGAAGGGTGGCAACATCTGCGCAACAAGCAACCAGCTGCACGAAACCGCTGAAGGGGCTTAGCTCGTGCCGTGTGCAGCCATCCCATACCTAAGCTCGCGCGGAACAAACCCGTCGAACGTGAATGCACACACGTGTACTGCTTAAAGAGCCCGTTTACCAGCTCCTGGCTAATCCAATCAGCCGAGTGATTAGTGCGACGTTGCTTTGAGACCGGAGCGTTCATTGCTGGCGTAATCTCATTAGGCAACCGGACAGGTTCGCCGAGTTACTTGCTGCCAGGCAGTCCACAACGCGTTGCTTTGGGCGCTCCGCTAGGCAGCGTTAAGCCCTCATGGGCACTGCTCTTGCCTAGCTAACTTAGGCCTCTTGATGCATTCGACCTGTGTACTGGCTTTCGGCGAAGCGTTTCATGCGGTCCTGGATTGGGTTGCGGATACTTTCTTGATTCTGTGCTACTCATTTTATGCGGTTCTCGTTGGTGCTTAAGATGTACTCTATTCGTGCACTACGAAATACTGCGTTGGGCTTTGCTCTGTCGGTGTGCCATTGTGGTGAAACGGTTGGGCCAATCTACTGTTCCTTTTATATCCCGTGTCCACCATTGGCGTTGATACGATCGTTTCGAAGTGCAATACCCAGTTCTTGAATTCCGGTTCTCGAAGCGGCAGTGAAGAAAGTTAATTACTTCATGTGTCGAACCTCATGGCGATGAGAGAGGTACTTGTTTGCTGAAAACGCAGATGCCTTCTTTGCGCAAAGCCGAGAGATGTATTCATTTTATTTAGTAGTTGCAATGCATCGCATGTTCTTTACGCGAATGAGCATTTAGCGCAGGACAAGGTACAAGTTTTTAAAACGAAGGCTTAAGCTTTCGTATTCCGACGCGACAGCATTGGAAGTGCCATCAGAGAAAAGAAAACGCCTCGTGTGTCATAAAATTCTCTCTCACTGATTAAAAGAGATATCTCACAATGTTGGCACCAAACCGGAAGTGGCCTCACTAGACGCTATACATGGCCTATCTGGCAGGTGCGCTGGCTACGTGACATGGCCGAGCGCAGACGCAGACTCGACGTAATCTGGCAGATGAGCTTGGTTGCGCGCCGATGTGTGTAGACTGCTCCGTGTATGAGGTTGAAAAGGAGCGATAATCAACGCAGTGTGTTTCGCAGCGGAATATCCCCGCAAGCAGACTGGGCGACCACGAAAGCATATCGTAGAAGATGCAGTAGTGGTGGCTGCACAGACTCGGCATATGCGACGAACAGCAGTGACGGAGGCGGAGTAGTTGGCCGAGTGGACTTCATATATTAACTTTATCGCATTATCAACACGTAATGTAATTAGGTGTTACCTAAGTTCTTTTTTACTTCATTGCACAGGATGCTCAGGGAATCAGCGGTGCAGAAGGAAGTCTGGAAATAAGCTTGTAAGGTAGCTCTGTCAGACAGCGGATAAGGATCATGTGATATATTAGTCGGTATGGTCAAATACAGAGAAAACGGCAAGAACATGCAGGCTGAAAAACAAAACAAAGTAATTATAGAATTGTGGTGTTGCCGAGGCGGGAAAAAATATATAAGGGCCTTACAGTCATAAAATAAACTCTTGCTGAAGGAAATGAGAGGAAACGAAGAAATAATGGAAACGGAACAAAACCTCAACAGTGCTGGCTAAGTCACAGAATTCAGCAATGTTAAAACATCGCACTGTGCGGAGCTGCATCCTGTTACCCACATAGTTAAAACTGCGAACAAGGCCTGGGCCACATATCAACAGTTTTTCCTCTCCTTCGCACCGAGAGCTAGCGTTGTAAGTCATGAAAACATCCGCTTTGGGATCAGAGAAGTGCTTGCCCATGTGCATGATGCCTTCAACTTGGAGGTCTGTTTCGACAACGAGGTCGTTGCTGGAACCGCTTTCAGTGGTATGTGCGTGTTTGTCGGCCATGAACCGTAATCCGAAACACAACAACCGCCCGCCGACGCTGACTGCACATCCGCTCCAAAGCGACCTGGCGCGCATAGACGTGAGAGCGGCATCTGTGTGCGCTGCACAGTAATACCGGGGTAGGCCACAAGGGCTGGTTATGTAACTGCAAGTGAAACTGCTGCGCATGGCTTTAGCGGAAGCACCTCGCAGCCAAGCATAGTCTAATGCTTCCTTCGCGTGTGAAGCGAATGCGCGCAATATCCGGGTAAGGGGACGGATGGTGTGGCTGTTCCTTGTGTGGTTAAGCTAAGCTCACTGGAAGTGGAAAGTACCGCATCCGTTTTCCTTGCGCCGCTGCTTCGCTCCCCGCATTCACGTCCTCACGCCTTTTGGGGCGCTGCTGCCGAAGTCGGAAGATGGCTTGCGCGGCGTACTGCAGATCGTGTTCTGTCGCGCTCACTGTTTTTAAAAACCGTGGCAAGCGAGTGAGAACCGAGAAATATGCCCGGTTGCTGCGACTTTGAAGGCAACAAGCGCGATGATTCGGGGAAGGCCCTTTTAGCCATTCCAAGCGGCCAGAGTTACGTCGAGATATTTGGCTGCATGGGATAACGCGGAAAAATTTGCATCCACGAGCAACGCACAATCCTGCGAGGTAAATGTTAGATTACAGCTTGTTGTTCATGGCGCTCTGGATGTGGAAAAAGGGACGTAAAAAGGGCGTGGTCTTAGAAAGGAAGCTACGTAGATGGTATCTATTGGACGCAATTAATGCCTGACCACAAAAAAAGCCATTCGTCAAAAATATGTCTGGTTGGTAAAACACTAATAAATAACGACAAGAACGCCAACCAAATTCTTGCAAGGAAATCGGACGTTTCGAAACCTACCCGCTTATTACTTCCTCGCTTTTTAACTGCGTCGTAGATTTGGCTGGGCTTTTAAATGGCGTAACGTCTGCGACCGCTGCGTCACTGAACTTGATCAAGAGTCTGGAAAGAGCGATTACAATTCTCCCGTGGCTGCTGAATAGCGACGACTCGAGAAACAACTTTTTTCGTGGGTTTTCTTCTGTCTCCAGCACATGAGACCCGTCAAATTCAATCTTTTAGTCACACGCTTCGCAAAAATTGGCTGTTGCGCTTCAGTTGACGCCTGCTTTGTGCTGCTTCACTCTTTGCGGTGGAATTTTTTGCTTCCATCAAGCACAATGCCCCTGGGCACTCGTAGGACAGAATGTTTCAAACTGCGCATTAGGCCTTTTCTTTTGGACGGATACCTTTCGGGTGGAGGAGGACACAATAGGCTTGAACTTGTGTATTGCTTGCACAAATTCTATTCTCAGAATTTGGTTGGCGTTCCTATCCTCCTCAATTAATGTCTCCTTTGTCACCCTACAGATCAGCGGCAGCACAACGCTTTCAGCCTCGGTTTTCGTTCAGCGCGCCTAATAATAATTTTTACGTCTGGGACACGGACGCCAACTGCGCTGTTCGTTTGGAAACCTCAGGATATGATGCGCCACAAATAGAAGCTCGGACCCCGGGAAGTGCCGATGACTGACCCAATAACCTACCTCCCTTACCAGATTCAAATAACTCTTCCTTGTCGCCACTTGACAAGCATAGTCGAGATAACGCGTTCTGTTTTTTTTTATACAAATGCAAGAAGTATCTCCTCACGCAAGCCGTTACTATTTCCTAATGCTCTGCATTATTAATCGCACTCACGAAAACGTGGCTTACGGACAACGTTCCAGACGACAAAATTTTTTTTACTCAGGCAACATTCAAGATATTTCGCTGCGACAGGGCGAAACGGAGAGGCAGCGGTGTTCTGTTCGATATAAAGAAAAATCCTGCGTACCCATTATAGTTACTACGTTTCTTGAATGTGTATGGGCTTTGCTAATATGCAGTACTAGAGACATACTTATTGGTGTTTTTTATCGGCCCCCAGAATCGGGCAGTGTTTTCGCTGATGAACTTTATCGCATTCTGAGTGAAGTGTGCCAGCGGTTTGCAAATTGTACTTTATGGATATTTGGTGACTTTAATTACCCCAATATTAATTGGGCTATACTATCTGTCACGGCGAGTCAAAGAGATTCGAACGCATTTCTTCAATCGTGTTTACATTTTTCTTTAGCTCAACTCATTATGGAACCCACACGGCACACTCCCACATCCTCCAGCATACTAGATCTAATACTTACTAATATTCCTGGCATTTGCACCAGCATCATTTATCTTGATGGGCTGTCCGATCATGAAATCATTACTGCAAACATTGTTCAGAGATAGGTGGGAAGGTGTCTAATAAGAAAATTAAATCCAATAGCAAAGCTAACTTCGATACAATAAAAGCTGAACTCTCTTTAGCGACGTTTTTTTGCGTTCAAAAATGTGTTCTTCGCCTTTGTTGATAAGTATATACCCGCCATAACGATTAGGAGTAACAGTTCTGCACCATGGTTTAACAAGCAACTTAGACGCTTAAACATACAAAAAAAGCGATTATACAGGCATGCCGTCAAGAGAAATCACACATCATCGTGGCTTAACTACGAGCAGTGCGACAAAGAATAGCAGGCCTTACTTAAATCCTCCCGCCGACAGTTTTTAACAATGACCTATCATCTACGCTGACAAACAACCCTCGAAAATTACGGCAAGAAATAAACCCCAGCATTCATCTTGAAGTTACGCTTACTGATCAAGCAGGCGCCACTGTTTTCGAGTCAGAGTGCGCACATATATTAAACAACCCATTTTCTTCTGTATTCACAGGCGAGGACGTCACTACATGCCCAAACAGAGGTACGCTTTCATCTATGATTATGCGGCAGATTACTATCAGCGAGTCGACAATCATTCAATACTTAATAATCGCAAATTGTCGTCTGCATCTGACCACGGTGGCTTCAAATAAGTTGTTAAAAAGTACATCACAAAGCATATCGGTTATCTTATGCGCACGTTTTCACATTCACTGTCATCCGGCCGAATTCCTCATGATTGGAGCACAGCCAAGGTCACGCCAATTTTTAAAGCTGTAGATCATTCATCTCTTTTTAGCTACCGACCCATTTCATTAACTAGTTCTTTCTGTAAATTACAGGAGCACATCATACATTCGCAAATCATAACATACCTAGAAGAGCATGACATAATCTTCGGCTACTAGCACGGCATTCGCTAGAGATATTTATGCCATGGGAAGTTAGCGGGATTTAATAATGACTTGCTATCCTGTATTGACGACGGCAAATAGGCGGATGCCATATTCCTGGATTTATCTAAAGCCTTTGACCGCGTTCCTCACCACAGGCTACTAAAGAAACTGAAACATCTCAACATTGACAAACAAGTCATTCTATAGATAAAAAATTTTTGTCATTCCGAACAAAGTTCACAAATATAAACCACTCCAATTCCTCTTTTAGTCCAGTCACGTCCGGCGTTGCACAAGAGAGCTTGATTGGTCGTTCGCTTTTTCTAATATATATTAATGATTTGCATAACTGCAACTCGCCCTATGTAGGACTGTTCGCCGATGACTGTGTTATTATGCGAAGCATAATAGGGACACTACTTAGCTCAACCATAGCCCAGCCTGTCGCGGCCGTGACCACCAAGGCTAACTCCCGCTCCTCCCGCTAGGGGCGCTGCAGCCGAGCAGGTGGTCTGACGTCACGACAGCTGAGGAGAGACGGGGCTCAACTAGCGCGGTCGCCGCGCGGTCGCGACCACCAAGGCTAACTCCCGCTCCTCCCGCTAGGGGCACTGCAGCCGAACACGTGGTCTGACGTCACGCCAGCTGAGGAGAGACGGGGCTCAACTCGCACGGTCGCCGCGCGGCCGCGACCACCAAGGCTAACTCCCGCTCCTCCCGCTAGGGGCGCTGCAGCCGAGCACGTGGTCTGACGTCACGCCAGCTGTGGAGAAACGGGGCTCAACTCGCGCGGTCGCCGCGCGGCCGCGAACACCAAGGCTAACTCCCGCTCCTCCCGCTAGGGGGCGATTGTCGTCGCGGCATTGTATAAAAGAGCCCCGCTCCTCACGCCGAGGCAGTCATACAGCGAGATGCCGCCTACAGACAGGGATGCTTCGCATCCTAGGCTTAACCTTAGCTAAGCCAGTTTATCTTAAATTTACTACTGAAACAGACCAACAAGCGTTGCAATCAGATAAAAACGCGATTAATATGTGATGTTCTGGCTGGCACATGACTCTAAATCATACCAAAACTAAGTGCATGACCTTTACACGTTCCTCTTCCCAAGTTCGAACATATTATAGATAATAAAATTGTCGAGCTTAATACCCCATGCAATTACCTAGGAGTAAATTTTCAAACGGATCTAACATGGCATCATCACATACACGTTACTCTGGCAACTGCTAATCGCTGACTCGGAATCATGAAACACAGAATAAGGAAAGCGCCCTCGCACTTAAAAAAAAACTCGCATACACCACCTAAATCAGACCTAAAATTGAATATGCATGTGCAGTCTGGGACACGGGCCAGGATTACATCATACGTAACATTGAATCTATGCAAAGCCATGCTGTTCGCTTCATTTTTCCGGACTATTCCCCATACACCAGTGTTACATCTTTAAAAAATTGTGCTGGATTAGATCCACTATCACTACGACGAAAACACCCTCGACTATCTCTGTTTCACAAGCCTTATCACAAAGACTTTTTGCATGACGACTTCTTTCAGCCACCTTGCCACATCTTGCCTCGCCGTGATCATCGCCGTGATCATCCGTGATCACCGCGCTAAGGGCGATAGCCCTTAGCGCGGTGTAGCTGCTTGTGTCCCTGGTATTTGATGAAGATGTTGATTAAAAGCGCTACTCAATGACATCACACACTTATTTCAGCAGTAGGCTGAAGTGCAGGTGCATTGTCTGCTGGCACCTTAGGCATGCGCAGTGCATTATCGTATACTCAGTTTCCAGTTACGGCAGACTGGACCAACCACTACTATCACTAATTAGCTGATTATAAATTACTGGAATACAAAATATAATTAGATATTTACTATTTAACTAAAAACTAGAGAACTAATTACTAACCAGTACTTAACTAACTACTAATTAAGTATAATTAGAGCACTATATATGCACTAAGACATATTACACCACTTAATACGTCATCAGTTAGATTGACAGCAATAGTGTGAGAATTTTCTGTAAATATCTCCGCTGGACTCCGCCTGAGAGTCATGAGCCTATAAATTTTCCCTTGAAACATAAATAGATCGTTCGCTCGCATGCGTAAAAAAGAACGTTAAATAAAAAGTCCCCTCGTGTATGGCTCCCGGCATGCTGAACTCATCGAGATTAACTAAAAAGAAGCAATAGGAGAACTTGAGCATACATATGACTAACAAGGACATCTGAAGGACTTTCTCCTGAACTGCTTTTTAGTTCATTATTAAATGCCTGTTCGCGTCATATCCGCAAAGAGCTGTCAGCAAATACAGGTGAGGGTAACAGAACCCTGAGCTGTTCATAATTATGTAGCGTGAGCCAGGAGTTGCACAACTTGCATACACGTTCGAGACACCATCGGCGCATGGTGGTGCGAGGAATGCCCGCTGCTGTTTAATCCAGGGATACATATTTACACGGCGCAAAGCTTAACGTGCTGCCGCAGCACTGCCTTATCGGCCGCGCAGTCCGCAGGGACGTCCCCATCATGCATAAGCACCCGTGCGAAAAGAGGCATTTCACTCCCTTTGAAATTTCATTATTATCACAGTGTTCGGACAGTTGGGCTTGCTGCGTATAGTTTTTCACGTATTCCGTGCTGCGGGCTGCCAGAATCTTGTGCATCAATATGGTTATCATCACCAGTCGAACTACGCCCTCTGCAGGATAAAGTCCTCTCGCACATCTGTCAAATTAGCCCTGATCTGTTCAAGCTGCTGTCACCTTATCGCTGCAGGCTTCCTAATCACAGCCGCCCTCGTGACTTTCTACTCCTGCTATGCGTGCCTTCTATTGGAATTCAGTCAGTCACTTTTTGCGGCCATCACCTATATTGCCTTCGCTTTACATGCTCCCGATAAAGATTTATTCTTCCTGATTTCGACTATTAACAACTCTGCTCTCTTTCGGTGTCTAAATTGTATCCATAACGCTGCGTTGCCCTCAGTTTAAATTCGACCATTTCCGTTAGCCCCCCACGTTTCTACCCCTTAGGTGAGCACCGGAAAGATAACAACTGCTACATTCTTTCCTCTTTAGGCTTACGGGCAAACTTCTATTTATCACGTTGTGCATATTATAATACTTCTCATTAAATGACCGTTGCCGCTGCTGTAAGTATTAAGGGAGCGCAAGGCTCCTGTTTTTTCTCTACAGTGTTGACACTATTAAACGGAATGCCTGTCACTTGAAGAGACCTGCACAGAAATTGAAATTGAGAACAGGTTTTTGACCCGCCGCGGTGGCTCAGTGGTTAGGGCGCTCGACTACTGATCCGGAGTTCCCGGGTTCGAACCCGACCGCGGCGGCTGCGTTTTTATGGAGGAAAAACGCTAAGGCGCCCGTGTGCTCTGCGATGTCAGTGCACGTTAAAGATCCCCAGGTGGTCGGAATTATTCCGGAGCCCTCCAATACGGCGCCTATTACTTCCTTTCTTCTTTCACTCCCTCCTTTATCCCTTACCTTACGCGCTCGGTTCAGGTGTCCAACGAAATATGAGACAGATACTGCGCCATTTCCTTTCCCCAAAAAACCAATTATTACTATTATTAACAGGTTTTTGTGGAAAGAAAATGGCGCAGTATCTGTCTCACATCTCGGCGGACACCTGAACCGCGCCGTAAGGGAATGGATGAAGGAGGGACTGAGAGAAGAAGGGGAGAAGGAGGTGCCGTAGTGGAGGGCCCCGGAATAATTTCGACCTCCCGGGGATCTTTGACGTGCACTGACAATGCAAAGCACGCGGGCGCCTTTGCATTTCGCCTTCATCGAAACGCGGCCGCAGTTGTCGGGTTCGAACCCGGGTACTCTAGATAAGTAATGCATGCACATAGAGCCGGAACTTTGTGACCAACCGAAACGGATGCATGTGAGCTTGGTTGATTGCACCTGTGCAACCTTGATTGTTCTTGAGCAATAAGGCAACCTGTCTTGAGCATTTGTAATTACCTTACGGGTAGAGAAAAAGCGCTATTTAAATTGCGTCAATCATGTTATATGACACAAAGCTTCCTAATTAGGAATTATGCCTTATCGTGCTCCAGAACCTCTCTAAGTTCCTCTAATCTATACTTTAACGCCCACTTCGAACTTTTTAGCAAACAAGTGTTTTAGTGTGCTAGCACTAGATGTGTCACTAGAGAAGAAGCTGTGGCTCGCCATGTTAAAGCATCAGAGTAACTTGGAGAAGCCCGGGTAAGCTCGGAGCATTGCGCCAGCTGCAAACAATGGGAGGACGGCGTCGCGCCAGCAACAGAAGAGTGCACAGAGGGTATGAAGATGAAAACCGAGAAACGCGGTTGCGGGCACATAGAGATGCGAGAAAGAAGAGGCGAAGGATGAAGTTGCCGGTGGAATGTTCAGTCACCCTCAGTTCCAATTGTGGCATGGTGCGAGGGTAACAACAACAAAAACAACGTCCAGTCGAGAGGAGTGCAAAAGTGGCTTCAGACACCGCCTAACATAACGAACAACGACTCGAATCGCAGCGAGCAGGTGAGGCGACTTATCTGAAAAGGCAAGCCAAAGAACGACGGGAAGAACAATTGGGTCCAGCTCGAATTTTTAAGCCTATCAAAACGCTAAACAAATATAAAACAATCAGAAGAGGCTCAAAAGTGCTAGCGCACCTTTGTCATATTTAGCTTAGCCGGGTAGTTGGGGACATTTTTTAGTGCGGAAACACTACTTCACTTGGTCTAACCCGCTCTACGAGCTTGTGTCAAGCATGACCTTGAGGGCCACAATGACACACGCAGAAATATTACAAATATTGCCGCGACTGGGTGTCGTGGCAGATCAGCTTCCCTTGCCACTGCACGAGAGCACTATGCTATCGCCTCAGCAGATCACGCCTCCTCTAGGTAGGTACGTAGGTGAAAACTTTATTGATGAGCCTTATGGATGAGTTCCTGCCTAGAGTTGGTCTTGCTCTTGATCCCAGATTGTGGCCAACAGTCCATTATGTGCGGCGACCTGTCCAGCCCACACTACTAGCCGCCTTCGTGAGGCCGGTTCGGAGCTGGAGACCGCGATCTCCCAACCACCTTTGTTTTTGATGTTCCAGCGGGATGGTGGTTGAAATTCTCGACAGAGACATAAAATGTGGTAAGAGTTGGCTATCAGAAAGCCACAAAGAGAGCATTAGGGTCTGTATTGGCCTGGGTGGATAAGGGCTAAAAAAGCCGGTGAAGGGAATGTGGGAGCCTAGAGCTGTCTCCAGGTAATTGTTCCTTCGAGAGGGAGATGTGTGGTGGGGGATTGACGAGTATTTGCTCCCTGTAATGGAGGGTTATTTCATGATAGGTGGCAAGCCGTTTGCTGACGAGTGGGCCACTTGGTTGTCGGGGTTGTCTGCATAGGCTGGCACCCGAAATATTTTAACTGTTCGGTGTTCTGTGGAGCAAGAATTGAGAATTTTTTTGGTGGTAGCATGAATCTGTCCCTGTGCAAAACTCGTGATTGCTGTTTTAGAGTCACTCAGAATGAGTGTGGCAGCGGAGGAGGAAATCGCAAGCGCTATGGCTGCTCCTTCGGCTTTAAGTGAGGTTGTTGCCTTAGTCGAGCACAAGGCTACGTGTTTGAGGCCATGCGATGCAACAGTGGTGGCTTAGGCCAAATTGTGGATGTACTCTGACGCGTCCACATAGACTGCGTATTTGTCGTTTGCATGAGCTTCATGTAAAGCCTTGGCACGAGCTTCGCGTCTGACCTGGTTGTGAACTGGGTGTACGCTTTTGGGCAGAGCGTGAACTATGAGTGCCCCTGATGCGTGCTGGAATGGCGTGGGTGTTGTTGGGGGGAGGAATTGTTGGCTGAATCTTTTGAGAGGCGAGAATGTGTCTACCTGTATTTGTGGAGGAGAGTCTGTCAATCTGAGCCGTGCGGTGAGCCTCAGTTAGTGCTTGTAGTGTACTGTGTACTCCCATGCGCAGGTTATGGGTGGTGGGAGCTCGTTGTGGGAGATTTAAGACTTACTTGTATGCCTGTCTCATTAGTGCATCTACCTTCTCCTCTTCTGCCTTTGTGAGGTAGAGGTAGGAAAGAGAGTAAGCCATCCGACTAATCACGAAAGCCTGCACCAGCCGCCTCAGGTCATGGTCACGCATGCCTCGGTGCTTGTTGGCTATTCTTCTAATCAGTCGGATGGAATCATATGTCGTGAATGTTACTTTGGAGATGGTCTCCGTGTTGCGTCCATAGCATGCCTATGATGCGTATCTTTCAACCTCTTCAACGCCTCCTCTTAAACTCCAGTACTCTCTCGCAATGTGCATTGCGCATCGTACTTTTCATCAAGTTCCATCTGCGGCGCCAACCGATCAGATCAGCTTAGCCTTGATCAGAGCTTAACCTAAGCTTAATATCGTCGCCAGATGTGCAGACGGCCCAGCAAAGCACTACCATGAGCCAACCAGGCTAAAAACCTGCCTTCGCACTTCTATTCAGTATAAATGCGGTAAAAACCTACAATTGTTTTGTAACCAGAACTCATATGCCGAATTGAGGATGGCTAAGGTGGCTGAGTAAATGACGTTGTAGGTGATATGACGAGGCAGCTGATGCGGTGACTGAGAAGATATTGGTATTTTCTGCTAATTAACAGGTCGATTGTTAGTTTACCGATTACGGCGGTTGAATTTCAGTAGAAGCGGAAATAGAAAACTGAATTTATTGACGTTTCGGTCCAGGTTAAGAACCCCAGTGGTCGGGATTATTCTGGAGGACCTCAACACTGGCTCCCCATAGCTGCTCGTCCGGATTTCTCGCGGAAAAATACGCCACTTAGGCGACGAAGCAGATAGCAGCTGCTTCTCTTTCCAATTGGGTAGTTGTTTTCAGTATGGTAAAAAAACGAGTTTATGGAAAACGCTGAGCGTGTGCAAAGCGCGTTATGTCGCGTGTGCGAAAAGAAGAGAAAGAGGAAAGAAAAGTTTCCGCTATTTAAAAAATCTGGCTTTCATCAGCTTTCAGCGTTTCCAAAAAGCCGTGAAATGATTAATATTTGGTGGATGCACATATTAGTTCAGTTGTGTGATGCAGGTTCTGCACAGATAAAGCATTACTGCAGTTGTAGAAAAGCCACTAAAAATATTCGACACAGAATGAGAAGACAATAAATGGCGCAAAACAACGGCTGAGAATAGGAAAGGCATCCCAAACTCTATTATGTCTTTGTGCTCGTTGCCAGGCGCTATTATTATGCCCTCTCTTTCCAAACGCAAAGTAGCGCAGATATCTGCTTTAAATACATTCGGACAGCAGCTTGTCAGCCGCAGTGGATGCGTGCAGCACTACCAGCTTGGGGCAGATAATTCGTAACCGCAGCGCCACAAGCAAAAAAATGAAATACGGTAAAAAGAAAATGAATATGAAATAATTAAGATCATTAAGAAAAGGAGACGATGAAACTCGTACAGGTAATCAGATCTAGTTCGGGGGCACATGGCCGGAGTTACGACTTTCTTACTGTACGAGTTTGCGCTCATGCACACAGGGCAATATTAACTAACCATCATGGCTGCAAGAGCGCAATAAAAGTCTTTCCAGTTGCCGTTATATCGCAGTCTTTTGGCCGAGCAGGCGCCTCTGAGGCCAAGCCAGTTCGGCACGAGAAAACACGGTATGTACTTGGCCTGCGGCGGCTGCAAACGGGATGGCGCGGGCAGCCTTCGCTCTTCTGTTCCCTCGAACGTGCTCTCCTGTCGCAGCGGTCGGCCATACAGGGGCTGCGCTTCCCGACAAAGAAACGATTGCGCAGCCACAGTGCTCAGCAGTTCGCTTTGTTTTTGCTTTTTTATTTGCCAGATTTCCATAAAAAGCTCACGTTGTACATCCTACTTTCTTTTGCGCACCATTTCATGGGCCGCCTCAGCGCAAGGCGTTCTCTTCTGCGCTACGCTGAAAGCACTGCCTTGATCAGAAAGAAAATTTAAATGAAAACGATATTTATCCCTTCCTTTCCTCCGAAAAGGAATGCAGTGCCCATAATTTCAGTTGTGAGTTTTGCAGCGATGCTTCTTCATAATATGTGACCTTTTGCTGATTTTTTTTATCTCTGTGCTGCTGCGACGTGTGAAAAGAAATGTTCGAACGGAAACGCCATAAAATGTGAGCAAATATATATAATAAATCCTTAACTGTGGTTGAAAAATCGGCTGGGCAATGACGTCCGTCAACAATATTTGGCAGTGGAAGAACCGATGAAAATGACGGATCATACAAAGCAGGAAATGCTCAGCAAATAAACACGGAGACTGATGCAATGATGCGACATTTTTGGGCAAGCTGGCAGAAAATGCTTTGACCTGGTGGAGGCGAAAGAAAAGAGGGCTCAGAGCTCCCCTTTCGAAAAAGAGCTCGGGGCGCGCAAAGGCAACAACACCGCCTTGCACGCTTGCAGCCACAGCACGACGATGCTGTTGATCGTCCAGAAGCGCTGCATATGATCTTGCGCCGTATGTGTCAGGTGCAAGAAGCTGCAGACACCAAAGTGGTCAGGGAATGCTTGCTTCGATGCAGCCACCAACGTCGACAGCGCGCACACGCCGTACCAGTGGGCAGAACCTGTAGTGGTGGTGCCTCAAAATCCTGCTTCGACTAAATGTCTTCCCATCCTCTTTGTTGAGAGGCCACAATGTCGGAAGCTCGTTGCAGACCCATCCTCAGAGAACAGCGAGAGACTGTGCGGACATAAAATGAGGTCCAGGTTTGAGTACTTCGGCGCCACCCTCCGCTCGCCACCCTCCGCCGGCTAAGGCGCACCATAGGCATAGGTAAAAACCAGATAATTGCGTTAAGAGCAAAAGAGGGCAATGCCATTAGCAATATGAATAAGGTATTTAAGGTAGCTGAAGACTTCTACAGAAATCTGTTCAGTACCAGTGCAGTCAGAACGTTAATGGGATAGACAGTAGCGCACAGCAATGCGCTATCCCGCCAGTAACGAAAGAGGAAGTAAAGAAAGCCTTAGGAGCAATGGAAAGGAAAAAAGAAGCTGGGGAGGATCAGGTAACAGCAGATCTCTAGAAGGACGGAGGAGAGATCGTGTTAGAAAAACTAACCACTCTGTATACGCAATGCATTACGACCTCGGCCACATCAGAGTCTTGGAAGAATAATAATAACAATAATTGGTTTTTGGGGAAAGGAAATGGCGCAGTATCTGTCTCATATATTTTTGGACACCTGAACCACGCCGTTAGGGAAGGGATAAAGGAGGGAGTGAAAGAATGCATTACCTTAATTCATAAGAAAGGAGACGCCAAAGACTTGAAGAATTAAAGACTGATCAGCTTACTATCCGTTGCCTTCAAGGTATTTACTAAGCTAATTGCTAATAGAGTCAAGGAAACCTTAGACTATACTGAACAAAATGATCAGGCAGGCTTTTGTAAAGAATATTCCACAATAGATCATTTTCACATTATCAATCAGGTGATAGAGAAATGCGCAGAATATAACCAACCTCTCTATATAGCCTTCATTGATTACGAGAAAGCATTGGACTCAGTGGAAAGCTCTGCAGTCATAGAGACAATGCGTAAGCAATATGTAGAAGAGCATTATGTCAAATTACTGGAAGATCTGACCACGTTGGCTTCAACAACAATTGTTAAAAAGCACATCACAAAGCATTTGGATAATCTTATGCGCACTTTTTCCCATTCATGGTCATCCGGCCGGATTCCTAATGATTGGCGCACAGCCATGGTCTCATCAATTTCTAAAGCTCGTTATCGCCCATCTCCTCTTAACTACAGACCCATTTCGTTAACTAGTACCGTCTGTAAACTACTGGAGCACATCATACATTCGCAAATCATAACATACCGAGAAGAGCATAACATGATCTTCAACTACTAGCACGGCTTTCGCAAGGAATATTGATGTGATGGGCAGTTAGTGGGATTTACTAATGACTTGCTTTCCGGTATTGACGTCGACAGATAGGTGGATGGATTCATGAATTTTTCTAAAGTTTTGACCGAGTGCCTCACCACAGGCTACTAAAGAACTAAAACACCCTAACATTGACACGTTCATTTTATGGATAAAAGAATTTTTTTTCCGAACACAGTTCACTAATATGAACCACTGCAATTCCTCTTTTATTCCACTCACGTCCGGCGTTGCACAAGAGCGCGTGCTTGGTCAATTGCTTTTTCTAATATATATTTATGATTTTCCGAACTGCATCTCGTCCCTTGTAAGACTGTTCGCCGATGACTGCGTTTTTTGCCGTAAAATTACCACTGATAGTGACCAAGAACCATTGCAATCAGTCCTAAACGCGATTATTGTGTGGTTTTCTGACTGCCAAATGACCATAAATCATACCAAAACTAATTGCATGTCATTTACATGTTCCTTTTACCGCATTCTAACCTCATATATTATAGATAACAATATTGCCGAGCTTACAACCACATGCAAATACCTAGGAGTAAATTTTCAAACGGATCTAACAAGGCATCGTCACATCAACGTTACTCTTGCAACAGCTAATCGCTCACTCTAAATCATGAAACACAGACTAAGGCAAGCACCCTCGCACTTAAAAAATCTAGAATACACCACATAAATCAGACCTAAAATTGAATATGCATGTGCAATCCGGGACACGGGCAAGGATTACATCACACGTAACATTGAATCCCTGCAAAGCCGTGCTGTTCGCTTCATTTTTTGGTCTATTCCCCGTACTCCAGTGTTACATCTTTAAAAAATCGTGCCGAATTACATCCACGATCACTACGACGAAAACACGCTCGCCATCTCTGTTTCACAAGATTTATCACCACGACGTTTTGCATGACGACTTCTTTCAGCCACCTTGCCTCATCTTCTCTCGCCTTGAGTATCCTTACAAAGTCTATCGCCCAGCCTCTCAGTCATCATGTTACGCGCAATCATTCATACCAAGAACCAGAAGTGACTGGAATAACCTACCATCAGATATAGCTACAGCGGTTCACCCAAACAAATTTCAGAAAATGCTGCATACCGACATCATAATGTGACGTCGTTGTGCACTATTTTACTTTTACAGAGTTAGTAATCCTTCATTTCTGCTCAATCGAATACCACTACCTTCTTCCAGATCCTTCTTTTTCATTCTTTTCTTTTCTACGTTGTTTTTGTATTCTTAATCCCAGCTGTTTGAATTTTTACGCTTTTATATTTGCGCTATAGTGTTGTTGATCATGTTGTTTTTGTACTGTACTTCAAAATGATGTCTGTATTTTTTGGTTTTGTTTCTCTCTTTTCTGTTTCGAGCAAAGTGTTGTCAGAATGCTTCGTGTGTCCCCCCAATGTATTACCCTCCCCGGAGGGCCTTATGGTATACGAAAAAATTAATAAATGAATAAATATATTGAAACTGCATAGCTATGATAGTCCTTAATAAGGTCGGTATTAAATTTCCAATAAGGAAGGGCGTTAGGCAAGGAGACACGATGTCGCCAATGCTATTCACCGGCTGCTTACAGGAGGTATTCCGAGGCCTGAATTGCGAACGGTTGGGAATAAGAGTAACTGGTGAATACCTAATTAATCTGTGATTCGCTGATGACATTTCCTTGCTGAGGTACTCAGGAGGTGAGCTGCAAATCACGATGAGTGAGTTAGACAGGCAGAGCAGAACGTTGGGTCTAAACATTAACATGCAGAAAACCAGAGTAATGTTCAACAGTCTAGCAAGGGAACAGCAGTTCACCATTGGCAGCGAGCGGCTGGAAGTGGTAAAGGAATACGTCTGCTTAGGGAAGGTAGTGACAGCTGATCTGGGTCATGAGAGGGAAATAAATACAAGGATAAGAATGTGGTGGAGCGCATATGGCAGGTTTTCTCAGAATATGAACGGCAGTTCACCAATATCCCTCAAGAGAAAAGTGTAGAACAGTTGTAGCTTACCGGCACTCAACTACGGGGCAGAAACGTGGAGGCTAACGAAAATGGTTCAGCTTAAGCACAACACAGAAAGCAATGGAATGAAAAGTGATAGATATAACGTTAAGATACCAGAAGCTGGCAGAGTGGGTGAAAGAACAGACGCGGATTAATGACATCCTGGTCAAAATAAAGAGGAATAAATGGGCTTGGACAGGGCATGTCATGCGAAGTCAAGATAACCTCGGGCCCTTAAGGGTAAAGGAGTAGATTCCAAGAGAAATAAGCGTAGCAGAGGGTGACAGAAGGTTAGGTGGGCGGAGCAGATTAAGAAGTTTGCAGGCAAAGGCTGGACGCAGGTGGCAAAGGACCCGGTTAATTGGTGAGACATGGGAGAGGTATTTGCCCTGCAGTGGGTGTAGGCAGGCTGATGATGATGATAATGATGATGATGATGATGATTATAAAACTGAGTAAAATATTTTTCCTTTCTTTTTCAAGCTTCTTGCATGAGTTTAAAATGTGATGACCTGTCTGTTCATCTTAACATTTTTAACAAAAAGTTCTGCTCCCGACAGCGGCGGCCGCGTTTCGTTGGAGGCGAAACGCTAAGGCGCCCGTGTGCTGTGCAATGTCAGTGCAAGTTTTAGGTTCCCAGATGGTCGAAATTATTCCAGTGCCCTCCACTACGGGACCTCTTTCTTCCTTTTTTTTCGCTCCCATTTTCCTCCCTTCCCTTACGGCGCGGCTCGGGTTCCGCAGATAGGTGAGACAAATACTGCGCCATTTCCGTTCCCCAAAAACAATCTTCAATTTTTTCTGCGTTTTTTTATTACATGAACAAGAAAGGAGAGGTTGGTATATCACAGTGGCTCCGGCTCCCTCTTTTCCACCATTCATAGAAACCACTTGGACTGACGAAACACAGTTGTACATAACATACACACTGCACAATATATAAAGCAAAGTACAACCGCCAGGAGAAGTAATATTAACCAGTGGTCATTAACGCTGTTAATGTTAACAGAAAAGTACACAATACATTAGACATAAGAGATGCGAGTAAACAAGGAATGAAGAAGAAAAATTAAGCTTGTTTGGAGTGCACACAGCAAAAGTAAACAACAATGCTATTGAAGCACTCACTGCAAAAAAATGCAGCAAACACAGCAAAAGCAAATAACAAATACCTTGAAGCCTACAATCAAAGTGAAGTAAGAGCTCTAACATTGACTAATCCAATTCTACTAAACTAGCATTTCCCAAGGATACCGCTGTCCGCACGAAATGATATCAACGGCACAAGTTCTTGCTTTTGCAGTGCACACGTCGGCACGGGCAAAATAACTTTTGTAGACTGAAGGGTGTTTTGTCAAGAACGCTCAAGGGTCTGCAATCGGGACCTGCAGTTATCATGCACTCGGCAGTCCAATAATAGGTCAGCCACTTACTCATTTTCTTGGCCACACGCACGCCATAGGCTGTCTGTGTGGCCAGTTCTACGAAAAAAAGTGTTTCTTGTAAGCCGTTCCGAAATGCAAGCGAGAAGGAGCGTTTCTAAATTTATTTTAATCGGAATAATAAACTGCAGTAACAGATCGATGAAATGTAGATCAGAACATCTATCGTTTGGCTGAGATCACACATTTTTCTTCATTTTATTGCGGATAGAGTTCATGGAACGGCGCGGTGTGCATCTCGTTAGCGGAACGCCAGAAATGAGGGCATTGGAGTTGTGCTTGTCTAGACACTGTATCTGGCTCGGTGTTTCTGGAAATAGAGCAATGTACCGCTATTCATTGCAAAACAATACTCTGGTGCTTTTAGGTAGCCTTTGTAAATTCTTTAAGAACTTCGTATTGCAGTCAAGCTTTTCATGGGATGTCATTTGCTCTGACAAGAGATTTTAGTGCGGATTAGGAGTCGCTAAAGATTACCCACGTACGCGGGTGCACCGGTGAGGTAAACTTGAGAGTGATGTATTCGAGGGTTCGACGGCATACCGTCTGGTCAGGAATCATGGCTTGATGAGGTTCACTGGTAACTGACCAAGGTCAACAAAATAATGACGTTTCGGGAGCGCTACGGCTTCCTTGTTCACAATGAGCAACCAGCTGGACGTCCCGGGCTTTTTGTAGCTGTCACTATTGTTCTGAGGTATTTCGCGTGGAAAGGGTGCAATGTGCCGTCATTCTTATTTATTGTGTTGGGCGTAGTCTGGATGATTAATGACTCGAGATTTCGGCGGGCTGATACATTTTTTCCCGTTGTCACTATATCTGCTTCATCCCAGTTGATTTCATGACCAGCCTCTTGCGCATGCTCCGCGATTGCGTTCGTTGTCACTTTTCCTTTTCGTACATCCTACTGATGTTCTTTCAGGCGTCCCTTGAAATCTTTCGTTTCGGCTATGTAAGCTGATGAACAGTCGGCGCAGGCAATCTTGTAAACCACGCCGGGAAAATTGGTACGATAATAATAATAACAATAATAATTGGTTTTTTGGGGGGGGAAGTAAATGGCGCAGTATCTGTCTCATATATCGTTGGAAACCTGAACCGCGCCGTAAGGGAAGGGTTAAGAAGGGAGTGAAAGAAGAAAGGAAGAGAGAGGTGCCGTAGTGGAGGGCTCCGGAATAATTTCGACCACCTGGGGATCTTTAACGTGCACTGACATCGCACAGCACACGGGCGCCTTAGCGTTTTTCCTCCATAAAAACGCAGCCGCCGCGGTCGGGTTCTAACCCGGGAACTCCGGATCAGTAGTCGAGCGCCCTAACCACTGAGCCACCGCGGCGGGGCTATTGGCACGAGGAAGATGGTCTTTCACGTTTACAAGCTCATTTCTTATCTTGCTTGTTGGGACATGTGCAACACTGACACCGTGCTTGCGGAACATCCGCGCCAGCGCCTCGCTGATCCCTGATACATACGGGATAGCGGCTCATTTCGGTTGAGAGCCGAATAGATAGCATAAAACTCTGCAGTCGTTTATTCTGTCGAGTGAGTAAGTTTACATGCCCGCCGCTGATTCAAGAGCGGAATCGCAAATGCGGTCACTGATGAATTTTGAAGACAGGAACCATCAGTGTACACATGAATATAGCCAGGATATTGCATGTGCATCTGGTAAAGTGCAAACTGCTGGGTATAAAATATTGTAAGGAGCTTGTTTAATCAAACGACACCAACAGCAGCGAGGATGAGAACCATGTGTTGGGGAAGACGGTGAAGAAATAACTCACGTAGAAGGGTGTCGTGCTGAGCAGCGGAGTCTACAAGGAGCTGCCGCATGCGATGGAGAAGCTGCGAAGGCGGCTGGCACCGAGCACTGTAGCGCTGAGCAGCTGCTGGAGTTTGCTGTACTTGGACGCTGGCTTGCGGTCGATAATAGCCGCCTTCAACATGTCAAATGGTCGAGCCGTCTCCTGGGAGCTTATAACGTCCACTAACTCCTCAGCGACGTGAACAGGCAGGAAGGATACAAGGTGTAGCAACATGGTCACCAGGCTGGTGATACGTCGCAGCTGAAATGCGTCTCAACCTGCAGAAGCCAGGCGCGGGAGCTATTGGGCCAGAATAGCAGCAGGCTTACTGGCTAGAACGCGGCCACCGAAGCACCGAGAGGCTGAGCGTTCTGGGGCGTCTCCGATAGATTTTATATCAGGATAACCACACCCAAAAACAGTGCTGCTAAATAGGCGCTAAAGGTTGCCCGTTAAGGCGCCGTTAAAAATCCTTCAGATTCTCTCGAGTAAAAGGCACAACAGCTGTTTTTGCGTCAGAGAGCCTCATGCATCTCTCCTTTAAAAAGCAGTCAATGGTAGCTAGGTCTTCTAGCAAGGTAGACTGGTTGAGGCCTGCAGTTTTTCCAGAAACCCAAGTGCAGACATGATCAGCATATAGAGAATACTGTAAACTGGAAGGGACCTCTCGCGCCAAATCCGCCGTTAAGCAGGTAAAAAGAAATGGGCTTAGCACGCTGCCCTGGTACTCCGTGCATTTGTCTATGTTCCACATTTTTTCCTTGACTCGTCTGCATGAATATTTTAATGCCATTCAAAGAGTGGGAAATCCAACGTAGCGATTTTCCACTCAGACCGAGGTCTTGAAAACTTGAAAGAACATGAATTTGATTTACAGTCTAATGCACGTTTGATATTCAAAAGTACATTGATGGCGATATTGCCTTTGCTGCGCTTCTGCTCTACACATGCTACTTGGTTCAGAAATGCATCCATAGTGCAGCTACGTCCACTAAATCTATTCATGAAGTGAGTAAACACTCCTATTTCATCGCGCAACCACTGAAGCTTGGCGTCGATCATGTTCTCCATCCATTTGCATAAGCAGCTTGTCAGGCTCACAGTGCAAAAGGCAACAAGAAGCAAACGTGACATACAGGCACTTAAAACAAAAATGAGACGCGCAATGTTACGTGACTGGTCAAAAAGCTTATTAACCCAGATTGTTAAATACCCCAAACAGTACTTCAGTGCCTTTGGGCGCGAGATTTTGAACCATTCCACCTGAAATGGCATCAGGCCTAGCAACAGTCTTTAGACGGCACAACGCAACAGCACTATTAAGTTCACTGATTGTAAATACAGAATCCAAATAGGCATTTTGAGCATTGAAGCAAGCAATAAGTTTCTCAGCTTTTAAATTTCTCGCAGTCTAATGAGACGTCGGGAATAAGCTGACAGAACTCATCAGCCAGATCACTCTCCATAATTTTCCGTGGCATTGCAAGAGCTCTGAGGGGGTTATTATGAGAAACAGGTCTGTTTAAGGTGTACCACAGTCCTCACACTCCAGTACCTACTAGGTTCTGGAGTGTGAGGGTTCAATGCACTGCAGAAGTCACGCCATTTTTTCCTGCTTAATTGCTGCAGACGTTTACGCATTGCGGAATGAATCTTTTGAGCCTCACTATACGGTTCTAAAGACACGGATCGACGGTAAGCGCTTCCCTCTTGTCTTCGAAGTGCTCTCTGTCACTCATAATCTACATCAATTGTTTTGAACGCATCAGGTATGATGACTTCTTTGGTGCAACGACTCAGGCTATCTTGCACCACCGAAGTGAAGTCGTCAATAGTAATGTTCATGACACTTGTTGTTACGAAAAACTTGTTGTTACGAAAATCTTCCCAATTGTTCAGTTTGGATTTACGTCGGGCCCCCTGACAACGCAAGTTATGACAATTTACCAGTATCGTATAGTGATCACTTCCGCGAGTCTCAATATCTGTGGCCCACCCCATCTCAGACACCAGATCTTGTGTGCACAGTCAGATCTATACAGCTAGAATAACGAGAACGGCGTAGAAAGGTCGGCGAGCCGTTGTCGAAACACAAGAGTTACAATTCTCTGCGGCGCACTGAACGACCTTTCCACGGGCATCACAGTGGTCAATACCCCAAGTAGTATTATGAGTGCTAAACCCACAGCGAATAAGCAAATTAGAGCCTGCTATTTTAAAGATATTCGATAGAGCATCTATCAAGACACGCGAAGATACTTGCAAGTAAATACTGATAACAGTAACGCAGACCTTACAAAAGGACACTTTGCAGGCCACGAACTTCAGAGTCACTGGACTGGATCAGGCCGGAGGGTAGGTCTTTCCTCACACAGAACATCGCCCTACTCAAGCCAGATGGTAGTGATGATTTGTGTGACACATAGTTCGAGGGACGGAAATCTTCCCCACACCGGCTTGCTCTATGCACAACAGAAGAAAATTGTCTAGCTCAAGAAGTATGCGAAAGTTCACACTTTTTGCTCTCAAGCTGTTTGCGTACCATTTAAAAATGGCGACATCTTGATAAAGATTATTCGTAAAAAGTTTGCCCAATGGAGGACCGAGGAAGCTGGTCCAGTAGGGGCTCCATCGAGAGCAAAGCCTTCAATTCTGGGTGGTTGTTTGCTTGCAGATTGGCTGTTCAAATAGCACGAACTGCAGGAAACACCATAGGTAAATGACCTGCACCACTGAGATTGATGAGTTGACTCCAGCAACTGCGGCTAGTTCAGGTACCACTTGCGCTGGCAGAGTAGAAGAACGCTGAAATGAGGCGATTGAGGAACCCGCAATAGGACCTAGCACTTGGCTGTTAGAATGCTCCGGAAAAGTCTCTTGAACGTGGAAGCGGGCGGCACAGTTAAAGAATTGGACGTAGAAATCTGCACTTGACTACTTGAGTTTTGTCGAGCAGGCCTCTTCAGCACGCACACATACGGTGCAGATCTCCAAGCTTGGTGTTTGTTATGCTGCACTGGATTCTGCGCACTAGATTTACTGCTTCCTGATATGGAGGAGGTGCGTTTTTGAGAGGCGACCTACCATGAAGTATTTCGTTATGCCAGAGGTTTGAAGCGGCTCTGTTTTGTGGACAAGCCGAGAAAGAAGCGGCATGATTACCACCACAGTTCGTGCACTTCGGTTGCAGGAGCGAATTGACTAGCTGTAATCATGGATCTCTGAGCAAATCTTGGATCGGCACGAAGCGTGACAGTTCTTTGCCATTTGGCCAAATGGCTGGCCGTTTAAGCATTGTGGTGCTGGTTTAAGGCACTTGTGCACAGGATGACTAGTGAAGCCCAAAAACATCCTCTCTAGCATTGGGCGGTCTTCTCTGAATGTGAGAATCACTCAGCATACGCCTAGTCTGCCGGCATGTCGAGATCACTCCGGCATCGCTCAGAAATTATAAAACTTATTCATCACTGTAATGAAGAGGAACTTTGCGGATTTTACCAATTCTTGTGTAGGACTCATGAATGGAAGGTATGACACCTAATCCAGCCACTTCAGGCAGCAATAAGAGACGCTCAGCTCATGCTAAGGAATCAACACATACAGAGAAGCTCATTAATTAAAAGACTAGCGCATATAACTAGGACACGGACAGAGAAGGAGACAGGACGAGCGCTAAACGTCAACTGAGGTTTTTAGTGCGATCGAAAGGTACATAATGCACATCGGTAGTGCGCGTCCTTTCTTCTTCTTTGTCTGTGTCCTAGTTATACACGCTAGTCTTTTAATTAATTATGACACACACACTAGCCCAGCTTTCCGCCTTGACAGAGAAGCTACCATCACTATTTACCCTTAATGATGTAACTTTCTCTTTGGCGGGAGAAACAACTTCTTACGAAACTCTGTATGGCTTCACTGGCAAAAAACATCAGCGCTCTTGAGAGAAACAGAACACTAGAATCCCTTCCGGTCGCTTTTTCTTGTAGGAGACAAGAGTAGACGGGACTTCATCACGTTCTATATCATCCGGCTTGCTCGGCACACCCTGTAAGGTGCTCTCACTGTAACCGGCACTTTCCTGCAGGCCAGGTTTTTTGTTCTCCACTTCCTTTCCTTCAACCTCTACTGGAGGATGCGTTGTCATAGCTCTCGCTTCGTCAGACACCAGTAATAGTGGCTTGAGTATGTTATTCACCACATGATGGCCAGCCGGCTCTCGACTGCACCCAGGAATGGCATTCATTGTGCCCAGGGTACCTCTAAAACATGAGGCTGATGGGTTGGGGTTGCTCCCCTACCACAGCGGTGGCTGAGGACGTGCGAAATCAAAAAAGCGCACTCCGTACCTTGCCGTCGACGTACTGGGATCCCGCTTGAACTTTGCTGGCCACACCAGGAGCAGTGGGCTCACGAAACGACGGTCAGCACAAAATGCAGAAAAAAACTTGAAGCAATGCAGCAGAACAGCGACCGAACGGAAGACTTGTCTCCTTTTATGAATAGAAAGTTGTGTGTAAGATGTGTGTGGCCTACGCGGTGACGACATAAAACAATTTCAGTGAAACCCACCTTGTGTCAACATGACTTTCATTCACCTAAAAGTGACTTTACAAAGATTAGCTTGCTGTTTACTTCGTTGCTCCAAGATAACTGCCATTTTGTTATCTGCTTCCCACCGGCTTGAGCAGCGCACAAGTTAGCCCTCTTGTTGTCTTTAATTCAAACATGACTTGGTGCCCAGAAGTATGTTATGTTTTGTCTTTGAGTTACGGTATTTATGTTCTGTATGATGTCGCTAAGCAACGGAGTGATTCCATTACTAGAATGAAGAGATGTATGTACGCTTAGCGAGTCTGTGTAAATAATGATAATGCGGTTTGTGAGATTCTGCTTTACTATTTTTCTACCGCCACGGAGACTGCGTAACATTCAGAAGTGAAGATGGATGCACACTCCGGAACTCGGACTACTTCCTCCCAATTCCATATCGCTACAGCGCCTCCAACGCAAACATTTGTTTTCCAACCATCAGTATAAAAATCCGCGAAGCACTGTATTTTTCCTCAAATGCAAGGAATTCCTTTATGATATGTTCTTGTGGAGTTTTTTTTTGTAAAAATGTTTAAGAGTGGCCTCACATATTGCAGGCAGTTTATCTCGTTTTTGTGCACATTAGTTAATGTATCCACTTCGCCGAGATCTTAGCTCATATCTTCAAATCGCAAAAGTATTGACTTTGTAGCTTGCGTTTCTTGTTGAATATTATTCTGGAAGGACACTTCATTTCAGTTCGGTAGCAGCTGTGTTTCGGTAGAGATATTATTCTATGGGTTTATACACAAGTGAGAGCGGTTGTTACTACTTCAGGAGGAGGTTCATTTGCTGGTACAGAGAGGGTGACTGTGGGATATATTCTGTATGCGCTTCATGAGAGGCGTAGGCCTGAGTTATGTGTTGGATATTATTTTTTTAGATATGACGCTCTTGCTAAACCGTACACATTGCATCCTTAGTCTAAGGATGACTTTACCAAAGAGCGACAAAAAAGCAGTAAGCAGGCTTTATCAGACTCCCAATGCCTTCTTGAGAGCACTTTTAGCATGTTTAGAGATTGAAGGATTTCTATTTAATAGTGTTTATGTGTGGTAGGAATCTGATTTTTTTGTCTAATTGTATACCTAAAAATTTTTGGTCTTGTATTACTGGAAGTATATAGCTTTTTCGACAAGTTAACCGAATTAGATGGGTTGTTTTGCCTGCATGCTATATTTTCGCACGCTGCAGCGAAAGTCTGCCGAGCCAGAGCGGCGAGGGTAATCGCGTTTTCGAATTCCCAAAACTGGTAAGGCGGTCACTAACGGCCGGCTACATATCTTCAATTGCAATTTGACGCCTAACTATAATAGTTAAAACGTTAATTTTTGCAAATTAATCAATCGTCTTCCTAGTTAAGATGATTCACCGACAATACCACGCCACAAAAGCCGTATTCTCGACCAAAGTCCTATTTTTCAAAATTACTTAGCTTTCCTTGTAACACCCGGTATAACATTTTTCTCTATGTGCGTTACGGTTGTAATACATGTTGTATCTATGTGCATCAATTTTTTGTTTTCGTGCTTTGTCGCACTATATTCTTTTTTGAGTGTTTCAGTTTGCAGTTTCTTATTACTAATACAGCATTTTAATTATGCATAATATCCCTGGTTACATAAGTAAGAATTTCTATCATTGCGTACATATTTGTCACGTCTATAGTATGATATACATGTTCACTATCTGTGTATTCTTACCTATGTATTGTATGTGCATTTTTTCTCAATATTTCTAAAACACACGGCTGACGGAGAACAGCTGCTGCTGCACTGTATACAGGGGGGCTGGGGCGGTTGTCAGGCGTACTAAGTACCTTTAGTTCCAAATTTTCCAAATCATCCGCACATGCGTTCTGACGAAAATAAAGTTGTGCCAACCGTAGTCTCAGCCTCCGCTCGAATACCGAGGAACCAAATTAAATCAAATAGAATTCTCGCATTTAGCCCTATGCAGCCTATTGCCCGATTCACCCCAAAGTGTAAATGAAATAAGCAGTTTACTTGTGTCCACGGACGGCTTTTTCCGGTCGCAGTTGACATATACAGTGTTCCAAAAAGACTACATATTTTTAAAAATATGCTTTTTGAGTTGTCAGCGGCGTCAGCATGGTCTGCGGTGTAGTACATCGGACGGAATACGCTAAGACGTGCTAACTGGCAGGGTGGTGAAATGTTATTGAATAGTTAACTTTTTAACTATTGCTCTTAGGCTCCTTAATTATTGACAGGCGTGTAGCCCACACTAAGCAATATGCATATCCGTTTTTAGAATTTAGAAAATGCGCTTTCGTTAGGCGCGGTGGTTAAACAAATTTTAGCTATTTCGACGATTTATGACCACTGGAAGGGTTGGTTTGCCTGCAAGCTCTTAGAATGCGCACGTATTTTGGTTCAATGTACCTTCAGTTTTTTCGTCCATAGCGTCTAGGTTAAGCACAGTTTTGAAATTCTAAAAACTGACATGGATATCAGTTAAGGTGAGCACACGCCTCTGAATAGTTAAGCAGCCAGACAGTAATAGTTAAAAACATAACATTTCAGTGTTAGCTACCCAGCCTGTTAGTTAGCGCGCCTATGCCGTATTCCGATATACTGCTCCGCTGACAATGTTATGCCTAAAAAAGCGCTTTTTTACTCAAACAGCCTATTTTTAGAAATTGTGTAAAATATTAGGAAAAACGCCCTGTATATTATTTCTTTCAGGGGCTTGGTACTTGCCAAGTACTGAAAGATTTTATTTTTCTTGCCTCCACGTTAGTTTTAAGTAGAGTGTGGGAATTATGAGTGTTTAATTTTTATTCAGTGAGATATATCTTTGGTGGACTCTGCTCTTGTTGGAACTTTTCTTGAACGTGGCGTAACCTGGGAGCCTCTGAAGAAAGAGCCGAAGTCATACTGGGCAAATATTTATTTTATTTATTTATTAAAACATGCCTGTAAAAGCATGATGACTTTATTGCTTTATTGTAGGAGAGGCGTACAAGAAAATAAATATTACGAGTGCCATAATAAGATGATGTGACATACAGAAATTACATAGAATAGCCATAGTAAGGAAAGAAAACTCGTGGACAGATTAGCGTCCGCGATTTTAGGTATACTACGGGAGTGTATGTTCTTATTCAAGTCCACAAGAACAATTTATTCTATACTGCTTTGTTTGGATCGCATTTGCGCTATTGCCATCTGTTATGGGGAAGCAGCACTATGAAGGCACTGTATAAGCTTTGTTCTAATCCAAAGAACTGCTCTATTAGCCATTGCCAGCTGTCATATGATGTATACACACATCTCCGCTGTTCATAAAACTGAAACTTTTGAGATTAGACAAGTTTTATTAGTTATTATCAATGCTTTAATGTGAAATACGTAAGGATACACACATTTTCAGAACACGGTCAAACTTTCAAAGAAACTCTTCTTTTCGCTCACTGAGGCATAGATAAATTTGGCGTGTCCCAAATTGCCGCACGATCTACAAATTTAAGATGACGCAGTCTAGCGTCCAATATGTTTGAAATAAATTCCACTGAAGAGTAGACACTTTTCTAGTTTCAAACATAATTTATATGAACACGTTTCATAATGCTTGTTCAGATTCAACTTTTTCATTTCATTTCCTTACTTGAAGCGATACCTATACATAACATATGTAATCTTTTGCATATTAGTATCACAGTCGTGATAAATTTATATTTGCGCTTAGCCTTCCGCTTAAGCAAGAAGAAAGCTGAGAAAAATAAACTCGGCGCTCACACCATTCGACTTGCCCCACCTGACGAGAACTTGATTGAAACAGCGAACCAATTCTCTCCGCTCTCGGAAGATGATGCCATAAGAGAAAATTACTATGTAATATCTTGTCGACTGCTTGATGTGGTGTGTTTTCGTGAGCCAACCTACAGCGACTTTACTTGTCTTATTCGTCGCCGCCCTCGTGCGTCCACAACAGCGACCCAGGATAGACTTCAAAAAGAAATTGCTGATATCGATCGCTATATTGCAAATCTACAAACGGAGCTATGTAAACTCACTTTTCGCCGCAACCAACTAGTCAGTTCATGCACTCCGTCGACGACCACAAATCTGTCTCGGAAATGTCAAGAGAAGAAGTATCTCGTAAATGATCGCCACATGCATCGGCCACCGTTATTTCGTCAACACAGAAGACTACCCTTAACTATCTACCGGCTCGGCATCGCTTCTGGGCTACGTCGTGCAAAACCTTCAGGCCCTGGATGCCTCTCTTCTGGAATACTTATTGTGACGACTGCACCAATGTCTTGTGATCGGCTTCTATATGCAATTCAGTGGAATTGCCGGAGTCTCGCTAAGAAGGTCTCTGAGCTGCGAGTGCGCTTTCCATTGGGGTCGCTCAAGGAGCAACGCCCATGCTTGAGCGTGGGCGTGGGCGTTGGTCTTTGAGTGACCCTAAGGGAATGCGTTGACAGATAGAAACAGGCGCGATGCGCAAACTGACAACCGAAGCCACTTTTTTTACATCTTGAACAAGAGCTGCCGCACCTGGCAAGACGTCAAAAAAGATAAGTTGCTTCGGTTTTCAAGTTGCGCATCGCACCTGTTGTCATATAGCACGCATGAAGCCATGTATATTAAGGGCAGTTTCATCAATTAAATCTGTTGAAAGTCAGCGCTGTGTCCGTGTTCTTCTCTTGCACTGTTCCATCGAGGACGAATGAATCACGCGATAATTTTTGAAAGCGCCGAAACTGGGGCTACAATATTTTCTTCCCAAGCAATCATTTTATAAAATTGCCTTTTATCGCATCTGCCACATTGTACTTCCCACATTCTCAGCAGTATCTGCGCGCTGCCGTACATGCTGTGGTTTTCTCTTTACACTAGAATGCGCTCTTTCCAGATGGCCGTACAACTGTTTAAAAATTTGGTGCACTTAACAACACGGAGACTTTTTCAAAGCCATAATGAGGAGAAAAGTAATTTTTTTCTATATAAATTGAGGTAACCTCTATAGGCCAGATTCAACTCAGCTTTCCAACACTAATATTTTTAACATCTGAAGAAGATAACGGTGCAATACACAATTATTAAAGCATATTGCTTTTTGTGCCCCGTGTGTTGTCTTGGCAGTTTTTAAGTGATGCTGCGTTCGGCATTACAGCGACGGGCACTAAGATGTAGTTTTTAATTTCACGTGGAACGCTAGACACTGCTGGAAACTTAGCACTTACAAATCAAAAGCTGATCATCGCTTTTTCATTGTTTCAAACGAAGCTTGCGTTCGCATAAAATAAACCTGTGCATGCCGCCTAAGAAAATAAAACAGAAATCATTGGTGTCTGCTGTTTACAGCAACTCCGTAACTACTAGTGTAAAGTGGCATGAAGTTGTTGCGGTGTTTTTGTGCCAATGATTCTAAACCAGGCTTGTTATTTTCACTGAACAGTTATGAGCTTTCTCTGATGAAGTTGCGTGGGCACCGTTATTTCTGTGTGGCCCGCTCCGGCTCCGGTACGTTTTTAACACGCATTATACACTGTTATTCGTATGCAAACACTTCTATGGTTTCTTTATCGAGCACTCCTTGTAATGAGAATTATTTTTTCATCCCTCTGCAAATTCGTACCTGCAACTTATTGTATGGCTACTTTCGCACTGATATACTGAGAGCTGAAGAAATGACGTCATACATTTTGTTATCGCTGTAATGGCAACCATTGGAGTTTGAAGCACATGATTGCTTTACGCTCATAAGTTCCAAGCTCGTTCTAGAAAGTATACAAAAACGTGCAGCACTACAGGGGCTAGCAAATAAGGCAAGATTATAAAGGTTGCGGCTGTGCGCAATAATTTTTGTTCCATGGCGCCCAGAACAAGGGCACTAGCGGCAATTATTGCTGTGGCTGGATTCGAGCAGTGACTGACACTAAATTTGGCGGCTCGGTAAACGCGCGGTTCTTTATTTCTGTCGTTCCTGACAGCAAAATAATTGCCCTTGTGAGCTCTTTTAACTTAACTTCGAGAGCATTCATGGGCTTTCAGAGCAACTGAAGTTGGCTTCAGGCGCCGAGGCGCGCAGTGGTGTTCCTCGAATCTTTCTTCCTCAGAAGTTTTCAGATTCTCTATATGTAACCAGTGAATAAATAAGAGCATTTGTACGCCAAAGCTGGCGCAAATCAGCATAATCCCGAACCTGCGCATTTCCATTCATTCTATTATGAGTTATTTGTGTGCCTGAATTTCCTTTTTTTGAGCATTCATGCTTTCCATGAGTGAATGGAACTGACTTGTAACATTGCTGTGGGCTTAAATGCTAACTGAAATCCATTGCCAGCAGGTTACGGCAGTTCCGAACTGACTACAAGCATCACATCATAAAAACATTGCTTTAGTGGGACTGCAAAAGCTGAGCAGTGAAAGGTGTGTAGCGTGTGCACTAGAAAACTCGGCTTTCGAGAATAAGATGTACATTGGGGCACTGCTGTACGGCCGCCGGTAATAAAACTGCGCTGTTGATAATTTTGCAGTGTCCAGTGCCCCATACATTCAGCAATCGACGCTGTCTACAACACATCCACCGACTTTAGAAAGGGGTGCGCAAACGTGGTTTCTATGGCGGAATCTATCAGGTGTCCCAAATGGCGCAGTCAAGGGAGTACTGAAAAAGAGAGGCACCATGTTCTCGAAAGGACGAAGGCTATCCTGATTAACCTCCCTAACAATGCCTCCTCGGCAGCTCAGTGTTTATGGTTCTTAGCTGTTGACCGGAAAGACGCGGGTTATATCCTGACCGCGGTGGTTGCCTTTCGATGCAGGCGAAATGCTGTAGTGTGCGATGTCAGTGCACGTTGAAGAACCGCAGGTGGCCGAAATTATCCAGAGCTCTCCACTGCGGCGTCCCGCATAGCCTGAGTCGCTTTGGGACGTTAAACCCCATAAAGCAAACAAATCATAATATTACGAAGACGTATGTTCAGGATTTGCAAAGGCACTATGACTGGGGCCCTAAAAATGTTATTTATGTTAGGAACAGAATACAGAACCTTCATTATCGCGTCGCTCTACGCTGCGATAGACTCTTCCATTGTCGGGCGCCTTGAAGGAAAACAGTGTCCTTGATATGCGATGAAACATGTGATAGCCGTTGCCACGAGCTATTGCCCTTTGGTAATTTTTCTAAAAAAAAACGTGCAAACTTCAGGGTTTTTCATGTCTCGAAAGCATTATCGCTCTCAACAACAGCGGTAGAATATTTTCCGCAGTGAAACACGTCGTTGGTACTCTTCACGTTCCGGGGGTATAAGTAAGCTGTTTGCTTCGAAATTGCGGCTGCATTGTCTGGTCGTGTTTCATGATTTCATACTAAGGGAAAAGAATGTGACTGTAGCACACTTTACATCTACTGCCTAAAATTAAGGCTGGTTGATGCTTTTTATTTCGGGCAGAAAACAGGCTTGTCTTTGATTTATATTGGGACCCAGAGGACGAATCTGGCAGTGGCGCGGGACGGAGCCCACGCTCTAGGTCACCGGCCATTAAAGTCATCTCTTTGCCATCGTTTCATCGGGCTTCATTCTTCGGCCAGCCTTCACGTAACATTCGGTGGAGTAGGCCACCGCGGTGGCTCAGTGGTTATAGCGCACGGCTGCTGACCCAAAAGTGGCGGGTTCAATCCCGGCTGCGGCGGTCGAATTTGAATGGAGGCAAGATTCACGAGGCCCGTGTACTTTACGATGTCAGTGCACGTTAAAGAACCCATGTTGGTGAAAATTTAAGGAGCCCTACAATACAGCGTCTCTCATAGCCTGAGTTGCTTGGGACTTTAAAGCCACATAAATCATTAACCAAACACTAGGCGGCGGTGCTGTGTTATCATCGGCATCCTGTCCCCAGAGCTTCGAAGTTCTGCGTCAGCCGTGGTCTCGGCCGTGACTTCTTGGCCTGCGTCTCCCGGCCGTGCCCCAGCATTTCAGACCTGACGTGCTCCCTCTCGCACCGTCCCCCGCCCAGGTCACTCGATGAGACGAAATGTACCCGAGGCTAAGACCCGACCTACCGACCCCACCGAACCGAGACGCCGTTTACATGTCAAGACATCATTGCCCTGCCCATGCCATTCGGCGCGTCCTATGGCAGAGGCCTTCGGCTCCTGGACACCAGTGTCCCGGACGCTACATGAACCTGGACCCATTCCTAAAAGCAGTGAAGAGAAAACTAGACAGATTAGAAGCGAGATGTATGAACTAAGATACAAAGAGGGCAATATTATTAGCGATATGAATAAGTTAGTTAAAGTAGCCGAAGAGTTCTGCGCAGATCAATACAGTAGCCAATATAATCAGAACGTTAATGAGGCAGTAGCGCACAGCAATAAGACATCCCTCCTGTAAAGGAAGAGGAAGTGCCTTAGGAGCGATGCAGCTCCGGAGGAACGCAGCCCGTGAGGATCAGGTAACAGAAGATCTCTTGAAGAACGTAGGAGAGATTGTGCTAGTAAAACTAGCCACCTTGTTTATTGTATATGTAATGCCTTATCACCTCCAGTGTATCAGAAGCTTAGAAGAACGCTAACATTACCTCATTTCATAAGAAAGGAGACGTCAAAGAGTTGAAAAATTATAGACCATTTAGCATACTGTCCGTTGTCTGCTAAGGCAATCGCAGATTTAATCAGGACAACCTTAAACTTCAATCAGCCAAATGATCAGGCCGGTTTTCATTTCAGAAACACAATGCACCATATTGGCAGTACCAATTATTTTATTGAGAATTTTGAAGATTCTAAGCAACCGCTATTGATCGCGAGAAATGATTTGACTCAGTGGAGGCCTCACCAGTCATGCAGGCATTGCGTTATCAGGGTGTAGAATAGGCTTATGTTAAGGTACTGGAAACCATCAATAACGATTGCACAGCTAGCAGAGTCTTACTTAAATTCAGGAATAAAATAAAGAAAGGGTGTCAGGCAGGGAGACACGATTTCTCCAGTGTTGACCGCCTGTTTACCGCATGCGTTTGGAGGCCTGGTTTGGGAATAATCAGGGCCTGATGCTGGAACAGGAAATCTGAGGGGAAAATTATGTCATGAGAACATGTGGTGAGGACGATGAATTCATTAAAATACCGAGCGTGGGCAATTACAACCCGGGTGGTAGTGAAAGCTGTCGGCTGCAGATGTTCAGCGCTGGCTGCACGCAGCAACAGGCCGGAGAGCGGTGTCGTCACCTTGCAAAGAGAGCGACAGAGTTTTAGGCTCATGACAGATACGGCGGCTGAGTGTCTAGGTGCGCAAGCGTCGAAAGACCTTCAACGATGCCGCTAATAACGTTCGCGAGGAAAAGGAAGGACTTTGATGTTCAGATGAGTACGCAGTTCGGGCCTCAATAACTTCAGCGGTTAGTTTCGCGGCTCGGGAGATGGGGGCTGGCGCCTGGCTGAAATGAGGCAGCGACGGTGCGAATGTGAACGACGGGACGGAAAAGTCTGACGGTCAGAAGACTCCGCCGGTGGTCCGGCGGAACTGGGAACTGAGGTGCAGAATGATACATGGCAGGTGTTGCAGGGGAGGACAGCGGCATGCGGCGTCGGAAAAGGCGTATGACGTGTCCGCGGATTCCGCAAGCAAAGCCTATCGGGTGGCTGTCTCATGTGTGCCATGGAGCTGCAGACGAGGGAGCAGGTCGAGCAGGAGTGCGTGGCGAGCGCACCATGGGCGAATCATATGCATAGCAGCGACGCGTCGGCACAACGGAGTGCGGCATGAAGGCTCAGTCAGCGTAACTCAGCAGCGTAGTGGCGATGGGTGGAGTGAGAGCAGCCTCAAGAAACGGTACGGGGGTGGATGAAGGCCGGAAGATAGAGCTTCCCAGGCCTGTCGCTGTCTTTCATGCCTGAGATGCGGCGCAAGAAATGTTGGCGCTTCCGGTGAACAGCGCATCAGAGACAGGTGACCGCCAAACTCCTCGTGCTCAAAATTCTTGATTTCGGCGGAGAGGCAAGAGGGCTCGTTGCCGGTGGCCAGTTGTGGAAGCGACGCGTCAGCCGGGGGGCGAACCAAAATAAGCTGCTTGAGAAGTTCGTAGAAGCTCTGGCAGAGATTGTAGTCGTACTCGATTGTAGTCGTACCGTCGCGAGTGTAGTCCTACTCTAGCGATGAGCGTGATAAAGGAGCCATCATTGATTCCCTTCAAGCTGTTCTGAATCTTATGTACTCCCGCCATAGTCGGATTTATGCATTTGCATAAGTAAACGACATCCTTGGTATAATTCGTGAAGACTTATTATGGCTGCTGAGATGTGAGCGCCGACGCTGCTCAGCAAGAAGTTTGCGAACAGGAGGGCGGCCGAATGCGTAAGCAAAGGTGGCCTTGAACTCGGGCCAGGTAGCAATGTCCGAAACGTAGTTCCGACTCCACAGATTGGCGATGTCAGTTAAGTACATTATGACGTTGTTCAGCTTGAGAGTGTCATCTCATCTGTGCTTAATCACCCGTTCAGAGGTCGAGAACCAGTCCTCCACATCTTGGTCGCAGCTGCCACTGCCGATAGCGGGTTCTCGTTCACGCAAGGTGCCGGGGCAGGTGAGAGGCGGAAGCGGTGATGGGGCTGTTGGCTCGTCTCAGCCATGGGAACGGATACCCTGTGACTGTTGAGTTCAAGGGCGACGTCAGAAGTGAGGATCGTGACACTTACACAGAGTGGAAAAGGGATTGACTGGCACGTCGCGGCGACCAACAGATGCAGCAGTTAAGGCGCAGGAAGACAGAAGAGCTAGCCGGAGGCAGCAGCTTCAGCACGAGGTTTTCGCCCTGGCCGCCAGTGATGGTGACGAAGCCCGGCAGTGCTGAGTCATCCTCACTTTCTTACAACTGAATTTGATTCAATTATTGATATTTTTGAGTGAGATAAGCCGAGAAGTCAGCTGTGAACAGTCTGTTAAGTGCAAAAGAAACCAGGTATAATTTTAACCATTGCTTCGGATTAGTGCCAGATTTTGGGATGCGATTAAGGTCGTTTTGAAGAATCTTCTTGTGGCCACTGTTTCGCAATAAATTTTCTTTTTCTGCGTGTGCTCGCTGCCCTGCGTTATATCGTATATGAGCTTTGCGGCTGCATTACGCGTTCAATTCGGTGAATGACTTCTCATTTCTTTTCATTGCCTGCAAAAGGTATGTGTAGAATATCATTTCTTGAACAGATAAATAGACGAAGCAATACGATTTACATTAATAATGCACATAATCCACTGATTTATGTGCTGACGTAGTCTTCCTGCTTACCTTCTTTTCTGTGAAAGAAGGAGCGGGTTAAAAAGTTGCTCAAATATTGTACCTATTTTCATAGGATTTTCGCCACCTTGTGCACTGGGTGACCATAGGACGCTATCATGAGCATTGACTCTATCTAAAGGAGCAGTCTGTGTACGCCAATCAGTAGTTCGTACAGTATGTTGACTAGAATTAGCTATAATGATACTTAAAGGAATTTCTGGTAAAACGACGGCCACCCAATCCGGCATCGACCCCATAGCAATCGGTATAGCATCACCGTGGCGCTCTTGTTACTGACCGTATTGCGGTTTTTAAGTTTGACATCTTCATAGCCTCAGGTTTTGGCAATTTAGATAAGTTTTTGGGGGGCGTTTTTCTCGTCAGCCTTATAAAGCTGCGAACCCAACTTAGCGCACTTGTTTAAGGGGCTGAATTTTTCAACGGTTGGCGCAGCAGACTCAAAATGAAGATTGAGGGGAAATCAGGACACAGAAGCTTCTCTGCTGCACACGCTTTGCAAATTGTGTTCACATTCTTGCGTTTCGACCAAGCAGGGCAAAAAATCCCATACAAAAATGGAATATGACCGGCTATAGACATTTGGCCCAAAAAGCTATAAGCCTTTCCTATTTCTATCTATACCTGTAGATACAGGCTGATATACTTTTTCTATAGAGAGCTTAAGACAGTTGTATAGTTCCAAAGCTATAGCTTTAGTGGCATATATTTTTCAATATCTAGCAATAAGCACCTCTATGGGTGCTTATAGACGTTGCGTTCATAAAAGGCCATAGACGGACATGGCTTTTTCCACAGACGCCCATAGGACGTTTTTGTTTGGGATAAAGAGCTGAGGGCAAGAAAATCTCACCTATGACAAGAAAAACACTTCAATTGAAAACAACTTTGCACTTGCTACATAACTTCATTATTTAGAAGCGTTTTTAATATACGTGCACCATCATTTCTGAAAATAAATTGCACTCTTGTGGTAATTAGGAGGATACGAAGTTGGAGCAGGAGGGAAACCAAGGGCAGAGAGCAACAGTTTTTGGTGGCGTCGACACACGCGCAAATAAGGCGAAACGAGGAAAAAACGCCCGCATTGCAAGCATCTGCTCATGCGAACTCGTATCCTGCGGGACAACGGCTAATGAAGACCCGCTCCGGCGGAATGCTAATTAGCTGGCCTTTCTCAGTCTTCTCGGTGGTGCTCGCCGCGTCGGTGTTCTCCTAGGGCGCCGGTGAGTTTTTTTTTTTTTGCAGCAAGGTGTCTTTCATCAAAGTTCACTGCACTTTACACCCGGTCTTCTAATTTCACTTTGCTTCTTTTTGTTTCGTATCACCTTTCTGTGCAGGGTTCTTTTATCCCTACGAAAGGGTTCAGCACCAGCGCCGTGCAGCGAAAACTTTCGGCAACTATCTATATTAAGCGAAGGCAAAGAAAGAATGCGTCTGCCTTCTTGAGCGGAAGTGTTCTAGCGTGACTGGTAAGAGTGTACGCACAAATGAGTACCACAATTTGCCTCACTAATCTTCACAGCTGCAAATTCCGCTTTGCACCTAGTCGCATGCTTTCAATTCCTTTAACCATAGCTAATTTGCAAGCAGTCTGCATGTACGACTGGCCGAAGCAACTCGACTAACACCCCGGCAATGCCGCTGAAACCTGTACAAGGAGAAATTTTATCGTAAGGCAATGAATTAAAGAAGTTTATAGTTGTTGAAGCAGCAGAGAAGACATCTGGAAATTAACTAGACCGGAAAAGCGCTCGTGCCAATTACTTGCGTGTCCGTTTTTTTTTCGGCTGTTTACACAAATATAACGCACCAGTTCGGTAAACTTCGAGTTTTATCGAAGTGCTTTGTATTCCAGAATATTTTGCTGAGCAGAACTGATAAACATTTTCTTCTCAATGCGCACTTCGTTAACAAACACGTGAACTTCTTTAATTGGAGGCCTGAAAATTTGCTTGTTCAGACAAAGTTATTGGTTACAGCTTACCCACAAGGGTAGAGAGAAGCATTTCAGACTGTTCCGTGCTGCGCCTGGCTTACCCTACTTCAGGAATGCATACGAGCAGCACAGTGTTTTGCTGCCTGCGTAGCCGTTTCTGTTCTTGCTCCTCTTCCGTGGTTCATGTCCCCGCCGGTCACTGCCCTCGCGGTCCGTCGTTGGAGTATTTAAAGCTACCCTCACATCGAAGTCATTTGATCAGCTTCCCCGCTTGAAGCGTATCTCTTTTCCAGGTCTACCTGAAGCAAAAAAGTATTGATAAGACATTTAAAATTACTTTTCAGCGAATTCCTGAAGAGCCCAAGTTGAACGTTTGCTATCAACAATATATTTGCCGCTTCGAATTTTGCAGCGATAGTGCAGGGGCGCGCAGTGCCCTATCCCTCGAACGCAGAGTACCCTTTGTTAAGAAAATACTTCTTCCTTTCAATCAAGTTCCACAAGAATCACCGTAATGTGAGCAGATAGCTAGCACAAACAGTAGTGTAGCTTTAAAGGGCAACTGCACAATTTTCTGAGACATCCGCATTATTCAAGGATTCAGTTCTATATTACAGGCTGTAACTTAACATGCAAGGATTTTTTTTTACGCTAGCGTTGAAAGTAGTTACGTACTCGACCTTTAAAATGCACGCTTCTCCTCACAGCATAAGGATAGTGTAGAGAATCGCGGTGGGGACGTTCTGGACGGGTAGATGTGAAATTTTTTTTTGCCTGCGCCCAGACTTTCCCCCCCATGACGGATGTCACGAAAAAAGGCTCCAGAGGCTGTGCCTTCAGTGGAAATGTTTTTTTATTTCCCTTCAAAAGAAGTGCTTCAGCTATATAAATGTACTGGCTCCCCTTTCTCGGCGCTGTGTTCTGCCTAGAAGCCTGAAAGCAGTCGTCGCTTCAATCGGTGGTTACGTCATTTTTAATTGTAGCCCAAAAAGACTTCGCATGCTTTGCCTTCAAGTATAACAAATGCGACCCTTCTAAGCTCAACAAATTCTAACACGTCGGCAGTAGCCCTTTGATTGATGCAGGAAATCATATATACAGCAAATGTACAACCTCATCAATAAAAAAAGCTTTTTTAGGCTTTACAATTTAGCAACAGGGTAAATAGTGGGAGTTAGTAGAAAGAATGTTCTAAAGTTGATTTAGTTTTACTTAAAGAAAGTTTATTTTGTAAAAGTTTCTTCTCTCTTTAAAATCACAATCGTTCATTTCTCCGTTCCTATCAATGCACATTTGGAACGTGGTGAATGTAATTTTATAACGTCCTCTGATATTTACTTTTGTTCGGTAGTTAAAGCTGTACCAGAAAAGAATATCGTTTCATTCCGCGTAACTTTACTTGCTTATTTTGATCTCTGCTTCAGAGAAGGGCTAAAACAGGGGCCTTGGTTTACTGCTAGCTATTACACGACCCTAATGATGATGACAGGCGAAGAAACAAAGGAGTACTTACGACGAGCGAACTAATGACTGTTTATGAGACATTCAAGTCTTGCTTTTTATACATTTTAGCGCAGAATTTCTCCGGATTTCGCACATGATTAGAGCTAAGAGCGCCAGGACAAAATGTTATGGAAAGCGGGACAGAAAGCGCCATGAAATCTGGATACTTTTCAGGACAACTTGTGGGCTCTTTAAGTGCTTTTATTTGATTTGGCTCACACGACACGGTGTCTTAGTGATGTTTTTAGCACCGAAACGCATATCTTAGCTTCGTGAATACTATTTCACGTATTATTTCAGTCAATACTATTTCTAGGGTTTCCTTGGTTAAACAGTACAATTTTCGGTTAAGATATTGTTGAAGGCAAAGACCGATCGCTCCTTTCTATGTAATTCAGTGCTCGTTCTGTGGCCAACTCGTAAGGTCCATACTGATCTCTTCGTGAACACATCTACGAGAAATCTAGATTTCTGTGATGCGATCTGCGAAACTTGTCTTTTGGCGTGGCATTAAGCTTCTCTCCTACGGAATCCAGAACTTGAATCTCAGCCTCCATACCGAGTCCCGTGGTTTCTAATTATTCAATAGCGCATGGAATAAATCCGCTCGTCCAGGTGTTGTATAGCTCACTGCTAAGTGTGCTATAGCCCACTGGGAAGTGTGTCGCTGGTTGCAGTTTGTTGCCGGAAAATTTCAGCAGCAGATGTCGCCTTTATATTTTTACGACGTCTCCAACATTAACATAGTTTGCCTCATAATATCTAGTCCCCTTAGCAATGTGCCCCATTGGGTGACCAAGGGGTCAAGAGGCAAGGAAAGATTTTTAATTGATTCGAAAAGCTACCGTCTCTACACAGACATCGGCAGAACTATCTTCTTTTCGGACAAAAGCGTAATTACCATTAAGTGTATGTAGCGAATCCGTCCTGCTGAACGGTGCAGAGCAATACGAGTGACATGCTTTAGGTTAAGAAACATAGCCTTGAAACTTTGGAACGTGGCTTTCATATATGAACCTTGGTCAGCTGTTGGTACAATTACTCTCTGATAACAGACCCCGTCGGGCCACTCTGTTGCAGGCTTTCATAAATTCACGTTGAATTGTCGTACTTTTAGTTTCCTTCACAAAACTGACACTCACGATCGCGGGTGAACAAAAAAATCCGTTCACAGGAGACACAAGTATAATAACATCAAAACGGTGGCATGGATTAGCAGTTTCGTCCAATAGGAAGTGAACTCCAGAGTCAACCATGTTCGCTCCAATGCTTTCATGATCTGTCCTGTAAATTTCATGTGCGGCTCCATCAGAGTGGTCCTGTCAAGGCAACTATTCCTAGTAGGCTAAGAAATTCAGTTTCAGTTTCAGTTTAGTTTATTTATTTCTTGCTGCAGAGAGCAGTGGGCCCCGGGAAAAAAAGCCGTAGCTTGACAGGCTGCCGAGGCCAAAAACATCCAGCAACACTGGCATCATTGGTCACATGCAAACAAGAAAGTCATACATAAACCTAAGGCATAATTCACAATCTATGAATGAACAGCGGAAACACAAACTAAGTATGAAATATAACATAATGAACACGTAATATACAAAATTCAAAGCATGCACTGAAAGCATTATTTAAACATTCTATATAGAGAGAATATAGCACTTAATTTCAGAGCAGTGAACACATTGACAACGCATATAGCACTCAATTTCACAGCAGTGAACACATTGAAAATGCATAGAAAAGAATAATTTTCAACATACATGAATGAAGACAACATGACATTGTTATGCTGACGCCAATAACCGCTGGATCACCTAGATTGTGAAGCAGAATGTTAGCAATGGCTAGCGTTGTCTTGAGATGGTTGTTTAATGAACGCTGGCGATCTCAGAAGCTTTGCTGCCTTCGAGGAAAGTCCTGAATGTCTACCTGTTTCCAAGAATCACTGGATTCTTTCTTCCTCTTGTGAAGTTTGTTCCCACCTGCTCTTCGGTCTTGCTTCTATCTGCCTTCCTTTGTTGAATTGATTGAGATATTTCATACAATAGCTTTTTTTCACTGTAAGTCCTCATTTTGTTCCATCACCTTCGTTTACCTTTCAGTTTTGCTTGCAGCGAAGCCGTACCAGCCGCTGTCTAACATCGGTACAGCCTTACCTCGTGGTACAGTGTCTGAGGCTGCAGGTTTCTTGCTGAACCACATCGTGCTTCGGCACTGCGCCCCGACCTACATCATCTGTCCCTATTTCGGTCTGTAGAGTCTTCCGGCGCGTCAGCGACTGCAAGTTTGCGGTACCACCTGACGGCGCTGAGCAGAGTCCTTATCCAGAGATCGTCTATGCTTTAAGTGTGGACGAACTTTTTCTTCTGTGCTAGTGTGTGCTTGTATGCATGCGTCTTTTAAGAAGGAAGGAATACCAGGTGGCGCTCCGGCTCAAAGACGTTGACGTTCGTTGCGGTCAAACTGAAAGACTGAAGTTCGCTGGCTCCGCTCCTGAAAGATGTGCTGTCTATTTCTATTCCTTGTCACCAACGCTAGGACAATAATTTTTTGCGCTCATGCCTTGATGATCTAGTAGTAAGCTTGAGACTTCCAAAAAGCTATACATAAGTTTCCGCGCATATTATGAACATGAATGCATTTGACACGCGCAAAGATTTGTGCACTTTTCTTTATCACAAATTACGGAGCATGAGCATACACGTACCGCCTACTTTAATGATGCTTTCTTGCTAAACGCATTTCGTATTGAGTGCTCCATTCTAATTATTATAGCTTATGGATCTTACACCCTCCTGAAATGAAAAAAAAAGCGCATAAAATCTTCCAACGAAAAAATAAAAATAAGCGTTAATATTTTCTGCTTGCCCTTTTTTCTCTTTTTTCAAGAGGTTTAAAGCCTCATTTCGATGCGTAAATCCCACAGGAAGCATATTCTTTCCTGTGTCCTAGTTAGCTTGTCATACCATATTACTTGGGAATGCGACAGAAATAAAGCATTCCATGGCTCAGAAAATCCGAGTGCCGAGCAGTGGGAGAGTGTGCTCTCCAGCGGCGACCCAATCCTCCAAAGAGAATTCGTCATCCATGCCCAGCCAGCGGCCAAACTTAGCGGTGCCCTGGAATAGGGGCGCCGACTTCTGCAAGACGGAGGGAGACATCTGCTTGAAAATGAAGACTTCTGTCTGACCGAAAGACCTCGTTAGAGCATTAAAGTGTATCCTATCCTATCTTTGTCATTGAAAGCGAGGTATTCGAATTTAAATTTGGCTCGGATGGTATCTTATACTAAGGACACAAAATATTAAATGAGAAGACGAAACGACAAGCGCAAAGTTGATGCGAACTGAGAGGACATTTCGGCACTCAACTTGAAAGCACGATAAAACGATGAAAATAGGCCGTCTTATACTCTACATCATCTAACCAAGATGTCGATACTCTCTCACTCTCATTCGCAGGGTCACAAATATGTCTGGCTGACGCATGCATACTTCGTTAGGAGGACGTCGTTTATTTCTGAAGCTCCCGTTGTGATGAGAAGAAAATGGGTGAATTTGAAGCATTATCATCATCATCATCCTCACTATTGCCACTTCGGAACTAAGACCTCTCTTATATCTCTCGGCTCTTTCCAGACGAAAGAGAAAATAGGATACGACACGGATCAGTACTGAGTCACAACCAGTCTTTTTATTGAAAAAAATACAGATCTATACACGTGAGTCATGTTGCACTAAAAAGCCTTCAGCACTTGCAGGCAGCACACAGCACTCAAAAGCTCCAGGCTTTATACTGCACATAACACAGTTGTACATAATGCATGTTTTTATGAATGAAACCAGTTTCGAGTAAGCGCTCGCCCTTGTCGTCTTCTTTGTACCAGCCACAATGAATTGTGTTCCAGCCACAATGTATTGCTATCACCAACCCGCTGAGCCACCAAACCTTTCCTGTGCCAGCTGCGGCCACCTAATCCTCGCAAAGTTCTTAATCTCGTCCGTCCACCTAACTTTCTGCCATCGCCTGCTACGCCGGTTTTCTCTTGGTATCTAGTCCGTTATCCTTAATGACGATCAGTCATCTTGGCCTTCGTATTACATACCCTGCCCAAGTCCATTTCTCTTTCTTTGCTTCGACTAGAACACAGTTAACTCCAGTTTGTTACCGCACTGAATCTGCTTTCTTTTTGTCCGGTACCATTGCACATATCATTTTCCTTTCCTGAGCTCTCTGTGTTGTCCTCAATTTAAGTTGACACCTTTCTGTTGGCTTCCCCGTTTCGGCCCAGAGATGAATACCTGCAAGATACAAAGCTATATCTTTTTTTTGAAGGAAATTTGTAAACTTTCCTTCATGATATACTATATTCTTCCAATTCCAAGTGTTTTACATCCCATTTTTAGCCTTATTACAGTTATTGGCTTCACAATATAATCAATCCACTTTTCTCTCCATCCTAGTCTTGTCCTTCCTTACTGTATGTTTTATCACTTTTCACATTTCGATACCGGGCGGTTTCTCTCTTTGAGCATGCAAGCATGTCAGCAGTAAACATATTCTGCGCAAATATAGCGGCGTTAGTTCAAAACAATTTTGCCAGCTTTGGTTATCCGGTCGACCTACGGTACGTCAAAGGCAAAAGTGGTCATGAGCGACATGACCGGTGGATCGCCCCCTCCCCTTCTTTGCAGTTTCCTCTTCTTCCCCTTCTCAATACTAAACCGTGGCAGACGAAATTTTACCAATGCAGCCCGCGTCGTTACCGCGCTTTCACAAAAATTGCTATTCGAAGTACCTTATCTTTTCTGTAGTGTAAAAGTGGTCGTCAGCATGTTCAAATTGTCATTCTAATATAGTGGTGCCAGAATTAGAGCAAGTGTCTTTTCTTTTCTTCTACATAGCGCGCCTTTCTAGTTTTTAGTAATAATCGCCCACACGTAAGCATACACCTAAACAAAAGAAAAAGACTGAAAGATCTAACTTCTCCTGGGCCGGATACAAAACATGCCACGTCGGCATAGCTCTACCATAAATGCATTGTAGCAACTACATTCGACGAAAATTGCTAATACCGAATGGTTTCCGAGCAATTTATTGAGGTTAGTGGTTTTATTGTTAAAGCACATAACTGTTCACTTCCAATTAAACCAAATGTAGAAATATTGCTTGTCCTATATTGGGCTTTGTATATCTAGCATTTGCTACAAGAAAGGTATATTTCACACGGTAATTTTCTCTTTTGCAGTAACAAATTGGCATTGTCTGAATACAAACTCGTCTACTTTTGATTGAATCACTAGCAATGCTTTGCGCTTGAGGCTCTCTATAAAGGCATAAAACCGCCATTAATCTCCACCAAAAAGAGTCACAAACATGACAGCAGGAACATAAATGCGTTGAAAAGAAGCTAAAACTCTGTATCTAAAAAGGAGAGATATTTGTAACCTTATTGCTGCCGACATGCTACATTGATGACCGGACGAGGAATGGAAAAAGGAAATTCAAGAAATCGCTGAAGCAAAGCCAATGCGAGAAAACAGTATTCTTGGTCATAACTTATTTGTGTTATAATTCCAAGCGGTGATACGTGAGTTTATAATCTATCACGAGTTCATAATCTATCACGGAAAACAGGTTAACCATTCGCTCTGTTGCGCTAGGCAAGGTTGCAATATAAATTGCGTTGGATGTGCCATTCGCTTACATGTGATCGTTTGAATAGAGAAAATTGATTTATCGAGTAAGGAGCCTTATATGCTGCGCATTTGGAACTCAAGCGGTCGTCGCATTTCGCACTACACTATAAAATGGCTGTGATCTTAGTGTTTTTGGAGGGTAATGCATTTGTCCCTGAGCTCACATCATTATTGGGCTAAGGTGACGCTCTTTCTTGGAGACTATATTTATGCCCTTGCACACAGCGTAACTGTTGCGCTTCTAATAGCCTAAACTTGCACTGCCATAAGAAGAGTAACTCTCAGCCAGCTAGGTATAAGATTACATCTTTCTAAGATGGGTAAGAAAATTCGAAATCCATTGCCGAGAAAGAACATTTAAAACTGGACTCAGATTTTTGTTGGCGGCCTTCAACTTTTAATATAATTTCGGCTCCTAAAATGAACAGGTCAAAACTTGATTAGACATTTTAGTTAATATTTCTTTAATCACGGCGCTCTATCACGTGCATAATGTCCGCCTTGCTGTACAACCCACCTGCCCAGACCGCACGGACGTATCTCTAGAAGAGTTTAAAATAACTATCTGTAAACAGTGAAAAAACATCAGGTATATGACGTCTATGACTAACTGAATAAACAGTTAGTAGTAGCGATGGTGAATTTTCCTGTATATTAATGCATCCCCCAACTGGTTTTTGCACTGACTACTTCTCATCATGCCGCCCCAGCCAGCCCGGCAGCATGGTTGTATTTATGATCATACAATGGAATGGTCTCTTGAACTGCAGAAAGATATGAATAGGAAATTGATAGGTGTAGCTGTAAAGAAGAGGAAGAGGTCAAAGTGCGTCACGGATTTTCCATCCCACGCAAAATATTGTAGCGGGAAGACGACGACGAGACTGAGCGAGTAAACGGTTGGACGAAGACGACAACGAAGTTCTGACTGTGTTCTGAGTGCCGCTCGTAGCTGTTCCTTCGCTGGTGAACATAGCTGTAAATAAATTCTTTCCGTCAACATATTTGGTGGCGGTGCGCCTTTCCCCTACGTCTGCCAACGACGGAGCTCCGCAGCGGCCGACAGCTGCCTTCGCTTATCACGACCCAGGACGCCTGCCAGCAAACATCACCATCGGCCATGCCATCACTCGTTCTTTCTGCTCCTCATGACTCTGGGACACTTTCAGGCACCGACAACGTTGACGAGGACGACTGGATCCAGATGTATGCACGCGTGAGTACATACAAACGCTGGGATCCAACCCTTAGGCTCGCCAATGTCATTTTCTACCTAAAAGACACCGCCCGAGTCTGGTACGAGACTCACGAAGATGACTTCACCAGCTGGGACGTCTGCAAGCAGAAACTGCGCGACCTGTTTGGACGACCGCTCGGCCGAACACTCGCCGCTAAGAGGGACCTTGCATCCCGAGATCAAAATGCTACGGAATCCAATGTTGCGTACATTCATGACGTGTTGGCCCTCTGCAACAAAGTTGACAATAACATGCCCGAATCTGACAAAGTGGGCCACGTGTTGTAGGGGATCGCCGACGATGCCTCCAACCTGCTCGTCTACGAGAATTCCACTACAGTCGACGACATTATTAACGAATGTCGCCGCTTCGAGGAAGCTAAAAGCAGGCGTATTAGCCAGCCGTACACACGCCTCCCCAAAACGACTGCCACTTCCTCATGTGAAGACCTGCTGCACCGGCAAACTCCTGCGTCTCCAGAAAATGTGACCCGCATCATTCGACGCGAACTCAAAGCCATGTCCCCTGCCTCCCTGCACTTACGTGATGGTGACAACCACTTGCCCACAATCTCTATGGTACAAGCCGTCGTCCGTCAAGAGCTTGCAAGTCTTGGCCTCCAAGCCGTCAGCCCCGTACGTCCTTCATCCCCACCCGACGTCTCTGCGATTGCTCCTGACGGACCTGCCTACTTCGCTCCACGTCGACGTAACCCTAACGACTGGCGGACACCCGAAGACAGGCCCATTTGTTTCCTCTGCCACAGTATTGGCCGCATCTCTCGTCACTGTCACAATTATTGGTCCCGTCGTAGCGCATACAATCCTCTAAGCTTTCACTGCAACGAAGAACAGCCCAGCCACTTCACGCCACCTCCAGCCCGGCAGAGTGCTACAGTCAACGGCCAGTTTTCCTGCCCCAGCCGCTCCCCGTCCCCTTGCGTCGGCAGTCTCGTTTGCCCCTACGCCGTCGCTCCTCTCCTGGCCCCTACGTACGCTCGCAAGCGGAAAACTAGACACTGCAGTGTCTGGAGGTGATGCTGCAATACAGCCCCAGTCCCAAAATCCTCGCTTAGCCCTCCGCGCAAACCAAAATTTGCTCGCTATTCATGTCGATGGAGTCCCTGTGAGAGCCCTGATAGATACGGGCGCGCACGTGTCCGTCATGAGTTCAACCCTCCGACGCCGCCCCAGAAAAGTACTGACCCCTGCACCCACAGCCGTTCTACGCGTTGCCAACGGCGGAACGCCTCCTGTGGTTGGACTATGCACAGCCCGTGTGACCATTTCCGGCCGCCATACATCCGTTCTATTCTCTGTTCTGGACATGTGCCCTCATGACGTCATTCTTGGCCTCGACTTCCTCTCTGAGCATTCAGCCCACATCAACTGCGCCACCAGTGCTGTCCAGCTTGACCTTCCCCTTTCTACTGAGTCACCGTCCCCAGTTGTACCTCGCCTTTGTGCTGTCGACTTTGTCCGTATAAGGGCTAAAACCGCCAATTACATTTCCTTCTCATCTGTTCCTCCTGTCCCTGATGGTCCCTACGTAGTCACCCCGGACCTTGACGCCGCCCTCTCCCGAAGTATTGCGCTTGCGCACACTGTATCTACAATGTCGGCAACCGAGCGTACCTTCCGGTTCTGAACTTTGGCTCGTCTATCCAACCGCTCCCGAGAGGCATCTCACTCGCCACGCTCTGCCCGGCTGCCGAATGCGTCATATCAGTCGTGGACACCTGCTTATCTTCTACTCATCAAAGCCTGTTGCCTGCGGCCACATCAACCGAGGAACCAACGGAGGACTACGCCGAAATGATCTCCTCTGACCTACCGCCGATGCAAGCTCACGATCTTAGGTGCCTTTTATCATCTTTTTGCGACATCTTCGACTTTGATGGCCGTGTTTTGGCTCGTACCTCTGTAGTGACGCATCGCATAAACACTGGTGATGCCGCTCCTATCCACAGACGTCCGTACCGCGTGTCCAGCGCTGAACGCACCGTCATCAATCAAGAGGTGGACAAGTTGCTCGCAAAAGACATCATCGAGCCCACGTCAAGCTCTTGGGCTTCACCAGTTGTCCTGGTAAAAAAGAAGGACGGCAGCTGGGGCTTCTCCGTTGATTACCAGCACCTAAACCGCATCACAAAAAAAGACGTATATCCTCTCCCGAGGATCGATGATGCATTAGATTGCCTCCACGGTGCCAAATCTCTCTCTTCAATTGATCTTCGATTGGGGTACTGGAAAATTGCTGTTGATGAAAAGGACCGCGAAAAGACCGCCTCGTGACGCCTGATGGCTTACACCAATTGAAAGTCATGCCATTCGGACTCTGCAACGCGCCGGCTACTTTTGAACGAATGATGGACTCCCTTCTTCGCGGCTTTAAGTGGTCGACCTGCCTATGCTACCTTGACGATGTTGGGGTTTTCTCGCCTACTTTTGCCACGCACCACGAACGCCTCTCCAGTATTCTGACAGTGTTCCGTAACGCCGGACTCCAGCTGAACTCATCGAAATGCAAATTCGTCAAGCCGTCAAGGACTTCCCTCTTCCTTGGTCGTCGAAAGATGTCCGCAGCTTAGTCGGCTTGTTCTCATATTTTCGCCGTTTTATCAAAGATTTCGCCGGCATCGCTCGCTCCCTCACCGACCTTATTAAGAATGACAGCCCCTTTAACTGGGGCCCTGCTCAAGAGCACTCATTTTCCTCCCTCTTTCAATTGCTAACCTCTCCGCTCATCTTAGCCCATTTTGACCAGTCGTCTCCCACAGAGGTTCGCACCGACGCCTCCGCATACGGGATCGGTGCCGTGCTAGCCCAACGTCAACAGGGACAAGATCACGTCATCACTTATGCCAGCCGCCTACTTTCCGCCACAGAACAAAATTACTCCATTACTGAGCGCGAGTGTCTCGCCCTTGTCTGGGCTGTAGGTAAATTCCGCCCGTACCTGTTCGGCCGCTCATTCGCTGTTGTCACTGATCACCACGCTCTCTTTTGGCTGTCTTCACCGGTCGCCTTGGTCGCTTTGCTTTGTGCCTCCAAGAATATTCATACTCTGTAGTGTACAAGCCCGGTCGTCGCCACCAGGACGCTGACTGTTTATCCCGGTACTCTGTGGAGCCACCTGACCTAGAAGACGTTGAGACCCTGCCCTGCCTCTTAGCTATCACGGCTCTCACCGATATTGCCAACGAACAGCGCCACGACTCATCTTTACGCCCTATCTTTGATGGCCTCCGCTCTGCAAACTGATCTCCGTCTCTGCAAATTTATGTGCTCCAGAATGGCATTTTATTTCACCGCAATCTATGCTCCGATGGTGCTCGATTGCTGCTCGTCATACCCCAACATCTACGCTCTTCTGTCCTTGAAGAATTGCACGATCTGCCGACAGCCGGCCACCTTGGCGTGTCCCGCACGTACGCTTGAGTGCGGCACCGCTTCTTTTAGCCTGGCCTGTATCGTTCCGTCAAGCGTTCCGTTGCCGCTTGCGACCTGTGCCAACATCGGAAAAGGCCCTCCACTTTACCTGCCGGTCTCCTACAACCGATCGACGTACCTCCGGAACCTTTTCACCGTGTTGGCCTCGACCTTCTTGGCCCTTTTCCCACGTCCCTCACCGGCAACAAGTGGATCGCTGTCGCAACTGATTATACGACTCGGTACGCCATCACGCGTGCTTAGCCTACCAGCTGCGCTACCGATGTCGCAGATTTTCTTCTCCAAAACGTCATTCTTCACCATGGCGCCCCTCGACAACTGCTCACCGACCGTGGTCGTTATTTTCTGTCCCGAGTGTATAATGACATTCTTCTTTCGTGTGCCACGCAGCACCAGCTCGCGACAGCTTACCATCCAGAAACCAACGGGCTAACGGAACGGTTCAACCGCACGCTCAGCGGCATGTTAACAATGTACGTCTCGCCAGACCACCGAGATTGGGGCGCGGCCTTGCCTTACGTGACTTTTGCGTATAACTCTTCACGGCATGACACAACCGGCCATTCCCCTTTCTACCTTTTGTTTGGTCGGCACCCCATCTTGCGTTTGGACACACTCATGCCGTCTTCTTCAGTAGCCACCACTGCTTACGCTCAGGACGCCATCGCCCAGACCTCGCTGGCGCGCCAAGTAGCCCGTAGTCGGCTCCGTGCCTCACAAGCTTCCCAGAAGTCCGCCTACGACCGCCATCACCGGGCGGTCGAATATGAACCCGGATCATTCGTCCTTGTCTGGACGCTGTCACGCAGCGTCGGTCTCTCCGAAAAGCTCCTTTCTCACTACCGGGGCCCTTACCGTGTAGTGCGCCCTGTCACCGACGTGAACTATGAAATTGCACCCCTTGTGTGCTCGCCATTCTCCTCCGGACCCTCCGCCGACGTCGTCCATGTCTGCCCCCTAAAACCTTATCACGACGTTTATACGTCGCCACTCTAACTCCGAGACGGCGTCTCATCAGCCGGGGGTCCTGAAGCGGGAAGACGACGACGAGATTGAGCGAGTGAACGGGTGGACGAAGACGAAGACAACAACGAAGTTCTGACTAAATTAAGCCTGTTATACGTCAGTGGTGCAGGCAGGAGCTTATTGGTTTACATTCTTTTTATGGCAGCTCCACCATACTATATGTGTTCTGAGTGCCGCTCGTAGCTGTTCCTTCGCTGGTGTACATAGCTGTAAATATATTCTTTCCCAAAACAATATATGTCCGCAAATATGCTAAATGGCTTTCTTGCTGCGCACCTAGAGAACTTTTCTCATCATACTCCTCTCTCCACTGATGCGCCAGGTAGCTGTAAGAAGGCGGTGATTCGGACATATTCGCAGGATCTGGCTTAGAGTATTCCGTTCGTTCTATTCTGTTACAGTGAGCACGCATGCTCCTCGGGCTTTATAGTTCCAGATTTATGTTCGACAACTCTAATAAGGCAAGAACTGTTCCTCCTTAGATTGCGGCGAAAATATCTTCAAGCAGCAGAAGCCATAGTGATCTATAATTAGCTGCCGACTGCCACTTGGTAATCCCCCCAAACTCTTACACTGTTCAATTTTGAAGCGAAAGCGTCACTGGGCTAGCTGCGGCCCGTTTCGCGCGCGCTGCAGTTTGATCTTCAGCCGACCTTCAGCCCAGACACTGGCGTTCCGCCTCTGCGCCATCGCCAAGCGCGGTTCGGCTGTCCACCGATGTATGAGACAGTTACTGCGCCATTTCCTATCCTGAAAAGCGGTTGTCAAACCCAATCTTCAACAGGGGGCGCATATCCGTGTCAATCCACCAATTCCTTCCCCAACAAGTCCTACACCTTACTTGATTTATCTGCTCACGCAGGATCACATATACCAGAATACCCTACCGCGCAACATGCGCGCTAGCCTCCATCAGGGTAAACGGCATGCTCGAGTAAGCTATTGTACCAAACATTGGCTGTGGTTTAGCTCTGGTTAATCCTAGTTGAATTGCGAAGGCGTTTCCTCGGTAGCTCCTCTACGCAGCGTCTCATTCTGACACTCTCGGGAACTCCAACTGGTCTCTTCCACAGTTGAAGAGTCACTCCGGGACGTGGCACTACTTCTTCAAGGCGCATCTTCGTTACCACGCTTCTGGAGTCGTGCGGCGCGTTCTTCTGGCGTTTCTTGAGCGCGTTGTCTCTTCCTCGCTTAGTTCTGTCGTTGTTGCGTCTCTTTCGCGCTCTTCATAACGACTACAATACACTGAGGCCAAGAGAGCCAAGAGCATATATATATATATATATATATATATATATATATATATATATATATATATATATATATATATATATATATATATATATATATATATATATATATATATATATATTAAGGAAGCCAACAGTCACGGAAACCAAGGGGCATAGGGGAATGTTTCTAATCTTTTTTTTATTTATAGTGCCAATCAATCGGTTTAAACAAAAATTACTTATAAAGCAGCAGAAAAAACAACCATGACGCAGGTGGGATCCGAACCCATGACCTCCGAATATCGCGTCCGGTGCTCTTACCAACTGAGCTACGGCGACGGCTGTCCAATCTGCTGCTTTCGTGGGTATTTATGTTTACTGCGTTAAGCGAACCTTGAGAGTGTTCACCAGCGCCACCCTCGACCATAGCGGTGGACGTAGCACCTCCTGTTATACCGCGAGTGTGACGTAGAACGTCACCTAACGGCGAGGGCGGAAACTGTGCAAGAGCCCTCTTATGCTACCTATGGCAACAAGACTGCCAGAACCGAGACCCCCGTTAAGCTATTAGCAGACATTGGAGCGGGGCTGCGGCGTTTCTAGGCAACGGCGGCTCAATGTCGTTCGTCGGCCACAGTGTACCGCATACTGATGAAGTGTACGAAGAGCAGAAATGGTTCGCTGGCTGGTATAGTAAAACTTTCGCTTTAAAAAATACAACCGTTGCCATATCCCATATGCCGACGCGGCAGAAAAGTGTAAGGTAGGATTTTGCACGGCAGTCGCCACGTTGTAGCCAACATAATGTGTGCGCGTGTGGTTTTATTGCTCCATCATGAACTAATGGCGCGCACAACCTGGACACATTTCTTATTGTGTAAATTGTTTGTTCATATTTCCTCCCCTCCTATCCTATCTTCCTGTCCCCTCGCCTATTTCATTTCATTTCTCCATTCCACCTGCTATCCTTTATTCCGCTGCCCCAGCTCAGGTGCTTCAGTATCAATGGCAGATGCTAGGGCTAGCAAAAATCTTTTCCTTCCTTTTTATTATTATTTTAATAAAACCACTTACACAGACACGGCAGTCGCAGCCTGCCGTGTCTGCGGATCAGTGTTTGACGGCTCAGTGGGGGTAGCCGTCACTATTCAAACTGATTCGCCTGCAGAGGCGGAAGAAGCCGCCATCGCACTTGCGCTGGCCCACTCCATTATTGACAAAAACAACCGAAATTTACACAGATTCCCAGTCCGCATAATGCCACTGCCTAAAGGGCATGTCGATTCCGGCCACACACAGTATTCTTGCCTCACAAAGTATTCTTGCTCTCGACCGAACGGTTACTCTGTCGTGGATTCATAAAAATGCCTCGATCCCTGGTAATGAGCGCGTTCATGCGCTGGCCCGAGAACTCTCCTCCTGGACACCGCCGGACGATCAGGCACCCAATACCGCGCAAGAGGCCACATCGGTCTTTTAAAGCGAAAGCTTTACTGGCCGCGAACATGCGATTTCGGCGTGGTGGTGCTCCGGGGAGGCACATGACGTCGCAACACGAGCCTCGCCGCGGAGTCGAACCGGTCTGGCCGGCAACGCGGCGGCTGGCGCACTCGGCGTGAAAAAGAGACGTGCTCCAAGACTCTGCCAGTGCGGTCAGTGCACCGAAGGCGCCGAAAGCGTCGGCAGTCAAGCGCAGTTGGAGTATAGAGGGTATCCCTTTTGCCGAGGGTGGTGGGAAAAAATTTATTGCCAGATGCAGAGGGGCGCAAACCCCCTAACATGGCACGAGGCAACACTTAAGGGGCTGCCCTTACAGGGCAAAATTACCGCCCTTGGAGGGCTATCCGCTTCAGGGCGTCGGTAATTATCCGGCGCTGGTCAACAGCAGTGGAGCTGGCCAGGAGAGTCTCCCAGTATGACTCCGCCGTGATTGGGGACGGAGGATGTGGGAAGGTAGGACATGTCAGGAGGACGTGAAGGAAGTCTCCCGGTTTCACGCAGAGCTTACAAGAAAGGAATTGATCGGGGTAGCCGGCATGAAGGAGAAAAGGGTAGTGAGCAGTTCGTGGCTGGATTCGGCGCCAGTGGGAGGCCTGAGTTAATGTTAGGGAGGGAGCCGGCGGTACGTGAACGCGCAGGATATCTCAGTAGTAGGTGAGAATATCTTTCAACGTAAGCAGACGCTCCAGGGATGGTAGATGAGGTCCAACTCCGGACCGGAAAGTGAAACCTCGGGTGAGGAATTGGACCTCGTTTCCCGGGAGGCCAGCGTGTGCGGGTGCCCAGATAAGGGTTTCGGGGTGGGTGGGGTGCAAGAAGCGTAGAAGCCGAGCCGCGGTGCGGGATATCAGGCCTTTGGTGAATTAGGATAGAGCGGATTTTGAGTCCAAGAAAATTTTGGTGGCAGAGGTGGAGATGAGAGCAAGTGCAATGGGTGCTTCCTCTGCAAATTCCAATGAGTCTCTGGTGACGGATCCTGATTCGATTAGTCGGGCCTGATTATTAGCTACGGCGAGAACCATGCGGGAGCCCGATGAGTAAACTGCCGCGTCTACGTAGGCTATCTCGGAACTGTTGCCGTAGGGCTTGTGCAGGGCTTTGGCGCGGGCTGCCCTGCGTTCTCCATCGTGCTCGGGGTGCATGTTCTTAGGGATTGGGAGGATGATGAGATGGGAGCGTAGGTCTAGTGGGAGGAGCCCTCTTGGCCAGATGGGTGATCGGGGTAAATCCTAGCTGACAGAGTAGAGTGCAGCCTGCCGCGGTACTTGACAGGCAAGTCAGCTGTGCTGTTAGGGTGGCTTCTGCCAGCTCCTCAAACGTGTTGTGGGTACTGAGGTTGAGAAGCCGGGTAGTAGAGATGCTTGGTGTAGGCGGAGGGTGACCTTCGTGCAGCTTCTGAGTTGCGTTGATGCGGTCGCGCCCCTTCTGCTTTAAATGGAGATAGTGGAATGAGTGCGCTGTGCGGCTCATGATGTAGGTTTGGGTGAGGCGGATAGTGTTCCGCTATCGCAGACCTGCTCGACGGTTCGCCACGCGCCGAATGAGACGGGTGGCTTGCTGGGCTTGGGTCTGGAGAGTTTGGCCGGCATTGCCATGCGCGCGGTGGGAGTGAGAGTTGAGTTGAGTGGTTGTAAACTACCGGTGGGATTAGCCTTGCAGTTGCTGCCGGCAATTGCTCCACCGTAGCGACACTTAAATGGAAATCACAGAAACGCTGTCCGCAAAAACCCAAATAGACACTCCTGAGGTCACCATGTGGAGGCCAAATCCGTGTCCTGCAGGTAAAGTAGAAGAAGGCGAGAAACATCCCTTCTACTCGACTGGCTCCCGTGCGGGAAAACAATGTCCTAGAGAACTGTGAGGAACTCCTGCCTTCTTGAGGGATCCGAATAACACAGCCCGTTCCGCGTTGTATAAAGTACAGCACAAGAGGTGATGTTCTATGTCACCACACACACCACACGTTGAACACAATGGTGACAACGCTAGGCCAGTCTTATACATACACGCCGGCGTACGAGCAGAATCTGTGCGAACGCGGTGCAGCAAAGTGGCTTGGTACCTTTTGAGACCCTTGGTCACACATGGCTGATGAGGAGAGCTCCACAAAGAACTAAAGTGGCACAACACCACATCTCTGAACATTTGCTTGAATTCATGAGGGACTCCATGTACTGGAATCCCGGAGAGAGCTGTATGGGCGAGGTTGTCTGCTATCTCGTTGCCTAAGACACCTATGTGCGAGGGCACCCATTGAAAGCGTCTAGAGAAGCCTTTGCTATGTAGATTCTGCACCAAACGTAGGGATCTAAGAATCAAGGCATCAGTGGGGAACCGTACTCTAACCTTTGAAGGGCAGATTTTGAATCCGTAATTATGACAGTAGGTTGAGGCGTACAACACCGTAGCTTCTTTAGAGCTGCCTCAATGGCACCGCTTTCGGCCATTGTGGAGGACACGACTTTAGTAAAACGAACAGACCAATCATACTTCAAAGACGGAATATGAAAAGCAGCTGCACTAGATCCTCTGACCTTGTCCACAGAGCCCTCTATAAAAATTTGAAGATGACTGGCATATTCGGTCTCAAGATGTTCCAGTACGAGCGAACGCATTGCCGCTAAAGGAGAATTCCGCTTAGCGCGAACGTGGGGAATTGTCAAGGAACAATCGAGGCTTGGAAAGGACCAAGGTGGCTTCAACGTCTTAGGTCGATCTCGAAGGTCGAGACCCAGAGAACGAAGAGTATTTAAAGCCAAGTACGCCCGGGACTCAGATCTCTTTCGAAGGCGCTGTAGAAGCGCTCTCCCGGCAACAGTCTCTCTGAGGCGGCCAATTTGCAGCAAACGTCTTTGTGAAGCGGCTAGCCGAAGAGGTTTCGATTGAGACTCATACAGTACTGCATTGTTTGGAACAGCCTGCGGAACGCCGAGAGCCCTTAGTCCCATTCTGTGCAAAACCTCGAGGCGTTCCAGCTGCGATACCGAGGGGGAAATTAAAGGGAGCTGGTACATTATGCGACTTGTCACCAGGGCACCGTGAAGCCTGATCATTGAAGCAGGATGGTTTCCCCATTGCTCACTAGCAACTCTACGAAGCACATTGAGACGCGAAGATAGTGAAGCCACAATCGAGTCCACAGCTCTTCGCCACTGTAGACGTGAGTCAATAGTGACACCCAAAAAACGTATGTGGTTAACCTGACGAAGGCAAGACTGATCAAGGTCTATGCTCAGCCCCGCATAGCGTCGTCCCCTACCTGAAAACAGGACGAAGCCAGATTTTTCCGCCGAGAGAGTCAACCCAACACCTTGAAGGTAACTTTCAACTGAAAGCACGGCCTGTCGCGCTAATAGAGCTAAGCGTTTGTGTTGATATCCGGTTAACCAAAGACAAATGTCGTCTGCATACATCGACATATGGACATGCCTACAATGTTTTTGCACTTTTGCGGGAAGACCAGCCATGACCACATTAAAGAGCGTTGGGGACAGGACACTACCGTGGGGTACCCCTCGCGATACCGCCCTATCGGAACTCATTGTACTGCCTAACCGCACTCGAAATTTACGATCACTGCGAAATGAGTGAAAAAATTGCAGAAGATAGCCCTGTACGCCTATGACCTGCAGACTTTTCAGTATTGAGCTCTGGAGGACGCTATCATAAGCCTTTGATACGTCTAGGAAAATAGCTAGTGTTGAAAGTGCAAAAGCACTCTGATGTTCAATGTGGCTTATCAAGTCCAGGACGCTATCTTGCGCGCTAAACATGTGCGGAATCCAGTCATGCGTGTTGGTAGTGCCCTTCTATCCTCAAGCCAGCAAGACAAACGCTTACTTGCCATCTTCTCCATGAGCTTAGCCACACACGACGTCAGCGATACAGGACGATACGAGGCCGCGTCTGTCATCTCTTTCCTGGCTTTCAGCAGTGGGACTACACAAGCCACCTTCCATGAAGGGGGAACGTCACCAGACTCCCACACTCGATTGAGATAGGTTAGGAGCATCTTGCGGTGTTCCAGAGGCAGGTTCTGTAACATTTGATTTTTAATGCCGTCAGGACCTGGTGCACATCGACGCCGCAGGCTGAGGAGAGCTGTCTGTAGTTCTCGTAGTGTGAACGGGGCGTCCATAACAGACCGAGACGTAGCAGGCAGAGCGCAGGGATGTATGCCTGGTCTGAAATTTACAAATGCATCCGCAAATTCCTCTGCCAAGGACACGAGATGTTTCTGCGTGCGCAATGCAAGCGCCTCGAAAGGTTTACTCGGACTAGAGCCACCAGCAAGACTGCCAACGACACGCCAAATTCTCGTTATCGGTGAGAAAACAGTCAAACTAGCGCAAAAGGATGCCCACTGAGACCTACAGAGCTTGTTCGCATGACGTCTAATGGCAGAGTTGAGCCTGTTGAAAGTTGTCTTCAAGGCGCTGTCGTCCTTCTTCAGCAACAGTTGTCGCTCCGCCCTTCTGCGCGCTGCGCAGAGGTTCCTGAGTTTTAAATCCGGAGTCGGAAAATGATCAGGTAGCTTAAGCGCCGTGGTAGCAGCCATCTCAGCATAAATCATTTTGTCTGTCACATCACCGGAAACACAGGCTAAGTGCTCCCTGTATTTGTCCCAATTAAAAACATGGAAAATTTTAGAACCACGCAGATAGAAGTCGGAGTAAACACAAATATCGGGTAGTGATCACTTCCCATTCGGTCAGCTCTAGTTGACCACTGCACACGGACGTCAGGTGAATGTAAGGTTAGGTCTATAGATGTGGGTGAGGTAGGAGGCCGAAAGAAAGTGGGACTTCCGTCATTGGCCACGCACAGGTCCAAACTGTCGATGACTTCTACAAGTTGGCGTCCGCGAGGATCTGTGTTCCTGTCACCCCAGGCAGGGCGGTAGGCGTTGAAGTCACCGCAGATGATTCTGGGTGCTGGGCAGCGGTCACAAAGTTGCTGGAGGAACAAAGCCATATCGACCTTCTTCCGCGGGGACACGTATACTGATGCAATGGACAGAGTTCGGAAGGCGAGCCGAATCCTTACAGCCACTACCTCAATACTGTCGGTGCAAACATCAGTGACGTTCAAAGCCGCATAAGGAATCTCCCTTCGTATGTAAAAGGCGGCACTTCCTGCGGGAAAAGACTTTATGCTGCAATTCTTGTGGACGACGTATCCCGGCAAAGACCTCCCGCTTGGCAAGCCAGCCTCCGGGAGGGCCAGTACTGGAACACAGGTCTCTTTCAAGAACAATTTTAGTGCTGCTAATCGACTTATAATCCCAGCGCAGTTCCATTGCATGATAAACGGCACTTTTCTAGGGTTTTTAGTTGCCACAGGTTGAAGAAAACTAGCCATCTAGGAGTTGAAATTCTCTGCGAAGGCGGTGATCAAGGTCTCAATGGAAAGCACCAGCTGTATAAAGTTCTTCAAAGTACCAGGCTGCATCGCTTGGCTATATGAACGCAGGACATCAAACAAAACGCTTTAAGGTCGGAGAGATTCCGGCTTTTGAGCTCCTTATTAGCTGCACGCACTGGCGCACCACTTCGACAAAAGACGGGGACTGGGACCCACTCTTCCATGGCCACGGTAGCTGGTGTCTGCATCTCTTTTAAGGCAAGGGGATGTCCTCCGTGTTGTCGAGTCTTGCTGTGATCTGGTCGCTGAGGAACAGGGACACTTTTGGCAGAAGCAGACCGAACAGCCAGCTCACCCTCGGAGGCCGTTGCCGGCTTGCTCGGATCAGGTCGTGCAGCGACGTCACTTCCTACCACGTCCCGAGCTTCCGACTCGAGCGCAGGGAACTCTTCACTTCCATGTATCGGCTTCTCAGTAGGTTGTGGTTTGGGGCCACTAATGAAGGACTTGCGACGGTGTAAGGCGCTTACACGGAATGTGCAGCCACTGAAACTCGCTGGATGGTCACCTCCACAATTAGCGCAAGCAAAATCTGCCTTGCACTCTTTGTAATCATGGCCACCACCACACCGCTTGCAACGTTGATCTTTGTTGCAAACTCCCGCTACATGTCCAAAGCGTTGGCACCTGAAGCACCGGGGAGGAGTTTCAACGAACTCGTGGACTGCATGTTAGGTGAAACCAAGGTCAATTATTCCAGGGCGCTCGGTGTTGGGAGCAAACGTTAGCACAATAGAGTTTGTAGGCTTCGCTGCCCATTGTTGTTCTGCAGGCTCCACCCGGCGCATTAACTCCCACCGCAAGGAGTTCTGCACGTGCGCGGTGGGAGTGAAGGACAAGGCCCAGGATGCGAATCTTGGAGACCCGGGAAATGGGGTGGTTTCCTAGAGTGAGTGAGATGGGAGGGTTGGTGGGGGCGTGTGGCCTGGGGCGGTAGAATAAGAATTCTGATTTAGAAGGGGAGCAGGCTAGGCCGCGCGCGCGAGCGTATGAGTCGATGATGTTGAGGGCCGTCTGTAGGTTGTGTTTCATGTCGGCATCACTGCCTTAATTAGCTCAGACAGTGACGTCATCAGCATAGAGGCTGAAATGTATGTCGGGTATTTGGGCCAGTTGGTGGGGGAGTTGAAGGAGGGCTATAATAACGAATATAGGAGACACTACAGCACCCTGGGGAGTTCCCCGAACTCCCAGTGAGACACCGAACAACCGGTGGTCGCCCATGGTGAGTTTGGCTGCTCGAGGAGGATCGCGGACGTTATTGTACATCCGCACGCCTACGCCGAGGGCGTAGAGGCCTTCTAGGATGGCTGCGTGGGTAACGTTTTGAAAGCTTTTGTCAGGTCGACGTCGAGGGAGTAGCAGATATGGTGCTTGAGTTGTAGAAAGATGTCCTGGGTGGATAAGCCCGGGCGGAAACCAAACATGCACGAAGGCATAAGGTTGTTCTCCAAATAGCGGCTGAGCCGGGTCTGAAGAGCCAGCTCCATGAGCTTGCCCACACACGATGTGAGATGGGCCGGAGGTTATCGGGGAGAAGACGTTTGCCGGCTTTGGAAACAAATACTATTTTGGCGTCTTTCCTCTAAGGTGTGAGGGCGTCGCGCAGCCAGCATTCGTTGAAGTAGTAGGTTAGGGCTTTGACGGAGGGGGAATCGAGGTTGCGGAGTGCCTGGTTGTGCACTCCATCGGGGCCAGGAGCCAAGGACGCGTTGAGGCGCAGAAGTTCTGCCCTCACTTCCGCCTCGGTGATCGGTGTGTCAAGAAGGTCGTTGGGACAGCCTGTGTAGTCCGCGCGTTCTGCAGAGGGATATGCGGGGAAGTGGGGAACATGAAGCTCCTCGAGGAGTTCTGAGGGGACAATACCATTTGTTGGGCGAGTTGGTGCTCAAGATAATTCATAACAGCGCGACAGACGGGACAGGGAAGAAAGGACACAACACAGAGCTCTGACTCACAACTAAAACGTTTACTGGTCGCCAGCCAGTATAAATACTACCCTGGTGGCCGGGAAGGAAACAAGAACGCTTGACTTGCGTCAAATTCAATATCGCCAGTACATCAGGCACGTGTCAACAGGCAAGAGTCATACGTGGGAAATATCACCGACAGCATTGAAAAAATTTGCATTCACAAGTTAGCATCCACAATCAAGGTAACGGTTTTCCTTATCGGACAGTGCTACAAAGGAAGTACTGACACATCGGTCAGAGGTCCTGGCTATCAGGTGGGCTTCTATTATTTCTCTAGCTAGCGAGTCGCGGTTCTTTGCTATCACAGAGCATTTATTGCAGAGTGGAGTACAGACTTTTGAGTCGTCATCGTCTTCTTCGTCTTCGTCTTCGTCATCTCTGCAGTGTCTGCAATGTTTTGCTACGTGGCCTGTGGTGGCGACACGAGAGACATTGTATTCGTGCTCCTTCAAAACTGAACAAAACGCTCGGATTTGAAACGATAGGTGAAGCGAGACAAGAGAAAAAGAAAAGGATTGCCATGGTACCATATCTGCAGCAAGTCTCGCACAACTTTAAAAGAATTGGGAAACATGCTGACGTTGAAGTGGTCTTTTCGGCGCCTAAGCGACTGTCTAGCCTGGTCAGAAAAGTAAATGCAGTGGAAAGAAAACCAAGCAGCTGCTTGATAAGGCACGCCAAACAATTCGTGCCTTGTCAGGAAGAAGTTGTTTATTCTCTGCCTTTGTCATGTGGCAAGTGTTACATCGGCCAAACTGGCCGATGTGTTAACGAAAGATTGAAGGAGCACGAATACAATGTCTCTCGAGTCGCCACCACAGGCCACGTAGCAAAACATTGCAGACACTGCAAAGATGACGAAGACGAGGAAGACGATGACGACTCAAAAGCCTGTACTCCACTCTACAATAAATGCTCTGTGATAGCAAAGAACCGCGACTCGCTAGCTAGAGAAATAATAGAAGCCCACCTGATAGCCAGGACCTCTGACCAATGTGTCAGTACTCCCTCTGTAGCGCTGTCAGATAAGGAAAGCCGTTAGCTTGATTGTGAATGCTAACTTGTGAATGCAAATTTTGTGCCTGCTGTAGCGGTGATATTTCCCACGCATGACTCTTACCTGTTGACATGTGCCTGATCTACTCGCGATTTTGAATTTACCGCAAGTCAAGCGTGCTTGTTTTCTTCCCGGCCACCAGGGCAGTATTTATACTGGCTGGCGGCCAATAAGCGTTTTAGTTGTGAGTCAGCGCTCTCTGTTGTGTCCTCTCTTCCCTGTCCCGTCTGTCGCGCTGTTATGAATTTTCCTGAGGAGAGGCCTCGGATGTGTGTATGAGCTTTATGGGGTAGTGTTTCTGGTATGTCTTGGACCGAGCCGAATCAATGAGATGGCTGAACAGGTTTCAGGTCTGGGTTAGGCTCATGTTGCCGTTCAGTCTGTTACAGAGGCATGCCCAATTTTGGTGAAACAGAGCTGCAGCATGCATCTCAATCTCCTAGTTGATCCGGGCCAGCCGATGTCTGAGTGTTCTATTCCAGCGCTGACGCCGCCACCTGCGTTAGAGACCCGCCGTGGCCTCCCTTAGGTGCAGGAGATGTAAATCCAACGAGTCTGCAGGGCAGTTCTCTGGGAGTGGGCGACTCACGGCGCGCACGTCACGCTGGAGTTGGTTGCACCAAGTAGCTATGTTTGAGACGATGTGTACAGTGCGGGCTGCTCGGGAGGTGCGGAACGAGTCCCACTTCGTGATTCTAGGATCACGCGAGGGTCTACGTGTTAGGCCTGCTTGTAGGAGAATCTAGGTAATGAAGAAATTACTACCCAAATTCTCCTGTCTGTTACACCATGCAGCATGAGGGAGGCGGTAGATGAAGGTGGGGTCAGGAGTAGTGTCTGCGCAGACGCTGTTCCCGGTGCGAGTAGGGGTGGTGGGGTTTGTGAGAAGGCAGAGGCAGGCCTGATGAGCTGCGAGCCAAACCCTGCGCCCCTTGGTGGTGTGGGCTGTGTAGCCCAGGCTGTGCGCGGGGTGTAGAAGTCCCCTACAATCAGGAGGGACATTTGTGTGCGGCTCTCTTGGCAAGAGTGAATAGTCGGTGGAATTCGTGCCGCAGGCACTTCGGGTGGCTGTATACGCTGAGGATGAATAGACTAGTATCCCGAGTGCGCTGCGGCACGAGTTCGATGAGGAGATGATCTATTTCGGGGACGTCTAAAGTGGGATATATTAGTGAGCGCACGGTGTACCAGAACTCGAGGGGGTGTAGTAGAAAAGGGGACTATGGACAAGTAGCTGGGTAGGGTGAGGGGATTGGAGGGCTCTTGCTGAGCGAGCGCGTCGGGGCCGTCTGCCCGAGCTAGAAACAAGTGAAGCAGCCCCGCTTGGAGCCAAAGCCTCGACGGTTCCACTGACAGATGGTGAGGCTAGTGCGTGGTCTCGCCATCACTTAAGCTGCCGTTTGCCGTGGAGGAGTTGGAGACGGTGTAGAGCCGGGCTTTCTTTTTAGGCCACACGGCAGCACAGGCTGTCGCGTGGCGATCCTCTTGCTCCTTAAATCGCTCGTCAATCTGGCGAACGAATTCGTCTAGACGATGAGTGAAGTTGGCGAATTGATTTGTGAAGGCCTGGATGGCCGTCTACAACGCGGCATCAATTTTGGTCTCCATGAGTTGCTAGAAATTGGGAAGCAGGGCTGGCGTTCCCTCCGTCGAGGTTGGTGTGGCCCGCTTCTTGCGGCCCGCTTCTTAGCTGGCGGTTTGCGAGTAGAGAGAGGTGGCGGTGGAAGATTGGGGGTAGGAGCGGCCGTGGCCGCTGGTGCCAGGGTAGGGGTTTGGGCCTGGTGGTGTGCATGCAGATGTGCCTGGAGGCGGAGGTTGGTGGTTTGGAGGGAGGCGAGCTGCTCGCGGACACGCAGCAGCTCTTCTTACGCCTGCCCAACTCACCTCACTGGTGCAGCGGCCGGGTGCTTGGGCAGCTGGTCTGGGTGGGACTGGAGGTGGTGGTGGCTTGGTTCTAGTCTAGGAGCGGGACCGGGCTGTGGGCTTGTTAAGGGCGGACGGCTGTTTTGGTGCGGCAGGCTGCAGCACCTGAAAGGACTGCGATGTGAACTGTGGAGCACGGGGCTTGCGGGTCGTGCAGCGGCTGCGGTGCTGGAGTGGAGCCTGACTGGTGGGAGTCTGGCTGGCGTTTGCCTCGGCGGCTCGCTTGGTATCCCGGTACCTCTTTTTGACGAGGTATGGGGTGCGGAAGTGTGCCTTGCATGTTCTGTCCGCCGTCAGGTGTGCTTTACCGCAGACCTTGCATTGCGGCGTGCAGGAGTGGTCTTCAGGGGACTCGACTTGGTCGCAGCCGGGACCGCGGCATTGCTTGGGAGCCGGGCACACATGCGCACGGTGGCCGAGTGCACCAGTTGCAGCAGTGCTCGATCTTCGTTTTGAAGAGGTAGCACCTATAGGGTACAGAGAAGTAGTAGATGTGCTTGGACACCCAGCCTTGTTCGAAGAGGATGATGATGGACTCTGTTGAACCCATGCGTCGAAAGTCGAGGATGGGACGGTGCCGCTCGGGACTGAGACGGTCCTTGATGTCTTCGTATGAGTGGTCGAGAGGCGTCCCCGTGGACCACGCTTGGTAGGAGTATATGTCGTAGGCGGTGCCTTCGATCAGTATGGAGTTGATGTCGAGGTAGTAGAGTTTATGCTGCGGGCCGGGAGTGTTGATGAGGATGAGATGTTGGAGGGTGTTTATGATGACTGTGTCGGGCTTGATTGACCTCTTCAAGTCCGAGGCGGGCTGCTTGCAGAATGGCATCGCGAAGCACACCGCCGTTCACGATTGGAAGGTTGAGGCCACCACGGGGACGGAGGATGATCTTATGGTCGTCAATGGGGAGCTTAGAGTGGGGTAAGGATGACAGTTCGGGCGGCCGGGGCCGGCGCCCGGCCGGGGCTTGAGGCAGATTCGGAGTGACGGTGGGAAGGGATTTAAGATTGGAGCTTCGCTTGTCGTTTACTGATTACCAGTCGTTAATAGAGGTAAGTTTTGAGGGAGATACGTCTTCTCTTTCTACTACAATGGGTTCCATGCCGCCGTCGAGGCGCCGACCCACGGGTGGTCCGAGCGCAAAGCTGCGTCGTTAGCGGCGCGAAGCTGCTTCTGTAGCTGCGTTCAGTATAGGCCGCTCCTGCGCCGCGAAGCTTAGCCTCAGCGCAGCGGGGTGATGAAAAGATGTGGACTTGCCTCTTGATGGGGTGGTCCAAATCGGGAAACGTTGGTATTGGAAGGTTCCTGACGAAAAGCGGAGGCTGATGAAACTAGTTTCAGACGGCTGGGATGGGTAAATCGGGTCGTAAAGGACAAAGTTTGCGGAGCGCATGTGAGGCGCGTCCGCTCACATGGCCTCCTAACGCCGTTCCTTGGCCGACGTGACGTCGCCGGGCAGCGCGCGCGCGCGCGTTTGGCCGGAGTATAAACGCACCTTAACAGAGCTTGCGCTTAACCGCTAACGAACGTATGCGGTGGCGGCATCTATGGCAGTCACTGAAACCCCCCGCACACTTACTGCTTAAAAAGTAAAACCTGTGCCTTTGGCGTTTGAGGCGGAGACGCTACCACTCCGCCACAACGGCTCAAGCTTTTACCAAGAATAAAGGCCAGCTTCTTTAGCTCGACCCCAAACGCGCTGACAGTTTCCTCTCGATGCTGGTTCCGCCGTTAGAACTTGCATCATGACAGAACGAACGAAGACTTCGCGATCGGAGGGTCTTAGCAGGTTGCTTCCTTTGATTTCTTTGGAAACAGAAAATTCTGAAGCTTAATGAACGCGGCCTCTCCGGACAACGGTTATAAACACCTGATCCTTGGAGTTCTCGTCAATCTTGTCTGAACTGACGAAAGCTTCAAAACGTTCTTCATAAACCTCCAAGTTGCGTTCTCCGGAGAAAACTCCCGGAGATGTCCCCAAAGTGAACGGCTCTCAAACGTAGGCTTTGCCCACTAGTCGTTGTTTCGAGTGGCTCCTGAATCTTCCCGTGAGCTCCTACCTATTCCCAAGTCATTACGCTGTCTTAAGCGTCGTTTGGGCTTTTGAGTAGACTGCGTTTCGGGCCGCCATCCCATCCTCGTCGCCACACTGTTGCATTTGGTGCGGACGTCCGAGCACACAGCAAATGGCAGCAGACACGCGCACTTTAATGACGCTCAAGGAATGATTACAACCACGGGTCCTGAAATGCGTTCTGGAAGGCCTTTAATAGAACCGCCGCGGTGGCTCAGTGGTTAGGGCGCTCGGCTACTGATCCGGAGCACCCGGGTTCGAACCCAACCGTGGCGGCAGCGTTTCAATGGAGGCGAAACGCAAAGACACCCGTGTGCTGTATGATATCAGAGCATGATAAAGATCCCGACGCGGTCATATTTTTCTGGAGCCCTTCACTACGACACCTCTTTCTTCCTTGCCACTCTCCTTTATTCCTTCCCTTATGGCGCGGTTCAGGTGTCAGCCGAAATGTGAGACCAATACTGCGCCATTTCGCTTCCCAAAAACCGATTTCTTTAATAGGCATCGCAGGCGGAGAAGAAACGCCTCCTCAAATGCCACCAACAACGCGGCATCACCCGTGAGCGTTGCACTTGAAGTTCACCGGCGCTGCATGGTACGCCCATCAGTGTTGTGCCGAACGCAGCCACGAACGGCTTGCGTCAAAGCAATATTCTTCGAATTTGTGCAACTTTGTTGTCGACTACAGTTCTCACAGACAAATTTCTGATGTGTTTGGACATATTCCAACATTTCTTCTCTCTCCATAGATACCCGTCATGCCCAACTTCCTTCCCCCCGTCTTTTCCTCATTGCAGAATAGCAAGCCCGAGGATTGCCAGTAAGGCCAACTTGTCTGCCTTTCAGTGCAAATCAACCTGTCTCTCTTACATTTTAGTGCATTATATTGGCACTGGAAGCCTGATTCTGCACTCCTGTTCTCTGGCAAAACCCTTTTCGTGTTCACATGAGATATGTACGAGATTTGGCAAATATCTTGAATTACGGTCGCTTCAAACTAGCAAAGGTTTACGTGCCGTTACAAAGCTCTAACTAAAAGGCACAGCGCAGAGTGCCCTCTGTTTATGCGTCCGGTGGCCGCTAATGCACCACTGTCCACTAGGGATACAATGGGGTCGTGATATGTAATGGACTTCTCTTGTGATGATAGACGGCGGAAGATCATTCGACTTTGTTTCCTTCGCTGTGAGACAACAAGTACACCTTCGCTTTGAGCACAACAAGGCTGCTCCGTGATCCCATAAGACTTCACGAGTCTTTGCGCCAGCCTTTTGTGATTCTGCCGTAATCAGATCGCTATATTAAGCGAGAAACACGAGTGCTCGCGACTTCCTAAGCTCTCGGAAAATATCCCGGCTTTTTCCATCGGTAGCTGAGGTAACAGGATGGTGGCAGTAGCGACCGGTCTTCATATGCATTGCTAACGATGCTGCGACCGCTGGGATAGGCGAGGTGACGGTACGCTAGAAGGCTGTTGATCTGGGATAAACTCATTTCTGGTTGGCACCAGATGTGAGGGAAGCTGCAGCACTTATGCAGTTGGATTTCTGCTTGGTTCGATTGTTCGAGCCGAGTTCTCGGCGCTTAGACGATTGCCGTCGTTTCTGTTTTATTACTTCTTACGCACATAGCCGCTCTAATAGTTCCTCTTCGCCGAAAGCCATAGCGATAAGAGCAATTTTCTCAACTAACGAAACAGAGGAATAATTAAACGGCGAGCAGTGAAATAAAGGTCAACGTGCTCACAACATCTAAAAAAACAAACCATCGAGGAAACATTCTAGAATCGCAGAATTTCATCTCCGGTACCGCAATGTAACTTGTTACACAATGGTTCCGTACTAGGATGCTGTTTACATTGATTTGAAGGCTACTATTTTTTAGCAGCATTTGTCAAACTCAGAAGGAATAACACAATGAGACAGAAAAATTTTTAGCTGGAAATGAGATATCGTATCACCGCTATGGTGGCCGAAACTCAACTGGCGGTGTACGTTAAGGCATTATTTGAACTGCAGCCAGCTCTCCGTAGTCGCAAGGCCCACAAGAATTATTGAAAAGATTAACGCATAATTGTTTGTAGTCATGCCTCTTGTTTTTCGATAGCTTGTACAGTCTACAGAAAATTGCCCACCTATTTCCCTTTTGTTTTATTCTCCTGCCACGACGGCCATTTTGCGGCATCCCATGGGTGGGATGGGGTGCACGATTACATATAAAAGAAATATTCTACTTTAAAATCGCATTACGTGGTAGAATAACAAGTACAAAGTACGCAATAATTTACACTGTAATTCGAACGTTGAATGTTTGATTTCGTTTATGGGGCTTTAACATTCCAACCCGACTCAGGCATTGAGTTTGCTATAGCATAAGGTAATCACGTGCGCAACCTGTGCACATTCCTTATTGTATAAAAAGTTTGTGTATATTACCTCTCCCCCTATCCTCTCCTCCTGTCCCCTCACATTTTTCATTTCATTTCTCTATTAAGCCTCATATCTCTTATTTCCGCTGCTCCAGCTCAGGTGCTTCAGGGCAGATGCCGGGACTAGCGAAAATCTAATCCTTCCTTATTAATATTTTAATAAACCACTACTAGCACTACTATTACGCCGTAGTGAATGACCCCGGAAATTTACAGCACTTGGGGTTCTTTAACGTGCATTGACACTGCACAGTAAACGGGCCTCCAGAATTTTGCCTCCATCGAAATTCGTCCGCCGCAGGAGAGATCGAACCCGCGTCTTTCGAGTCAGCAGCATATAGCACCGTAGCTACTGAGCCACCGCGGCGGCGCAACGTTGAATGTATAACAGAGTGTTTACGCGCAAATTAATATGTTAAGTGTGTTAAAACACACTATAAATTTTGAACGAGCGCATTATGCCCTTTCTTTTCCTCATAACACATGCTTTCGCATTCCTCCACGTAAGCCGACTTGAGTGCACTAAGAATTACTTTTTGTGTCTTCTTGCACAAACTTCGCCCATTGTAAATTTGCTGTTTCTAGAGAGGACAAGACGACGTGCCCCGGAGAGCGTCTTGGATAAAAATCTGAGCGCTAGAAAAGAAGTGACAGCGACTATTGTCGTTTGTTCGAATATTCCACACACTAGGAGTTCTTATTAGAATTACGGCCTCACAAAAGATTCATAAGCTAATTTCTTCAAATTACTTGGGGCGCCTTTTAACGTGTGTATTCTAAACCCCGTGTTTTTTTTCATCGCGGATGAAGCTATATGGCAAATGAGTTCACTCCAGGTAAGTTAGTTGATGATTACGAATAAATATTTGTACTTTTTGACCACATTCACAGATGTAGAATTGAGGGTGTCGTCAAAAGTTAGAGGCGTCTTCTTCCTTGTGATATAAATCAGTTCGATGAAAAGCGCAAATCGGCTTGCATGGAGCGGTAAACAATAGCTGCACACAGCTGCTAGCACCTTTTTGTCGAGTCGGTAGCGCGTGTACACTGGACTCTGGACGCATGGGGCTCTCAGAAGAGGCATTTTACCTTGACAGATGCCTGCTGCGGCCACAATTTGGATGTCTCTACATACAGAGCGGCGATCTCTCCGTGGTCACCAATGTTGTTCTTCGCTGCGACTGGAATGAGTGCGTCGGCCGCTATATTCCGCTCTCCTTCGAGAGGTGCGCAATTCCCTGCCACAAAGAAGAAATAGAAGAACCACACCAAGCGATACCGCCGGCGTGCACCAGAATATGCTGTTACCTTTGTTTGTTGTGCAATCTTGCCGACAAACAAATTTTTTCATCATCATCATTATCAGCCTTAATACACCGACTGCAGGGCAAAGGCCTCTCCCATGTCTCTCCAATTAACCCTCTCCTATGCCAGCTGTGCCCTCTGTGCTTGCAACCTTCCTAATCTCATCGACCCACCTAACCTTCTGCCGCCCCCTGCTGCGCTTGGCTTCTCTTTGAATCCACTCCGTTACCCTAAAGTACCAGCGGTTACCTTGCCTTCGCAGTATATGCCTTGCCCAAGCGCATTTATTCCTCTTCATTTCGACTAGGATGTCATTAAGACGCCTTTGTTTCCTCACCCACTGTGCCCGCTTCCGGTCTCTTAACGTTATGCCTATCATTTTACATTCCATGGCACATTGCGTTGCCCTTAACTTAAACTGAACACTTTTCGTTAGCATCCACGTTTCTGCCCCGTAGGTGAGTACTGGTAAGATACCGCTGTTCCAATTTTTTTCTCTTGGGGGATATTGGTAAACTGTTATTCATGATCTGAGAGAACCTGCCATATGCGCTCCATCCTCATTCTTATCCTTCTAGTTATTTCCGTCTCATGATCCGGATAAGCTGTCACTACCTGCCCTAAGTAAACGTATTTCTTTACCACTTCCAACACCTCGCTGTCATTTGTGAATATCTGTTCCCTTTCCAGACTGTTGAACATTAATTTGGTTTTCTGCGTGTTAATTTTTAGAACCGCCGTTCTGCTCTGTCTCTCACTGAGCATACTTTGCAGTTCATCTCCTGAGTGACTCAGCAAGGCAATGTAATCAGCGAATCGCAGATTATATAGGTAATCCGCATTAACTCTTACCCACAACTGTTCCCAATTCAGGCCTCAAAATACCTCCTGTATACAGGCGGTGTATAGAAATTTGGAGAAAGTGTCTCCATGGCTGACGCCCTTCGTTGCTCCAACTTTATTGCTGACTTTATGGAGGACTATGGCAGCTGTGCGGTTGTTTAAGATATTTTCTAGTATTTTCACATACGGCTCTTCTACACTTTGATTCCGCAATGCCTCTAAGACTACTGAGGTGTCCACTGTGTCAAATGCTTTCGCGTAATCAGTGAAGGCAATATATAGGAGTGGGAGTTGCGAATAGTAAAATCCCATTGTGCTACACATGACGACAGAAAATAAGGCCGCATTTAAGTAGATGGTAGAGGTAAGAGCGTATGAGCCATGATCTCCGTGCTCAGATGTTTTTTTCAATGCGTCAGGTATAGAACCTGACAGTTCAAGAAAAACGTTTATGTGTAGCGCGACGTTTCTCCACGCTTAAATCTGCGCTCGGCCCCAAAAGCGCAGTGTACCCACCATTGATGCGATCAGTAAAATGTTTCTCCTGGCTTGCTGCTAGCTTTAGCTTCAACAAAATGCGTGAGAAATTGCTCTCTGAAGACACTTTGGGAAGACGAGAACACCTTGTTCTATGGCACACTCCAGCGACGGATTCCCATGCGCCACAAAAATGCATTATCATCACCAAGACTATGGCTTAAATCCTTGTTTGTAAAAAACATTTTCAAGTTTTTTTTAACCCGAGAGCGTTAGTACGCCCCAGTCAGAAAAAAATTACCGGCATCGGCTTTGGCGATCGCTTTAATCCTCGCAGCCAAGCGGCCAGAGCAACCGGCCGCTCCGGCAACCTATGTCACGTGACCTCATGGTGTCATCACAAGCTGCGCACCGGAGTGTCAGCAAACTGACCACCGTGGCAGGTGGTAGTTGAATTAATCATTGGTCACGACAGATTACTCGGAAAGAGCAACCTCGGTCTCCCAACCAGTGGCAGCACCTGGCATGGCAGGGCAGTCACGCATCGCTTAACCGCCGCACCACTGCACCAGGATTAGTATAAGGATTCCGAGCGATCTATGGATGTAAAGTAGAGAATAGCCAATCCCGAATATATGGGCACTTACCTTTTAACGCTATCACGTCCTACTTTAAGGCAGAGCTTAAGTGCCGCCTACAGTTTATTTAAGCACGCTTTCACAACACGCAAATAATTTACCATATTACCCTGTCAGTGCAGTTTTAGGTTACATTCTTAGATGCCCTTGAGCGAAAATCACATTTTAAACCACTGACTCGAAATCAAGTTTGTTTCTTTATTTGGGGTATGTGTAACCATTTAGGTCGCATTCTGCAATATTTTTCGTCTGAGTAAGTTCGCAGGTGCACCTAATTGCCTTACGTATTGGCAGTGTGATAGCATTAGAAGCTGCTGACGCTTTCACTTCCAGTCTGGTTACGTCTTTTGCCTGCAGCCAATGTTATCCGGCCTAGTGATGTAACTTCCCTTCAGCGAGTGGGCGAATTTATTGACCTACGGCAGTATTTTCCCGAAAAGGAATTATACAGCAATAGTACCAATTCAAAAAATTATAAGGCGGCCGAGGCGGCCGAACTGAAAAGTGGGTAGTTTTACTGAAGCGCATGCGCGGTACAGAAGATGGCATTCGGACGAATGTCGACTAGATTGGCACAAGACGCGTGTGCAGCCTCTACCTCTTCCTATTAGCCACTGCCGAGCGCATAATTTGATGGTTTGGCTTCGCACGGCAAAAGCAACGGAACACTGGGGATATTAAGCTCATTGAGTGCCTTCTTGCGACGCAGCGGAAGATATCGGGCGCAGTTCCGGGCGCTAGATCACGAGCGGAAGAGCACAGTGCACGATGGTGCAGTTCGTGGCACAGCGTAGGCCTGAAGAAAGTGCGGAGACAAGGTCCAAGGGCATGTGCCGCGCCGATACAGAGACAAAAACACGTAGACCCGAAGACCACGTGCAACCAAAGCAACGGTAAGGCGGTTTCAGTAGCAACTAATTACAGTATCTTCCACGGGAACCGATAAGCAGCGAAGGAGACGATAGGCCTCAACAGCACGCGCTATCCAAGTGGCGAAAACAAGCGTCGCATCCAAGCAAAATACAAAAGTTGCAACGGCTTGGCCATAGAGTTTGTAAATAATAACGAGATGAAAACCTGGCGCCGCGGTGCAATGCCAGTTTAATAAAGATCACTTCATCCACTAATACAAGGTGAAAAACACGAGGTTTCCTACTTGGCATGGCTAATGACAGCCCTTAAATATTATTACGACTTCGGAAATATGAAGTTTCGCACAAACTGCAGTGTAAAAGAACGTTGTTTTGCAATAAAAATCTCGTGATATAATATATTTGTTGTAAATTTCAACTTATCAGCAGAAAAGAGATAGGTATAATATCGAATTTTCCACATGTTAGACTGGACTTTATCTTCATTTGGCCAAACATAGCTAACCGTCGAATAATTATTCGGGTTTAACAAAAAAACTTTTGAGAGCAAATTGTTTTTAAATTCTTAATGCTCAAAATAGTACACTATATAAGCTTTCATTATGGCATTCGGTTAAATATAACCGTTCAACTGATGTCTGCTATTGCGGGTTCCGGCGTTATGTTCGTGCAATCAGAAATTTTCCCGAACCCTTTTATGAAAACGTTTGCGCATGCAGGATGACGACTCTCATCATCCCGTCTGGCACTACGTCTGGCAAAGAAAAACATAAGCTAGGAAGCGAAAACCTGCCCTACCACAATAAAGTGACGGTCGTGTTCATACCGACGCATGCAACGTTTCTCCTTACCAAGGTTTTATTGTTAGCCAGTTGTTTATTTTTAGAATCAATTAGGCGTGGCAAACATCGACGCAACAATGAAAGAAAACACGCGCTGTGATGTGTTTTTTTTTTGGGGGTGGGGGGGGGGCGGGGGCGGGTCTTCTCAGTTTATCGACCTTTTCTATTGCAGACTGAAATGAACCACGCCAATAGCAGTTCATTAATATGCGGGCACTTGCGCGCATCATCCAGAGCAGTTCATGTACACGCTCTTCGCCGAAACGCATGCAGGTGCACATAAGCAGGCAGAAAAAGCGGTTTGCCGAAGACAGTCTTTAATTTACGTTTTGCTGCTGCGTAAATAGATATTATACACTATTTCGAAAATATGACAACTTGAAGATTTCCCAGCACCCATTAATATTTACGACGTAGCGATGTACAGTGTGGTCGCCGTCACTAGTGTATCGCGGGAGCACTATTATTTGCTTTTCTTGATCGTAGAGCCAGAAACACAAAACTGGCGGGTAGGCTCATATGCGTCATTACGTTAATGATCGACGCTCTTCGAAGCGAAAAACTACAACGTCTGTGGGTTTTACCCTGAGAAGCATAGTTGCTGTACCTGCGCATTCTTTACGGTCAGCATATTCGTTGCAGAGCAGTAATTGAGCCTTCGAATGCTTCGAATGTGAAATTAACTTCCTGCGTAGCTGGATGTCAGAAAGCGCACAAAACATAAATGAGAGCGAAACTCTGCAACCAAAAATTACGGAGAGCACTTAAGATTACCTATGTGCTTTGGACGCGAAAGAGTTGTTTGTAACTTTTGCTTCCTTTATTATGTTTAGTTTTATTTTTATTGCTCTTCATTTCTAATGACACATATACTCCATAGCAGAAAGCCGTAAGGCAGCACATATGCTAAGATCACCTTTGTTCGCCAATAAGGAACGCGGTTTTTTTACCTGTGGGTGGCGTGCGCACCTCAAAGCCTGAAAGTCCTGGTTTCAATGCCCCGCACTGTACGAAGAAAATTTGTTTTTCTCACCACGGTGACGTCATCTGGGATTTTTGGTACCACTGATGCTGGTGAACGGCGGCGCCGGGTATTGTTGCCGATGAGCCATATCATGCTTTGGCGTTAAAAATCATATCCCCAGAACAGTGCAGTGGACAAACCATCAGATATCAAAGAGACAGATCATGATGCTCCTTCGTAAGAGGCACTGAGAGCGCGACGCGCCGATCCACCCTTTTTACGTGGAAATCAAAGACCTCAGCAGAGGTTCGTGTGATGGTTCATGAACAAGAAAGGATGGGCTCGTCAGGAACATGGTGAGGGCGTAATTCACCGCTGGCATCGCCCTCTTCCTGCTCACGTACGGCTCTCGCAACGCTGTCTCACCTAATAGAAAATCGATGCCAGCGAATTCGGTTTCCACCCGAATCAGCGCGTATTATCAGTTCCGTGCCGTCATGAGTGCTGTTTTCCGCTACTTCTTTCCTTGCTTGCGCTTCGCTTCCACTGCCCGGAATCCAAGAGAGAAGACGAATCCAAGATTTTTCTTGCCCGGAATCGCCCATTCTGCGAAAAGCACTTTCGTACAACACGCTGTGGCAATCTGTGCTGGCCACATCTGGAAGTAGAGCAGCAGTGATGAACGCAGCTGCAGAGAAAACAAGAACAAATGGCGAAGACAACAGGTTAGGCACTAAATTGAGTGAGAAAATTGGCCTTCGCTATAGGTGCAGATTTCTCGAGTTAAAAACAAAGGAAAGTGATAGTGGGGCGGTGTGAATGGGCATGGCAGCCAGGGATTTTGTCGCAGGTTTAGCGTAAGTTCTTCTTATGCAAATAATTTTCCATTTTGCCTTTAAAAAGCACAATCTTTGGCACTCCTAAAAAATACACGATTAGCGAAGAGCGAGATACGATACGTTTATTCTCAGCCCCAAGTATAACAGTGGCAAGTAGGAATGGCTAGTGACGAGGCATGTTGCGTTTTCGCACACGTATTTCTCCCAAAAGATTGCCGTTGAGCAAGCCCAGTCGATTGGCGGGACAGGAGACGTGCCACTCGTGAGGCTGCATCGTATTCGGCGCACGTGTTCTCGCTTGTCACGTTCAGCTGACGAGGCAGCTGCAGGGACGGTCGTTGCTAGTGCGAGCACCCCGCTGCCGAGCTTGCTTAGTTGCGGGCGGGAAATAGGATTCCGACAGTGGCCGTTTTTTTTTTTACGAGAAAAGAAGGTGCTTAGGCAGTTCGTGGTCTGCACCTGGACATCACACCAATAGATCGGCCGATTATGTACTGTAGGGCCTGAATGAAACGCGCGCACGAGAACGATTGGCTTGTGGTTAATTCTAGGTACAGTGCGCGTCGTCTAGTAGCGTCCGCGGTAAGTTCCTGACGTGTGCACTGGGTTTGTGGCTTTCCTATGCAGCCTTTGCTCGACTTGCCGCCGTTAAGCAATCCCTCTCTAGCACCGCCATGGCCCCAACCGCATCACTTTTATTCCGACGCCATGACCGCGGTCCCGGAGATCTGGATGACATCGTGTTCTTTTTTTGGTCCTTGTAACGACCGCGTTATTTTCGACGCGATAATAAAGCTTCAAGTGCCTAATGAGCTTGCTTATGAACGCGCAAGCGATGTCCGCTTCAGTGGGGTGTCGAAGGCTCAGGTCAGTGTTTCTTCTTTATAAGGGTGAAAAGAAAAGCAAATTGTTGCGTTAAACGTTCGAAGTTACGCAGAGGCTATGATGGATGCCGTAGTAGGGCGCTCTTTTTAATTTAGATCACTAGGGGTTCATTAACGTGCGCTTACATCGCGCAGCACGAAGGAGTGTTTGTATTTCGCCTCCATTGAAATACGGCCGCCGCTCCTGCCGCCTGGATCCAGCCCTTGACGTAGGAATTGTCAGCCAGTTGTCAAATCCATCCGCCACAGCGAAGGGCATATGCGTTAAACGATTTCAACATAAGGAACTGATGTTTTCGGCCTTTTTGGAGGTCTCCTATGGCGAGAACACAGAGAGTCAACTTGTGAGTACAACCCCAGCCCCGACTCTAAATACGTTTTACGAGTTTATTAAGGAATGGTGGCTTTTAGGTGAAGGCAATAAGCGCTCTCAATATTGATTTTTGGATATTTTAATTTTAAAAAAATTTTGAACATTAACTGAGCTACTTATGCGCATCGCCTTTGCTACAAGCGACTTTTCTTGAGTATCGAGTTGAGGGCGGCCAGTAACGCAAGCAGCTTGGTGCAGCTGCATCGCCGCAACTGAACGCTTAAAATAAGAATACTTATGTACCCAAACGTTCGTGTTGCCTTGGCGCTACCAAAAACGTTAATGTGCGTTGAAATCGACGACGTCAGGCAACTTGTCGGCGCCGTGCACACACGACTATTTCTTTTCATAACGAATTTGCAGTCGAATGCGCAGATATCCTACCCTAACCGAGATATATAGTGGTGTGTCACGCATCCGCTGCGTTGGAACAGAAGGGAGCACGCAGGCACTGTGTGGAAGGTGGAAGAAGCTGAAAACGCGGGAAGAACGCTCGTTTCGCGACCTGTTCCATTTTCTCTAGCCCGCCCAGCCTTCACCTCTAGACAAACCCGTTCCCACCGCAACAGTGTTTGGTGGAGGTGCTGGGTCTGCCGTCCTGGATTTCGTTCTCTTCCAAAGCAGCAGCTGCGTGCCACCTGCGTGGCTGCGTGGCGTCCTGTATTTTTAATCCAGGACGGCAGTCTTTTATTCTGACTGTGTCGCCGTCTTTGAGTGGTGCGGGTGGCACCCTTGAGTAGTCTTTTTGCTGGTGTTTGTCAACCCGCTGGCTTTGTCCGACCTTAATAGCTGGGAGTGCTGATCGCAGCGAACATCCTTGTAATATTTTGGGAGGTGCACGGCCGCATTCCAGTGGAGTTGACCTGTAGGCGAGAAGACCAAGCCAAAAGTCTTGTTTAGCTTCACTCGTTTACTTCAAGATTCTCTTGACTCCTTGTACCCCTATTTCGGCGAGCCCGTTGGAGCACAGAAAATACGGGCTGGAAGTTACGTGCTTGAAAACGTAGACTTTTTAAAAGATTTCAAATTTTCTACTGCAAAACTGTGGTCCGTTGTGAGTGCATACCTATACAGGTATGCCATATCTGGAAAATATGGCACGTACTTGCTGCATCGACAAAAGTTCTTGCTTAAGTGTCTACGAGCTGTCAGGCTTCGAAAAATTTGATAGGGCTTCGTAAAGACATAAATATGACCGACCTGCGTGGCTGAAAATGTCCATGCCGACGCGGTACCATGGTTGGTCTGGAACCGGGTGCTTAATCAAAGGCTCCTGTGGCAACTTGTACGCATACTTTTTGCGTACAAGACATGCCTGTACAAACGGCTCGATATCTGTGTTCATACCTGGCCAGAAGACCAGGCGCCGTGCCCTTTCTTTGCATCTATTCATTCCCATGTGGCCTTGATGAATTCTTGCCAACATATCGCGTCTCATACTGGCCGGAATGACAATCTTGCGCCCTTTCAAGAGACCCGGTTTTACTTCCGATAGCTTAGTGGCAGAAGACTTAAGCGGCCCTTTTATTGGTTCCCTGTTCTGGATGTGCTCTAGAACAGCGGCTAGCTGGGCGTCGTTCTGTGTCTCGGAAGCCAGTTTTTCCACGTGGTTTCACTGACGAGAGAATCGACTACATTCACTGCGTGCACTTCGATGTCGTCGTCGGTGTGATCTGCTGCGCCCGTTACGGAAGCTCATGACAGCATGTCCGGCAGCAAAAGTTGCTTTCCTGGAACATAGCGTACGGAAATGTCATAGCGTAACAGATGCAACAAAAATCGCTGTAATCTGGGTTGCATGTCACTGATCGCCTTCTGGGAGATAGAGATCAACGGAACATGGTCTGTCTCAACGACAACCTGCCGCCCATACATGAAATGGTTAAATCTTTCGAAGGCGAAAACGATTTCCATTGCTTCCTTTTTATTTGCGAAAAGCGTTGCTACGTCTCTGTAAGCACCCGGGAGGCGTAAGCAACCGGCTTCTATGCACCGCTATGATGCTGAAGCAGGGAAGCACCAATTCCGTTTTTTATGCATCGCAAGACACCTTGGTTTCATTATCAGGGTCAAACACTGGCAGCAAGGGCTGCCTGCTAACGTTGTCGCACAGCGCTCTCCATTCTTTTTCGCGATTTGCTCACCATTCGAAAAAGGTGTGGTTTTTAGCAAGCTTCTGAGAATCGTAGTCCTTTCCGCGTGCGCTGGCAGAAACTTTCCGAAATGGTTCACGACACCCAGCACGCGTTGAACAGTTAGTTCATCGCTCGGTGGGGGCATGTGCAGCAACCACTCGACAAGAGATCAGCTTGGACGGATTCCTTCTACGTTTATCACGTCACAGAGGAATTCAATTCTTTGAACGCCAAATGCACACTTTGCTGGATTGAACGTTAGCCCCGCACGTTCCGCCGCTTCTAGCCCTGTTCTGACACGTTGGTCGTGCTCTTGCCGGGCTTTGCCCCGACACGAGTATGTCATCGACATACACTCTAACGCCGGGGAACGCGTGAAAAGTTTCACTTAGGATTTGTTGAAATACTTCGGACGCTGACGATGTTCCAAAGGGCAGTCGCAAAAACCGATAGCGGCCGAAAGGCGTTGCGAAAGTGCATGTCCTAGAAGTTTCCTCGTCCAAGGGAATTTGGTGAAATCCTGCGTTTTCGTCTAGGCGAGTGAATACCTTTGTGCCGGCCAGCTCGGCCTCTATCACCTCCAGCCTCGGCATTGCATAGTGCTCGCGCTTGAGGCACTCATTTATCTTCATCGGGTCCATGCATACTCGTAGTTTCCCCGTCCTTCTTTCTCATGATTACAAGGGGCCTCACCCAGTCCGTTGGCTCGGTGACTTTCACAATTATTCGGGATTGCTCTATGCGTGCAACTCATCTCGAAGTGGCTCCTCTATAAGGCCAGGGGCACTCGGCGTGGTCTCTGAACCATTGGCACGGCGCCCTTGCGAAGCACACTGTGGTAGGCGTTTTTACGCAGCCGGTGTCAGTGAACAGGTGACGAAAGTTGGCGAACACTTCTTCAGAGCTGTTCCGCGACATGCTGTTCACGCGTGAAATCAGTCCCAGATGTTCACTCGCCTCAAGACCTAGGATGGCTTTGCGCCCCTTTTGTGACACGAAAAAGCTCAGCATGGCAACGCGATCGTTTAGAACGGCTTCGGCACGCATAATGCCAATGTGCTTGATCACGTCTCCTCCGTAGGAGCTTAAAACCGCACTGCTAGGGTACAGGGGTGGCTGTGGGTCCATTTTGCTGTATATTCCACAAGGCAGCAAATTTGCTTGAGACCCGGTGTCAACTTTCAATGAACAGCCAAATTTTTGATTCGGACCTGCACCGTCCAGCCGTGTTTGTTTGACACGTTTCTTGCGCATACGTCGAGTATCTCGAAGTCGTCTTCGCCGCTCTGTGACGCGCCAACTAGTGCCGTTGCTTTACAACACCTGGTGAAGTGGTTTTTTCGCCGACATCTCCGGCATGCTTGTCCAAATGCTGGGCAGCTTCTTGGTGCGTGTGTTCCGCCGCAATTTCGGCACGCATAACGCCTCTGTTCTCGGACTTTGCTGCTTGCGCTAGCCTCACCGATTGGATGCACTTGGTGTTAGTGGCTCTACATTTGCTGTTTAGTTGCTGATACTTCAGCTGTTTTACAGGCTTGCTCTGCTTTCTGCAAAGTCAAGTCGTTGAATCCGAGGAGCTTTTCACGCACCCTGTCGTTGTACATCCCGATTAAAATTTGGTCTCTCACCATGGATTCTGTGAGACCGCCAAAGTTGCAAGCAGCAAGTGCTTGATTTTTCAGGTCTTGCAGGAAATGCTCCATGGGTTCGCCAGCAGCTTAGGTTCGTCTCCTGAATATGTACCGCTCTTGCAACTCAATGGTCTGTGCAATGCAATACTCATCAAATTTGTTCACAACCTTGGCGCAGTCGTCGTTCTTCCGGCCTTCTGCAAAAGTGAAGGCGTTAAAGACTTCAATAGCCTCTCTGCCGGTGACGCTATAAAGCAGAGCTGTAATCTTAGACTCAAATCGAGGCTTTTCGGCAACCTCTGAAGCAGTCAAGAAGATTTCAAACCGTTGTTTGAAGAACTTCCAGTTCTTTCCCAGGTCGTCTGTTGTACAAAGCGGATCCGGTGGCTTGAGGAAATTCATTTCGTTCTACAGGACTCTTGGTCTTTCATGCGTCGTTCAGGCAGTGCATTTCCGTGCTAACCACTTCTGACACTATGTATTGCGCCGGTCAATCAACGACACATCACGTGTCACTTGCTGGCAAATGTGGGCCGCTAGCGTTCACTCAACATTGGTTTTCTACAAGGTATGCCGAGGAGGGTGACGCCCTACATGCAGCGCCGATAGCGATACAGATTATGATACCTGTATGATAGCCACTTGGCTTCACTTGCAAAAGTTGTACATGCTCGCTTACTTTCGAAAAAAATATAGATTCAGTGGTCGGTCAAAAAATATACAGGAAAATGATATATTAGAAATATATTTCAACAAGCAAATGTGCCCTGCTTGTGAGAGTGAGGTGTCGCTTTCAGTACATGATGAATTCCATAACTACAGCGCGACGTAGGAGACATAGGAGAAAGGAACGCGCAGGGACACAACCCAGCGCAGTGTTCCTTACTTCTAAATGAAGTTTTTCAGTCTGTTGTAATAGAATACCGTCACAAACCCTTGTCACAAACTTTGTCGAGTAACAGAAGAAAAAATTGCATTTCTGAACGGCTAAATACAGCCATTTTTTCAGCACTTGCAAGTGCATCTTATCGTTATTTTAGTCACCTTCAGCTTTTTTTCTGGTGTGCCTGCTCTTTTGGGGTTATAATCAGTTGTGTTCGAAAAAATAAAATCACTTGGATCATGGCGCTTGTCCTGTCCACTTTGTGTTTCCATCCTTGTTTATTAGCTTCGTTGTATTTCATCAGCTAGGAGTCATTCCTGCACCTTCATTGTGCTTCAAGTCATGGACTCAAAACTTTCGTGAATCGTTCGGATTTCCTGTGTAGGATTTGCGCGGCTTTTGCCCGTTTCAGTATGTGTATGTGAGTCTTCAGGCAGCGAGCCGTGAAGGCGCTTGCCTAATTGCCGGAATAAAAGTAAACCTCAGAATAGTGCACTGCAGCCGTCTCCGTGTTAGAGGCTTTGAATTTTTATTTTATGAGAATGCCATTTTCGACAGCCCATAGTGAATTAAAATCAGTGCTGGCACATTGCGTGATTCGTCGCGGTCTCCTCTCCTAACGAGAAATGGGTACAATACCAAATTTGTAAAAGTGCATACGCCGGATACCGGCTGGAAAAAATGGCTCATTTTCTATTACAGAGGTCTCTCCCTCTTTGAAGAGCATTTAGGCTCCTGCCGTCAAGACCATGCCTCCCCTTGGTTTAGGTCGGGGGCCGTTGCCTCCAATAGTAAAAAAGGCTGGGGTGTCACGTGCAGTCCCCACTGATTACGGCGAAAGATTAGTTACTTATTGTAGGGCACTGAGTTTGCGAGCTTGCAGTAATAGCAACACTTTGTAAAAAATAGAAAGCAACACGCTCGAATTTATTATTACTTTTTAAAACAGGTGTATTTCTCTCACGAAATCATTCAGAAAAAACCGCTTGCCTTTTTAGAAAAATCGCACATGAGCTATATTAATTTATTTGAGGTATTAATAATGCACTGCTATATTAGAAACTCTAGTATTCATTTCGCTTTGAAACTGCTAACAGCAAAAACAAAGACAGTCACGTGCTTGAACAATGCCGTCATGACTCTCAACAAATACATTCCACACATTTCAATCTTCGCAACTGAAGCAATATACATTCCATTCCAATACATTTGCGGTGCAGTAAAGCAAGAGTCGCATATATTGTTCGATGAGGACATTAAAAATCCTCTGTCAATATTTTACCTTCCCATTAGGTCCATCTAGGCATACACGCACTGCAATGATACAGACGAAATCGCCGCACGAAAGAACAAAAATAATGTAAGAGCCCCAAAACTTTCAGAGATAATATTTTGGTAGCAGCAAAGGTTTTTTTTGCGGACGAGTATTTTACATTTAAATGGCCTCAAGAATCTAGAATAATATTTCACAAAGCCAGCTGAGCCGCGCCGTGCTGGCTGAGTTGTTATGGCGCTCGGCTACTGGCACTAAAGACGCGGGTTCGACCCCGGCCGCGGCGGTAGAATTTCGTTGGAGACGAAATTCTAGAGGCCCGTGTACTGTGCGATGTCAGTGCACGTTAAAGAACCCCAGGTGGTCGAAATTTCCGGAGCCCTTCACTATGGCGTCTCTCACAGCCTGAGTCGCTTTCGCACGTTATACCCCGATAAACCAAACCAAACCAAACAAAGCCAGCTGAGTGCATTGAGGAATCGAAAAAAGCCAGAAGCCTGGCAGGCTATTCACCACATTACTGTTACGACATATCGCTTGTCTGATTTATTGCTGCTGTGGGACGAGGCGGTTTCATTATTTCTTGATATTACTTTGGCTATAAAAAAAACCGCGCCGAACAAGGCCCCCTACGTCAGGACACAAACCAAAACGTGAACTTCAGATCCAGGAAAGTTTGCTAGAGTTGTTTGCGGGCCTGCGTGAGAGCATAGAGACTTTTGTTTCATGATGTCGAGTGCGAAAGGAGGCTCTTCCGGCTTTCAAGTATGCCCGCGAAATTTCCTGTCAATGTAATGCAGTTTTGCGCTTCTTCTTATGTCTTTTTATGCCATATTTTATCTACGCGTCCGGAGTGAAAGCTGCCATGGAACCGAATTTAAATTCTGAACTCCGGCTTTTTGAAGTCGGGTTAATTATTACGGCAAAAAGTATATATTTTTCTTGTGATTAGCTCATTTAAAGGAGGCATTAAACCTCTTGAATCAAGCCAAAAAACAGCGGTAAGAGCTGCAGAAAGTTTGGTTGAACATTTTAACCATTTATTCTCGTCTCTGGCATCTCTGCAATAATGCTTTCTCTTTATTGTCCCTTCAAAAACTGCTACAATTAGTGCTCAGCACTCAGCGCAACCAATATGTTCACTGAAAGAAGAAATGAAGTTCTGCGACTGCACCTATGCTTCTAACTAAGGTGTAAAACAAAGGGCAGAAAGCTGTATAGTTGTCGAATTTGTTTTGTCTTTTGTTAATACACAACCAAACGTTTTTAAATCTTGGATCCCTAAGGCCTACTCTTACATATATAGAGCATCCGCCTACGCGATACTTTTCTTCTTTGTGAGGAATTACCCTCTCTAATTTCAGCTTACTCTATAAATATGCAAAATATGAACTACTTTCGACATTAACCTGTCACCGTCAGCGGATATCCGGCGAAGGCGAAGTGCATGAATTTACAAATAAGGAAATTAGCGGTTCCATAGGCTGGACATTTTACCATTTTAATGCACAAAAGCCAGTCCTCTAATCGCATCGGAATCAGAACGGCTGCTTCTAATATGAACATAAAACTGATCAACTGCACTGCTGGCGACAAATGGCAAAGCGTAGACTCCGTAAGCCTAAC